>NC_142883.1:60447083-60771666 GCF_051225735.1 Oryctolagus cuniculus
GCACAGAGGAGCAGAGGACGCTATAGGATTCCTATTATCATACGGATGTGGCCCAGTTGTACTTCCTCTCCCTACCCAGGCTTAGGCTCCATCCCGTCCCCAATTCAAGAACTTCAAAATCTGTCCTCATAGGTTCCTCCCACAGTAGCCAGAGCCAGCAAGTCCTTTGGCCAGTGTGATATTCCTACCACAAGAGGGAGTGACTGCCCCAACTCACGCTGTGTGAGGCATGACTTTGGTTATCAACCTGGAAACAATCAATGGTGCAAGGTGGGTCTCCCATAGGACAAGTGGCATCTGAGATCCACATTCCAGGCTCCCCTGAGGAATGGGGGTGGGGGGCTGGAGGAATCTGAAGGTTCCAGCTTTGCAAACACCATCTTCTTACATGCCCCATGCCCACATCTCAGGGTTCCACTCCCATGTACCAGGAACTCAGTTAAAACCACGCTTTTTTTTTTTTAAGATTTATTTTATTTATTTGAAAAGCAGAGTTACAGGGAGAGATAGAGAGAGAGATCTTCCATCTGCTAGTTCACTCCTCAAGTGACCACAACAACCAGGGCTGGACCAGGCCAAAACCAGGAGCCAGAAGCTTCATCTGGGTCTCCTACGTGGGTGCAAGGGCCAAGCACTTGGGCCATCTCCTGCTGCCTTCCCAGGTGCATTAGCAGGGAGCTGGATCAGGAGTGGAGCAGCCAGGAATTGAAATGGCACCCAAATGTGATACCGGCATTGCAGACGGCAGCTTAACTCGCTACGCCACAACGCCTGCCTCTCTGTCTCTCTTTCCACTCTGCCACCTTTGCAAGTAGGTCCTATGCATGATCTTCAGCAGCTGCTCCTTTAAAATCTGCCAAAGGAGCCCTTGGCTGCCCCAGCGTGACTGGACTTGGCAGGTGGGTACCCTGAGCCTGTCCTCCTCTGTTTCTTTCAACCAGAAGTCGGATACTCTGCAGTCCATAAAATGAACACACCTGTAGCCTTAGCTCAGGCTGCAGTAACAAAATACCATAGACTGTGGCTCGTAAACAATAGAAACGTATTTCTCACAGTTATGGAGAGGAAGAACCAGAACCAGGGTGCTGGCAGATTTCGTGTCTGGCCAAAGGACTTGCTGGCTCTGGCTACTGTGGGAGGAACCTATGAGGACAGATTTTGAAGTTCTTGAATTGGGGACGGGATGGAGCCTAAGCCTGGGTAGGGAGAGGAAGTACAACTCTCTCATTGTGCCCTCCCATGGTAGGAGGGGCAAAGGTCTCCCTGAGGTCTCCATTATGTAGACTCATGACCTAGTCACCGCCCCCAGGCTCCACCCCCTGACACAATCACCATGAGTTCTAGGATTTCTTTTTTTTTTTTTTTTAAGATTTTATTCTATTTTATTTGAAAGACAGAGTTACAGAGAGAGGTAGAGAGAGAAAGAGAGGTCTTCCATCCGCTGGTTCACTCCCCAGATGGCCACAATGGCCGGGGCTGTGCCGATCCGAAGCCAGGAGTCAGGAGCTCGTTCTGGGTCTCCCACGTGGGTGCAGAGGCCCAAGGACTTGGGTCATCTTCTGCTTTCCCAGGCCATAGCAGAGAGCTGGATCAGAAGAGGAGCAGCCAGGACTAGAATCAGCGCCCATATGGGATGCTGGCACTTCAGGCCAGGGTTCTAACCCGCTGTGCCACAGTGCCGGCCCCACTAGGATTTCAACATAGGAATTTGGGGGTGGGGGAAGGACTTCAATGTTCAGACCAGAGCCCCTCCACACATTCAGTGTCACAGCTGACACCCAGCCACAAACTTCATCTCACTTCAGCACAGCTGAAAGCCTATGAACCATGATGCTACCGCTCACAAGAGCCTACTGCTACCTCCACCCACTGCCAGCAGTAGTGTTCTTAGTGCTGTCACACTGGTTGCTATGGTCTCTTTGTGCCCCTCCAAAATCCAGGAGTCTCTCATGAATGGAATTAATGCTCATACAAAACACACCCCCACTCAGGGAGACCCATTGCCATTTCCACTGCAGAGTTCACAGCTACCAGGTTCCAGCCATGAAGTGGAAAGGAGACCCCCACTCAAGTATTGAATCTATGGGGCACCTTGGTCTTGGACTTCTGAGCCTCTGGAACTGGGAGAAATAAGGTTCTGTGGTTTGTAAGCCATGCACAGCAGTCTTTGGCATTTGGTTATAGCAGCCTGAACAGGTTAGGACACTGGTGAATAAGTTCCCAGATCCCAACCCTCTTTGAAGGATGAAAAACTTACCCTATGAGAACTTGGTTAGATGACCCTCCCTTCCAGTGGGTTCTATTTCCTGCCTTGTGGCTCTTCTGGGGCGCAGCCTGCTGTGAAAACAACAGCTCTCTCTCAGTAGTCTTCCTCACTGCCTGCAAATGTGTATCATGATTGCTTCCTCTCGCCTAAGTCACAGCAGAGATAGGGAGTTTAATTCAGAAAGTTGGGAACTGAAGTCTCTGAGTCATTTAATTCTCAAAAAGACACCACTGTGAAATCTGCTTCTTAGTTTCAAATAAAACTTCACTTGAAAAGAAGCTTATTAGGGTCCGTGCCGTGGCTCAATAGCTAATCCTCCACCTTGCGGCGCCGGCACACGGGGTTCTAGTCCCGGTCGGGGCGCCGGATTCTGTCCCAGTTGCCCCTCTTCCAGGCCAGCTCTCTGCTATGGCCCAGGAGTGCAGAGGAGGATGACCCAAGTGCTTGGGCCCTGCACCCGCGTGGGAGACCAGGAGAAGCACCTGGCTCCTGCCTTCCGATCAGTGCAACGTGCCGGCTGCAACGCGCCGGCCATTGGAGGGTGAACCAATGGCAAAAGGAAGACCTTTCTCTCTGTCTCTCTCTCTCACTGTCCACTCTGCCTGTCAAAAAAGAAAAAAAAAAAAGAAGAAGAAGAAGAAGAAGGAGAAGAAGCTTATTCACAGCCAGCACTGTGGCATAGAGGGTTGGGCTTCCCCATGTGACGCCGGCATCCCCTGCAGGCACTGGTTCCATTCCTGACTGCCCCACCTCTGATTGGCCCCCTGCTAATGTGCCTGGGAAAAGCAGCAGAAAATGGCCCAAGTGCTTGGGACTCTGCACCCATGTGAGAGATCAGGAGGAAACCAGCAGATGAAAGATTTCTCACTCTGTCTCTCCCTCCCTCTGTTTCTGTAACTCTGGCTTTCAAATAAAATAAATAGATCTCTATTTAAAAAAAAGAAATAAAAGAAAACAGGGTCAGATATTTTATGTTTCTGCTTTGGGATTTGACCACAGCCTACACTGTTGATATAAATAAATCACAAAAGCAGAAACACCATTGTAGGAGCCAGTTGTAAAATCACTGCCTGTGCAGAGGGTTAAACTGCATCCTTAATCAGAGCACTGTTTTGAGTCCCAGCTGCTTCATTTCCCTTGCAAGTATTTGAAGCCTCTGCCGCTGACCTGGAAGATCCAGGTGGAGTCTGTGGCTCCTGGCTGTGGTCTGGCCCAGACCTGGATTTTGTGGTCATTTAAGGGGTGAAGCAGCAGATGGAAGATCTTTCTGTCTGTGTCTTTCCCTATCAAATGAATAAATAAATGAATAGGCCAGCACTGCGGTTCAATAGGCTAATCCTCCACCTGCGGTGCTGGCACCCCAGGTTCTAGTCCTGGTCGGGGCGCCAGTTCTGTCCCGGTTGCTCCTCTTCCAGTCCAGCTCTCTGCTGTGGCCCGGGAGTGCAGTGGAGGATGGCCCAGGTACTTGGGCCCTGCACCCACATAACAGACCAGGAGAAGCACCTGGCTCCTGGCTTCGGATCAGCACGGTGCACCGGCCGCAGTGGCCATTGGGGGGTGAACCAACGGCAAAGGAAGACCTTTCTCTCTGTCTCTCTCTCTCTCACTGTCCACTCTGTCAAAATAAATAAATGAATAAATAATTTAAAAATTGCAACAATAGCAGCAACAGTAGCTACCATCTACTGACTGCCTTCTAAAGCCAAATGCTGCCTTAGGAACTTTCAGTGTATTATTTGTGAATGCATAATCACCCAGATGGTAGGTGATATTTTCATTTTATAGATGCAGGGTCAAAAACTTATGAAGGAGGCTGGTGCTGTGGCACAGCGGGTTAAAGCCCTGGCCTGAAGCACCGGCATCCCATATGGGCGCCGGTTCTAGTCCTGGCTGCTCCTCTTCTGATCCAGCTCTCTGCTATGGCCTGGGAAGACAGTAGAATATGGTACAAGTCTTTGGGCCCCTGCACCCATGTGGGAGACCCAGAGGAAGCTCCTGGTTCCTGGCTTTGGATCAGCTCAGCTCCAGCTGTTGTGGCTATCTGGGGAGTGAACCAGTGGATGGAAGACCTCTCTCTCTCTCTGTCTCTGCCTCTCTCTGTAGCTCTGTCTTTCAAATAAATAAAATAAAAATTTCAAAAAAAAAAAAATTACGAAGGACAAATGTTCCTTAGGCATAGGATTTACCCACCCAAGTCTTTACACAGCATGGCATAAAAAAGAGGGGCTTTGGAAACCGACAGAACTGTGCTCAGATCCTTGACTCTGCTTTTCTTAGTTGCAAGATCTGAAGCAATTTATTTATCCTCTTCAAAGACGCATTTTCTCATTTGCAGAATGAGGCAAGTAGGATCCACCATCCCAGGTAGTCCTGAGAATTAAATGCAACATTACAGTTAATGAAATGAAAATCCCTGGGACGACATCTGGCACACAGCACATTCGACAAGAATTGACTCACCCCCTTGCTTCTTCCTGGAAACCGTAGCATCTCAGAGTGGATGCAGAGAACAAAGGAACACCCAGGAAATACTATTCAAATTCATTTAAAATGATTGCGGGTAGCCAGGCAATTAAAGGAGGAGGAAAGAGGATTGAATTTTAAAGCTTCAGGCTGACTAGCTTCTTTTAGAAAGGAAAAACAAAACTCTTTTAAGCTAAATTTCAGTGTCTAGATTTTTAACCCTGCTACTCATCAGATGAGCTTATTTTTCATCTACAGAATGAGAGCTGTCATGGGGATTGAAAAACAAGCAGGTGCTCAAGAATGATAGCTGATATCATCTCTGTGGTGGTCATCATCATCACTGTTATACCATTACAGACTTCAGTTTTCTGATCCAAAGAGTGTGGGAGGGGCTAGTGTCGTGGCACAGGGAGTTAAAGAGATGCTTGCCCTGCTGACATTCCATATCAGAGTATCAGTTCAAGTCCTGGCTGTTCTGCTTCTGATCCAGCTCCCTGCCAATGTGTCTGGGAAAGCAGTGGATGATGGCTCAAGGATTTGGGTCCCTGCCACTCATGTGGGAGTCACAGATGAAGTTTCTGGCTCCTGGCTTTGGCCTGGTCTGGCTTAGGCCATTGTGGCCATTTCAGGGGTGAACCAGCAGGTACAAAACTCTTTTCTCCCTCTCCTTTATTTATTTATTTATTTGAAAGGCAGAGAGAGAGTGTTACAGAGAGAGAGAAGGAGAGACAGAGAGAGAGGGGTTCCATCCACTGCTTCACTCTGCAAATGGCTGCAACATCCCGGGCTGGGCCAAGCCAAAGCCAGGAGCCAGGAGCTTCTTCTGGGTCTCCCACATGGGTTACAGGAGCCCAGGCATTTGGGCCATCATCCATTGCTTTCCCAGGCATGCTAGCACAGAACTGGATCAGAAGTGGAGCAGCCAGGACTCAAATTGGCGCCCAAGTGGGATGATGGCATTGCAGGCCATGGCTTTAACCCTCTGAGCCACAGAG
Source organism: Oryctolagus cuniculus (assembly GCF_051225735.1). Classification (NCBI taxonomy): domain Eukaryota; kingdom Metazoa; phylum Chordata; class Mammalia; order Lagomorpha; family Leporidae; genus Oryctolagus; species Oryctolagus cuniculus. Next base: position 60,452,811 of record NC_142883.1, read on the forward strand.
CTGGCCCCATAAATAAATCTTTAAAAAACATGGGCTTGGGAATTGTGTGAGTCTGCTGCTAAGATCCCTTCTAGCTTTGATGATCATTGATGCCAGGATTTTCCGGTGAAAAGTTTGAGATGTTGAAATGTTTGAGGTGTCATGGATAAAGGGCCTTGCACAGACCACAGATGCAGCTGTGACCGGAAGTCAGCTACTCCTGATGAATTATAGACCCTTTTGTGTGTACAAAACACAACCACCAAGTCAGGTAAAGCTAGCATTGCATTTATTCCATTTCTGTACAACCCTCACTCCCAACAGCATATTAAAGATATGATCCACCAGACCACTGGGCTCCAAAGATTCCTGGAATCTGTGCAACTTCATTCTTGACCTGAACTTGTCAATCTGGAGTAGCAGGAGAGCAATGATGTTCACTTACTGTACTCCAACCCTCTCCTACTTTGAGCTCATCTGGCTCTGCCTCCAGCCCTGCAGGGCTTCCTCTAGAGGTTACCTGCTAACACACCTCACCTCCTACCCCTGTTCATGTATGTCCCCTCTACTCTGGGCTGCCATATTGACAATGCCATGGAGTATGCATGCATAACCATGAATTGCAAAAGAGTTGCCTGTGGTACAAATCATTGATTGATGGGAGAAGGGAATTAATGGCTAAACACTATCCAGCTTACATGTCCCTAGAGCACAGTCCCCCATATCCACATATCCAGCAATGCTTCACACTTAGCATGGCTAACTAAATACCACAGTAACACAGTCTTGGACTGGCTCTCCCTCCTTACCCACTTCTCTTCCCTTGTCTCTCATGCCTGCTCTGTGGTCTTGAGCCCCTGCCATGGGTCTGCTGCCTCTGGCTATGTTTTCTGGAGAACCTATGGGTAGCCCTAAAAGAGGGTTGGGATTTGGGCATTAGATTATTCATCAGTGTCCTAACCTGTTCAGGCTGCTATAACCAAATGCCAAAGACTGCTGTGCGTGGATTACAAACAACAGAAACTTATTTCTCCCAGTTCCAGAGGCTTAGAAGTCTAAGATCAAGGTGCCCCATCGATTCAATACTTGAGTGGGGGTCTCCTTTCCACTTCATGGCTGGAACCTGGTAGCTGTGAATGCTGTGGTAGAAATGACAAGGGGTCTCCCTGAGTGGGGGTGTGTTTTGTATGAGCATTAATTCCATTCATGAGAGACTCCTGGATTTTGGAGGGGCACAAAGAGACCATAGCAACCAGTGTGACAGCACTAAGAACACTACTGCTGGCAGTGGGTGGAGGTAGCAGAAGCCTCTTGTGAGCGGTAGCATCATGGTTCATAGGCTTTCAGCTGTGCTGAAGTGAGATGAAGTTTGTGGCTGGGTGTCAGCTGGGTGTCACTGAATGTGTGGAGGGGCTCTGGTCTGAACATTGAAGTCCTTCCCCCACCCCCAAATTCCTGTGTTGAAATCCTAGCACCCAAGGGCCGGCGTTATAGCATAGCAGGTAAAGCCACCACCTGCAGTACCAGCATCCTATATGGGTGCTGGTTCAAGTCCAGGCTGCTCCACTTCCGATCCAGCTCTCTGCGATGGCCTAGGAAAGCAGGCACTCACGTAGGAGGCCTGGAAGAAGCTCCTGGCTCCTGGTTTCAGATTAGCCCAGCTCCGGCTGTCACAGCCATCTGAGGAGTGAACCAGCGGATGGCAGATCTCTCTCTCTCTCCGCCTCTACCTCTCTCTAACTCTCTGCCTTTCAAATAAATAAATAAATAGTTTTTAAAAATATGTATAGGACGATAGAATAAATAAAGGGGAGAGTGATCCAACATGGGAAGCGAGATACTCAGCAGACTCATAGAATGGCAGATGTCCTAAATAGCGCTCTGGCCTCAGAATCAGCCCTAAAGGCATTCGGATCTGGCTGAAAAGCCCATGAGAGTATTTCAGGCATGGAAAGCCAAGACACTCTGGCAAAAAGATCTCTGTGAGTGAGATCCCAGTGGAAAAAACAGGTCTTCAAAGAAGGAGGTACCTTTCTCTGAAGGGAGGAGAGAACCTCCACTTTGACTATGACCTTGTCTAAACAAGATAAGAGTCGGAGAACTCAGAGGGCTTCCATAGCCTTGGAAACTCATGACTGGAGCATAGGGAGATTACTGATGCCATAGACAGGAGTGTCAATTTGTAAAGTCAACAACAGGAGTCACTGTGCACTTACTCCTCATGTAGGATCTCTGTCCTTAATGTGCTGTACATTGAGATTTAATGCTATAACGAGTACTCAAACAATATATTTCACTTTGTGTTTCTATGGGGGTGCAAACTGTTGAAATCTTTACTTAATGCATACTAAACTGATCTTCTGTAAAAAAAAAAAAGAAATTATCAATTCCCAACTTGACTCTCACTGGGATTAAACATGACAATAGGTCTGATCTGATTTCATCATCATTTAAAAAAATCATCTATTATTTTTCACTTTATGTTTCTGTGTGGGAGCAAACTGTTGAAATCCTTACTTAATGTATACTAAGCTGATCTTCTGTATATGAAGATAATTGAAAATGAATCTTGATGTGAATGGAAGGGGAGAGGGAGTGGGAAAGGGGAGGGTTGTGGGTGGGAGGGACGGTATGGGGGGGAAGCCATTGTAATCCATAAGTCGTACTTTGGAAATTTATATTCATTAAATAAAAGTTAAAAAAAAATATGTATAGGAAACATAGATTTTTTTTTTCTAGTTAGACTGGGTACCATCCCCAAGACATCTCATTGTATATAGAAATATAATCCAACATTCAAAGAAGTCAAATCTGAAAGTCTTTGGTCCCAAATTTCTTATCCTAAGGAACAAGGATGTTCAGCTTCTATTGGGAAGCAGAGTGGGACCAGCCTTTAGAGTTCCTTGACCCACAGGGATCTGGAGAGACAGCTGATGGATCCAGGTGTTCCCAGTAGGAGAAAGACAGATAACCAATTGGGGCACTCTCGATATTACATATTAAAAATAAAATAAAATAAAATAAAATAAAATAAAATAAAATAAGGCAATGGTCCATGAGCAGAAGGCTAATGTCAGCTGTCACAGTGGAAAATCACATTCCCTTCCAAGTTCCCAGATGTAAGACAATTCACAGGCTCAGAGTTCGTTGTTTGAAAAGGAAGCCAGATCCTCTTAAGTATACACAGTAAATATTTCCCCAGTCAATCCTGGGGAAGAGCTGAGGTCAGTTTTCAGGGTAACTGAGCACCAGAGAAAAGAGAATGCCCAGCATTCCCAAGGACTGTGTGATACAGGATCTGAGCTAAGACTGACGGAAACCAGAGCACCCAGCGGAACATATTTTACACTTACAACACATCTTCACTTGACTAGCCACATTTCAAGGACTGAATATTCAGACAGGATAGGTCTGAAGAATGCTTGATTGTTTGGACATTCCGTATAGCATCATCCTGGGGCTCTGTGTTGATGATGTCATGCTATTTGTACCTAGCGAGCAAGCAATGGCATGTATTCCAGATACATTGACAAGACACATACATGCCAGAAGGTGGGAAATAAGCCCTCCCAAGATTCAGGAACTTGCTACACTGGTGATGTTTTTATACTTGTTAAGTATTTGTATAGAAAACAACTTAGCCCTATGCCCAAAGAGATATCTGACTTCTACTGTTGACCACTTGGAAGTGATCTCTAGCCCTTGAAGTATCACTCCTAAAATGAGTGTTTCTGTTTTGACTATGGGTCTTGGGCCAACCAAATAGCAACAACGTGATTTGGGTTGGGGACTTTGGGTCAGGCTGCATCAGTGGAAATCCCTGGAGGGGCTGGAATCCCTGATCAGTCCCATGGGCAGTCAGCCATGCTTGCATGATGGAATCTCAATAAAGACTTTGGACTCCAAGGTTTGGGTAAGCTTCCCTGGTTGGCAATACTCCACACTGGGTACCAACCCTGTCCTGGCTCCACGGACAATTGGAAGGTCCCCATTTGCAACTCCCCTGGACTCTGCCCTGTGCATGTCTTCCTGTGGCTGATTATAATCCATATCCTTTATCTGTAACAAATCATAAGTGTGAGTGTAACATCTTTCAGTGAGTTTTGTGAGCCCTTCTAGCAAATTATGGTATGAAGAGTAGTCGGGGGGATTCCTGAAGTGAGGCTCTCTTGCGTGGACTGTGCTCCCACTAACTTCATAGTTATCGTTCACAACATTGTTATTGCTCTTTGTGATCAATGTGTATTTCTATTAATTCACATATGTATCACTTTCTTCATTCTTTAAATTTTTAAAAAATGCAAACAGGATCCTCTTGTTTTTTGAATATTTTTACTTACTTGCAAGGCAGAATTACAGACAGAGGAGGAGAGAACACAGAGAGCAAGAGAGATCGTCCATCCTCTGGTTCACTCCCCAAATGGGTGCAATGGCCAGAGCTGGGCCAGGCCAAAGCCAGGAGCCCAGAGCTTCTTCTGGGTATCCCAGATGGCTTCAGAGGCGTAAGCTTCTTCTGCCACTTTTGCAGGTGCATTTGTAGGGAGCTGTATCAGAAGTGGAGCTGCTGGAGCTTGAACTAGCTCCTATATGGGATGCCAGCAGTATGCTGCAATGCCAGCTCCCATTCTTTAAATAAAAAAAAAATTATTAGAAAGGCAGAGAGACAGAAACACAGAGAGATCTTTCATCTGCTGGTTCACTCCCCAAATACCCTAATAGCCAGATCAAAGCCAGGAGCCTGGGACTCAGTTCAAATCTTCTAGGTCTCCCATTTGGGTGACAGGGACCCAAGTATTTGGGTCATCACCTGCTGCCTCCCAGGGTGCACATTAGCAGGAATTTGGAACAGGAAGTAGAGCTAGGACTTGAACACAGGCACTCTGATACTAGATGCAGGTGTCCCAAGCAGTAGCTTATCCACGTCACCAAATGCCTCTCCCATGTTCTTTGTTCTTTATGTACCTTTCATTACTTTCCATCTTATATTGCCTTACTTCTGCCTGAAGTAAATCCTTTAGAGTACCCTTTAGTGAAATCTGCTGCTGAGAATTTTTCTGTTCATGTCTGAAAATGTCTTATTTTGTGACATCCTTGAAATATAGGCTTTGTGGGTATAGGATTTCAGGTTGATAGTTACTTTTTATAGCACATTCAAGGTCTATTTTTAGTCTTCTGGTTTTTATAGCTGTTGTTATAAAAAACAGCTGCTTAAGCATTATTTCTTTGAAAATAATGTTTCCCTAGCAGTTTTTAATAATTTGTTTTATTTCATGAAGTCTTGTTATTAATAATTTATGTACATATTTCTTTTGATTTATTTTGCTTGCAATTTATAGTGATTCTTGAGTTGATCTGGTTTCATTTATAACCTCAAGAAAATTTTCAGCCATTAGTTTTTCAAATATTTCCTTTACTACACTCTATTCTTTCCTTCCAGTACTCTGATCAAACACATGATAAACCTTACACCCTGCAAGTTTCATTTGAATATTTTCTTTTGGCCTGTCTTCCATTTCGTACATTCTCTCATCAGCTGTAGCTCTTCTTAACATATTATATAGTTTTGATTTCAGCAATCTTTCATTTCTTGAATTTCTAATTGCTTCCTGTCAGTTTTAATAGTTTCCAGTTCTTTGCCCAAATTTTCAATCTTGTCTCCTTGAATATAGTAGGAAGAGTTATACTGAAAGCTATGCCTGGTAATTCTGCTATGTAGGGATCCAGTATGACTGCCTCTATTGTCTGCTGTTTCTCTTGGCTTTTGTTCCTTTTGTCTGTGACTAAGTGCTAGACATATGAGAAAAAATGTTGAAAAATTGGATTGCTTGGATGATGTTATCCTATTCCAAGAGGATTTGCTTCCAGCAGGGACCCTGGGAAACCAGAGTATAGCTTTTCTTAATTTATTCTTAGGGATTAAGATTTCAGTCACCCAGATGACTGAAGCTGGGTCGCAACCATTTAAACAGTTGGTCTACTTAGGGTATAGTTTTCTCAGAATCACAGCCAAAAGCACACCTTGGACCTCAACTTTTTTCTTCTAGTTTGTGACACTATCAACAGCATCACTCAACTTTTCAATGTTTTTTTCATGAACAGCAAAATTTCCCAATGCAAAAGGTCCTAAAGAAGGGACTTGATTTGATTATCTGGATTTTGTTTTTCTTCTCTTTCTTCCCCCAGCAATTGATTCTTCTTTACCTTCTTATTGCCACAATGTCAATTTTTTTTTTCAAATTTTGGAAGCAGGGACAGAGTCCCCATGTGCTGATCCACTCCCCAGATGCCCACGACGGTTAGGTCTGGGTCAGATCGAACCTGGAAGCAGGGAACTCAATCCAGGTCTCCTATGTGAATGGTAAGGAAGGACCCAACTTCCTGAGCCAATACCTCATGTTCTGCACTAGCAAGAATCTGTAATCAGGGGTCCTGAACCCAGGTCTTTCAATGTGGGACATGGACGTCTTAACTGCCATGTACACATGCCTGCACCAACTCCCAAAGTCTTTCAATGTTTTATTCACCTTGTTATTTATTTATTCACCTTTTTAAAAGCATTCCTTAGCATGTGGTTACTCCAAAATTCCTACTCCACTGATAGGAATAGTGGAAATGTCTATTGTCCAAATTTAGGAGATTATAATCTCCTGGCATCTTGTTTTGAGGTTTTTTTTTTTTTTTTTTTTTTTTTTGGACAGGCAGAGTGGACAGTGAGAGAGAGAGAGACAGAGAGAAAGGTCCTCCTTTGCCGTTGGTTCACCCTCCAATGGCCGCCGCGGCCGGCGCCGGCGCACCACGCTGATCTGATGGCAGGAGCCAGGTGCTTCTCCTGGTCTCCCATGGGGTGCAGGGCCCAAGCACTTGGGCCATCCTCCACTGCACTCCCTGGCCACAGCAGAGAGCTGGCCTGGAAGAGGGGCAACCGGGACAGAATCCGGCGCCCCGACCGGGACTAGAACCCGGTGTGCCGGTGCTGCAAGGCGGAGGATTAGCCTAGTGAGCCGCGGCACCGGCCTTGAGTTCTTTTGAAAAATGTGCAGTAAACTCCCACTTATCGAGCACGATTACAGAAACTCTAGAAGTAACTAATTTGATTAAGGTAAAAAAAATCAGAAGCCACTTTTATTTTATTTTATTTATTTCTTTGAAAAGTAGAGGGGGAGAGAGAGAGATCTTCCATTTGCTAGTTCACTTGCCCAAATGCCTACAACAGCCAGGGGCAGGGGCAGGGGCAGGGGCAGGGGCAGGCCGAAGCCAGGCGTAAGGAACTCCACCTCAGTGTCCCATACAGGTGGCAGGAGCCCAAGTACTTGTGTTTTCACCTGCTGCCTGTTAGGCACATCAGCAGGCAGCTGATTGGAAGCAGCAGTGGGGCTTGACCTCAGGCACTCTGATATGGGCTGTGGGCATTCTAAGCAGAGTATTAATGTGCCACACCACAGCACCAACCTCCCAAAGCCATAACTTTTTAGAGACAAATTTCACAAAGTTATTGATGCCAATGCTTTTGACAGTGTAAACAATGAGTTAAGAATTAATCTTTCCTTAGACAGTGATGAAAATTTTGTAAAGATCAATATGTTTTTGAGGTAAATGTGACCTTATAGCTGCTTATTAAAAGGTAACAAGGAGGGCCGGCGCCGTGGCTCACTAGGCTAATCCTCCGCCTTGCGGCACCGGCACACCGGGTTCTAGTCCCAGTTGGGGCGCCGGATTCTGTCCTGGTTGCCCTCTTCCAGGCCAGCTCTCTGCTGTGGCCAGGGAGTGCAGTGGAGGACGGCCCAAGTGCTTGGGCCCTGCACCCCATGGGAGACCAGGAGAAGCACCTGGCTCCTGCCTTCAGATCAGTGTGGTGCGCTGGCCACAGCGTGCCAGCCGCAGCGGCCATTGGAGGGTGAACCAACAGCAAAGGAAGACCTTTCTCTCTGTCTCTCTCTATCTCTCTCACTGTCCATTCTGCCTGTCAAAAAAAAAAAAAAAAGGTAACAAGGAGGGACAGGCACTGTGGTACAGTAGATTAAGTCTCAGCTCATATAAGAGAGCCTGGATGGAGTTCCAGCTCTGCTTTTATTCAGCTTCCTGCAAATGTGACTGGGAGGCAGCACATGGCTGCCTAAGTATTTAGGGTCTTGTTGGGGGGGAGGGGTACCAGCAGGGAGTTGTTGACTCCTGCCATTGGCCTGGCCTAGCTCCAGCTGGGTGGGCATTTGTGGAATAAACTAATGGATAGATCTCTCCCTCTCCTTCTGTTTCAGTCACTCTGCCTTTCAAAAAAAGAAGGAACTTTCTTTTCCTATATAATAAATATAATTTTTTGCAATAGTTTCCTTTGGATTATGAATGATTGAGCTAGAAAGCTATTTTTATAGAATGTTTATTGTAGAATACTGTTCATTACTTTGTAAATGGTATTTGTCATGGGAGATTAATTTTACTCACAGACTTTGCTAATTAACAGATTTTACCTCACTGATTTGTTGTAATTAATACAACTGGTATTAAGAAAAACCTGCGAGGATTCCCTTAAAGATTAGGAACGTAATTAAAGGAACTCCTGGTAAAAAAAATTTAATTTTACATATAAAGTGACTCTTACAGATTAATTTGAAAAATCCAACGCAGAGTATCAGTTTGCCACAACTGGTTATTCAGGCCGGTGGAATACTCTTGTTTTTAAAACTCTTGTTTATTTTTAACTTTATTTATATGTGAATCATCAAATTTCAAGAGATTAAAACGACCTACTCTTAACAGGGAGCTTCCCTGAGCAAACACTTTAATGGATGATGATTCAGAAAGAACCAGAACCTCAGGCTTGCTGGTCCTTGGGAGGGAGAGGGGGCAGGACCCGCGGAATCAGTGGCCACAGCGGGGTGCGGTGCCCCGGGGCGCAGACTGGTTTTCAGACGCATTTCCCACCCCGCATTTCCCACCCCGGGGCCCGGGGAGATGGGTGGTTGCTCAGGCGCCCAGCAGCGCACACCCGACTCGGGCATCCAAACTCACCCCCAGTCCGTCTGGCTCCTGCCCAGCCAGCGTTCCTGCAGGCACTCTCTCTACCCAGAGGAAAATCAGGTCTGGAAAGCCAGGCTTCAAACCTAATTAGTCTGTGATCTGATGGGGGCAGGCGGCTTTTATTTTTCTGTGCCGTTTTTCCTTTCACCCAGACCGACCGGCTCCAAGGGCTATCACTAAATCCGCAGGGTTCAGCAAAGTACTTGCGCAGGGCACGTTTCCAAAGAAACGTCAGCTCTGCTCATCTTTCAGGCACCTGGAAACAGCCCCCAACACGAATGAACCCTGCCATAGACGTGATAAAACACACAGCAACCTGCGAACATCGGTTGCGTTGTTACTATCTTGGCGCTGCTCCAGGTTCAAGCCATAGCATCAGCACCCAGGCGCTGAGCGCACCGCGGGGTCCCCAGGGGCACCCAAGGGGCGGCGGGGAGGCTTGCTTCATTCAGCTTTCGAGGTGGAGAGAGAGTATTACGTGGCTTTCCCTTTCAAATTTAAAATTCGCACTTTCCCCTTTTCATTCCCGGGTTCTCCTCAGGGTTCGGGTTCGTTTCGAACTTACACGCCGGGGGCCACCTGCTCCTTCGGGGACAGCAAGGGCTGGGTAGGGGAGTGGGGGTTTCAGGGTGAAGCTTCTCAGGCTGGCCCAGCATCTCAGAGCAAACTCGAACCGAGGGGCCAAGCTAGAGCGTGGAGGAGTTGACACCCCGACTTTTTTGGAAGCGCACGCTCTGCAAGGCGCCTATCCGCCGAGGGCTCAGGACCCGAGGCGCCACATTATATAAACTGCTGGGGAGGGGGGAGGGTCTCCCGCTCCAGTCTGCAGCGCTCCACGAGGAGCCTGCTCCGGTAGCTACAAAACTGCAGCGGGAATCGCGGCCATGTGCAGGTTACCAGGGTCACGGGACCCGGCGCAGGCCGCACACGCCCAGGGTCACGTGGGAGGCGGCGGCGCGCACTCTTCCACCCACGGGAGGAGGCGGAGAGGGAGAGAGGCAGGGGGCGGGGCCGGAGGCTGGGCCTCCCGTGAAGCCTCGCGCGGGGAAGGACCGGAACTCCGGGCGGGCGGCTTGTTGATAATATGGCGGCAGGAGCTGCCTGGGCATCTCGAGGAAGCGGTGGGGCCCACACCCGGAAGAAGGGTCCTATTTCAGGCTAGTGCAGCGGCCCCTGCGGGCCCGGAAGTCCGGGCCGGTTGCTGAATGAGGGGAGCCGGGCCCTCCCCGCGACAGTCCCCCCGCGCCCTCCGCCCCGACCCGGGCCCCGCCATGTCCTTCTTCCGGCGGAAAGGTAGCTGAGGGGGTGCCGGCGGGGGAGCCAGGCCGGGCCTCAGGGGTTGGCGGTGGGGCAGGTGGGCCTGCAAGGGCTTCCTCCCGGGCGGCGACGGGGCCCTCCGTGAGCCTCCCGGCCTCCGCGCTGACGTCCCCGAATGCCTCCCACTGCTCCGGGTCTCTGCAGGGAGGGAGTAGGTGGCCTCCTCGCGCGAGGTCGCGGCGGAATTGTCGCGCTGGTCCCAAAGTGGTTGCTGGAACTCTTGGAAGTGAATGCTTGTTTGCTTAAGAATACCTCTTTGGGTGTTTTTGGTTTCTTTTTCTTTTTCTTTTTTCTTGTGTGTGTGGTTTGCTGGGGGGGGGGCGGGGGGAGGCTGTGGCTCAAGCTCAGGGACATCCCTTTAGTACCTTATTACGGAAGCCTCGGATTTTTCCAAATATTGAGGATTTTATGTCTAAAAGCAACACATGGAAAAACTGCTTTCTTCAACTAGTGCTGTTTTCCAGTTTCCTCTGTAGGGGGAAGGGAAATTGCAGTCTTTAAAAATAAAATGACTTACTGCTGAAGTTCCCCTACGGAGCAAGGTTGCTTGTTTTGATGACTTAGCACATTCACTAACTGCTGAAACCCTAACTTCAGATAGAAAGGAACTACTTCTGTGTCGGGTTTTCGGTGGTGGTAACTGCCCAGTTTTTTAGTAGAGGGCAAGGCTGTGGATTTCATGAAGAGTACCTATCCGAAGTGAACGAGTGTGAGTCTGTCGTGGATGACAGTGGTTTTGTCCCTATTACTAAAAAGAAACCGGACCGGACAGAAACAGGTTTTCTGAAAAAGCACTAAGCCACATCAGAGCCTGGGGTTCACATGCCATCTGAGCTCCCAGCCGTGTAACCTGCAGCAGGCCAGTTAACCCGTTTCTCTTTCTTTGCTCTACTGAGAATTAGATTATTCCAAAAGGCCCCATTCAACTCCAGACGACTAAAGAATTCCTCTCAATAGGTGCAGGATTTTAGTAACTGATAGTAGGTGGTGAATGAATGAAGGCTGGCAAAATGGTAGTAGGAAGCTTTGTTAGTAAAGGATGTAAGTATAGTTAATAGCTCTCTAATGTGTCTGACAGGGTTAAAATGTTTAGCTTGCCTTTTTTTTTTTTTAAGGTAAAAAAGTTTTCTTAGTAAAGCTAGTTACACAAGACATGACCATTCACCATGTACTTCTGAGTGCCTACAGTTTGCCAGGTACTGTGCTGAGTCCTTACCATCCAGCAGTACAAGACAGAGTCCCTGCATCCATGGAGCTTATTGCCTGCTGGGATAGACAATAAATAAGCACACAAATGTCTCTGTGTGTGTGTGTGTGTATTTGGTGTGTATTCACAAACTGAGTAAAGTGTAATGAAGGGGAAAAAAGACCTTGGTTGAATGTTAGAGGAAGGTCTCTGCAGATGACCTTGAAACTTAGATCAGCAGGTGGTATCTTGACAGAAACCAGGTTAGAGCACTACAGGTATGGGGAATGCCACGTTCAGAGGACGTGAGTTGATGACTGTCTAGAAGGGAAAGAAGGCTACTGTGGATGTGGCAGAGAGGTTGGCCAGTATCAGATGATTGAAAGGTTTTAGACTATTGGTGGGTTTTGTTCCAAGTTGAGAGAGACTATTTAAAAAAATATTTAAAGTGGAATGATCTTAGCCGGCACCGCGGCTCAATAGGCCCAAACTCTGCCTGTGGCGCCGGCACACCGGGTTCTAGTCCCGGTCGGGGCACCAGATTCTGTCCCGGTTGCTCTTTTTCCAGTCCAGCTCTCTGCTGTGGCCCGGGAGTGCAGTGGAGGATGGCCCAAGTACTTGGGCCCTGCACCCGCATGGGAGACCAGGAGAAGCACCTGGCTCTTGGCTTCAGATCAGTGCGGTGCGCTGGCTGCAGTGGCCATTGAGGGGTGAACCAACGGAAAAGGAAGACTTTTCTCTCTGTCTCTCTCACTGTCCACTCTGCCTGTCAAAAAGAAAAAAAAGTGGAATGATCTCATTTTTATGTTTCTTTTTTAAAGATTTATTTATTTATTTGAAAGTCAGAGTTACACAGAGGAGAGGCAGAGAAAGAGGTCCTTCATCCCTTGGTTCTAGATGCTTTTTGGAGGTTTAGGTGTGTCAGAGGTGGAAGTTTATTTTTATTTATTTAAAAAAAAATTTTTTTTTTGACAGGCAGAGTGGACAGCGAGAGAGAGAGAGAGAAAGGTCTTCCTTTGCCGTTGGTTCACCCTCCAATGGCCGCCACGGCCGGCGCGCTGCAGCCGGCGCACCGTGCTGATCCGATGGCAGGAGCCGGGTAGTTACCCTGGTCTCCCAAGGGGTGCAGGGCCCAAGCACTTGGGCCATCCTCCACTGCACTCCCTGGCCACAGCAGAGAGCTGGCCTGGAAGAGGGGCAACCTGGACAGAATCCAGCGCCCCGACCAGGACTAGAACCTGGTGTGCCGGCGCCGCAAGGCGTAGGATTAGCCTAGTGAGCCGTGGCGCCGGCCCAAGGGTGGAAGTTTTAAATATGACCTGTATGTTGATGATACCCAAATTTATATCTCCAGCTTGCATCCTATCCCTTGAATTTAGATTGGTCTATCCAGCTGTTAGTCCAATTTATTAACTCCAACTTATTAACTCTGAAACCTGTTCATCAGATTTTTGGCCTTTTAGTTAATTGCTCAGGCTACAGTTTTAGTATATCCTTGAAGTTCTCTTTCTTTCTACTCTGTATCTGATCCTTCAGCAAATGTGTAAGGCCTACACCAGAATATGTCCACTTCTACCCACTTCTTACCACCCCCTTACCAAGTTAACACTTTGGATTAGGCAGTTACCTCTGTTTAGATTGAGTGGTTAAGGACATCCTCCAAGGAGATGTCACAGAAGTCAAGAAGTCACAGAAGTCAAGAGGGAGCTGGTTTTATGAAGATTGAGGAAACAATGTAATTTTGCTATAGCCTTCCATTTGGTTTCCCTCTATTCTTGATCCCTGTGATATGTTTTCAAAATGAATGCATAGAAACAGACCTAGGTATATACGGAAACTTTATAAAAAAAAGTTTCTAGTCCTTTGAGAAAGGATGAACTAGTTGGTAAAGGATGTTGATTATCCATCTGGCAAAGGAAAAAAATTAAATTTCCTATCTCCTGTCATACACATTAAGAAGTCAGAAAGGTTTTTCTTGAATGGACCAGATGTTTTTTGTCACACTCTCCTCTACCTTTGTAACTGTGAAAAGTATGTAAGAAAATGGGCATGGCTATATTACAATAAAACTTTATTTATAGAAAACTGATATTAGATTGAATTTGGCCCATGGGGTATAGTTTTCAATCCCTGATAAACAGAAATAATTTCCAGTTACATAAGAACCCACAACATGAAAAAAAAACCCTTAAAATTATATAGAAAATGCAGGGGCAGGGTGAGATTCTGATCTTGGGGCAGTGAGGAATTTTTTGAAAAAGTAGACTGGCATTGTGGTGCAGTAGGTTAAGCTGCTGCTTACGATGCTGGCATCCCATATTGGAGTGCCAGTTTGAGTCCTGACTGCCCTTCTTCCTGCTAATGTGCCTGGGAAGGCAGTGGGAAATAACCCAAATACTTGGGCCCTTAACCCAAGACAGTTTCTGGCTCCATGCTTCAACTTGGCCCAGCCCTGGCTGTTGTGGCCATTTGGGAATTGAACCAGTGCATAGAAGGTCTTTTGTCTCTCTCTTCCCCACTTCCCTCTCCCGTCTTTGTGTCTGTCTGTCCCTGTCTCTGATGCTCTGCCATTCAAATAAATAAACCTTTAAAACACAGGAAAGTAGAACCCATGTAATCTTAATTTGACTACATTAAAATAAAAATGCAATAAAATATACCTAAGATATTTGTAACACAATGAAATATTAGTTTCTAGATTATAGTGTGTGTGTGTGTGTGTGTATATATATAAAGTTTCTGCAAGTAGCAAGTAAAACACAAAGAATGTGAAAAAGGGCTTCATGAAAGAGGAAACCTAAATGTTTTCTAAATATGAAAGAATGTTTAGGGGCTGGTGCTGTGGCACAGTGGGTTAAAACCCTGGCCAGAAGCGCCGACATCCCATATGGTCGCCTGTTCTAGTCCCGGCTGCTCCTCTTCTGATCCAGCTCTCTGCTATGGCTTGGGATAGCAGTAGAAGATGGCCCAAGTCCTTGGGCCCCTGCACCCACATGGGAGACCCAGAAGAAGCTCTTGGCTCCTGGCTTTGGATCAGCGCAGCTCCAGCCATTGCGGCCATCTAGGGAGTGAATCAGTGGATGGAAGACCTCTGTCTCTACCTCTCTCTGTCACTCTTTCAAAATAAACAAAATAAATCTTAAAAGTTTAACCTCAAAAAAAAAAAAAAAGTTTAACCTCAAAGGAAACAAGGTGATGAATCTGAAACTTCAAATAGCATTTTTTTCAAAGATTTATTTATTTACTTGAAAGGCAGAGTTATAGAGAGGAGAGGTAGAAACAGAGAGAGATCTTCCATCTGCTGGTTCACTCTCCACTTGGCCGCAATGGGTGGAGCTGGGCCAATCTGGAGCCTGGAGCCAGGAGCCAGGAGTTTCTTCCACTGCTTTCCCAGGCCATAGCAGAGAGCTGGTTTGGAAGTGAAGCAGCTGGGACTGGAAGTGGTGCCCATATGGGATGCTGGCACTGTAGGCAGTGGCTTTACCTGATATGCCATGGCACTGGCCCCTCAAATAGCATTTTAAAACTACTAAACTGGCAAAAATTAAACATTCCAGAGATGAGATTATACAGCTTATCTATAGGAGCGTAAATTGACACAGTCACTTCCATTAAGAAGGTACACAATTTGTTACCTAGTGATTCCATTTCCAGGGACTTATGCATATATGTATAGGAAGACTGAACTAGAATCAGATGAATGTTTGTAAGTGAAAATTGGGGAAGAAAGTAAATGTTCATTAATAGGAAGATGGATTAATAAAGGCATATTTAAAAAGGAATTAAGTAGCTAAAGTGAATAGAGCTAATTGAATAAACCAGAAGTGCGTCAGTATAGACACTGAATTACTGAATGGAAGTCACGAGTATGTATAAAGTATCATTTGTGTAATTTTAAAGATGTGCAGATACCATGTTTTCATTTTTTATACATTTATAGTTGTTTATGGTAAAAACAAAAACTAGTATACCAAGAAGACATGTTATTTAGGGTTAGTATTTACCTGGCAAGGGAAGAAGAGCCAGTGGAGTCAGGTAGAGATTCATAGGGACCTTGACTATATATTATAAAATAGGGGACAAAAAAATGCTATCATTTGATAGGCTGTTGTACATTTTTATGCTTGAAGTATTACATAGGAGTCCTGATTAGTAGGACAATGGTTTAAGGCTAACAGAAGTGAAACTGGGGAGGTAGAATCAGTTGGTCTTAAGTGGTTTGTGTTGGAGGCAAAATATTAAGGATGACTCCCAGACGTTGGCCGGAGTAACTGATGATAGAATCGCAGGAAGATGAAGACTGAGGTAGGGACAGGATTGGGAAAAGATACATTCTGTTTTGGAGAAATGGAATTGAAGATGGGTATGGGTGACTGTATGAATTTGAGATTTAAAAAATTTAGAGTGGAGATACATGAGTAAATGTAGGAGACACAGCATACGTATGAAAGCTTTAAGAATGGGTCAGGTCAGCCAGGAAATATGTATAGTGAACAATAAAAGAGGGGCCTGCCATTTTCCTGTGAAACCCAGCAAACCAGAGGTCAGGGAGGTGGGGGGTTACCAGAGGAGGGCTAGGGACCAGGAGAGGGAAGCGCTGTGGTAGCTGAGACTGGGTAATGTTTTCAGCTGCAGTTGTTTGGCAGGTGCTGCTGACGTGGCCGCAGGTGCTGTCAGCCTGCCACATTTTCATATTTTATCTTCACGATGCAGTGATCGGCTCCTGAGATGTTATTTCTTCATTGGTTCCCATTTGGCCTCCACGTAGTCGAATGTAGACTTGAAGGGAAGATGCTGTCTTCTGAAAAGCCTGGAGAGTGGCACATAATTGTGCTTTCAAATAGCTGTTGATGAATGGACTTCAGGGAGCTACTCTGACACCTAGTTATTTCCTGTTTCTAGCCTTTCAACTTCTAATATTGAAAAGGGTTAAGTAGACAGATGCGCATGCTGGGAGATAGCTTATTTTGAGGAATCGGAGATTAAAGGAAGTTTAATATTGAAAGAAACCAGAAAAGTAGAGGGTTAAAAATCGTCTTAGGTCAGCTCCCATAACAGTGTTCACGCTTGACTTAAGCTGGCTTGCACCTTCCTTCCTTGGATGTTATATTTTAGCTTATCTGCAGTAGAATCTTCGCTGTTTTGTATAATAGAGGAGGGTGTATGGTTATTTTAGAGACAAATTGTTAAGGCTTGAGTGTTAGGAGTTTACAGTGTTCGTCTTTGATGCCACTGGGGACAGGGCTAAAGAAGAAATCAAGTGATACACAACTAAAAACTCTTTCTTCATTCTTTCTTTGTATCTAATAGTAATAGCCAGTGTAGTGGGTAGCACATGGTAATAATATTAATGTTGATCCTAAATTTATTCCAAATCTATGCTAGTTACTGTTCTGTGCCCTATACAGATGTTTGGTTTTAGCTTTTTTTTTTTTTTTTAACCAGTAACCCTCTAAAGTAGACCTAATTGTATAAGGCAAGGAAATTAAGACCCGGAGCAGTAAATTATCTTTTCCAAGATTGCTTGGCTAATAAATGAGAAAGCCAGAATTTGAACCCTTGTATTATGACTACATTGTCTGCATTCCTTATGTTTTTGAATGCCATTCAGAGGTTACTTCCTTAGAGAAACCTTTTTTAGCTGACCTGCCTTGCCCCGCTCTGATCTTTGAATACTCATCTGTTAGAATAAAACTTGTCTCGTTTTTACAATCTATAAAATGTGTCTTTCAAAAGTTGGTCATAATGCTCCTTTGTCTTCTAGTGAAAGGCAAAGAACAAGAGAAGACCTCAGATGTCAAGTCCATTAAAGGTGAGTTCAGTGGCATTCATGGCACTAAAAAATTTTGTGTTGTGCATTTATGAGCTCTTTAATCCTGTTACCTTGTTCTTTCTTTCAGCATTAATCTTTTCTGCCTTATTTTGTAACTATGATCGTGACTTATTTCCCTCTTTAACCTGTATGGTCTTAAACACTTAGCACACCATGAGCTTTAATTTCCTTTTCCAAAATTTATTTATTTGACAGGCAGAGTGACAAGGAGGGAGGCGAGGAGGGAGAGAGAAATTTTCTGTTCATTGATTAACTTCCCAAACACCTGCAAGAGCCAAGGTTGGGCAGGCTGAACCGGGAACTCCCATCTTTGTCTCCTGTGAGAGTGGCTGGAACCCAGCTATTTGGGTGATCATCTGCTGCCGGCCAGGCGCCTCAGCAGGAAATCTGGGTCTTCTAGAAGCATGCAGTAGTTCAGACTCAAACCAGGCACTCCAATATGGGATACAGGTGTCCCAAGCAGTGGCTTGACCCACCGCACCATGCTGTCCCTGGATAATGAGATTTCTGCTGGGCTTTTGTTGGCTGTACTGTCGATAACAGGGAGCTAAGTCCCTCCCTAGCGATCCCACATTTGATTGTTTACTAAAAGTAATTAGTTGACTCTTTTTAATAAAAGACCAAGAATACCTGTAACTGAGCAGTCTGGTAATGGACTGCCATTTATCCAGAAGTGTGGATGCTCGTGGTTTTCACTGCTTTATTACTTTGCATGGCCTTAATGTAAGATTAGTCAGGGTACTTTGTTGGGCCCAATACATTGTCCTTATTTACAGGTTGGAACATTATTTTTTTAGATAGTAATCTCTGCTGTGTTTTTGAATGATTTAGTTATGTCCACTGTACAGAGATTGGAATGGAAAAGTTATAATGGAAATTTTTTCTATGGTCATTATGTATACATATACGTGTTTATATACATGTATGTGTTATAAATGTAATTTATTATATCAAATCTACAGATAGCTGCTTACTAGATTTTTCTAATATTTTTATATTGTATAGCTAACACTTAGTATTTACTGTATATGCCCAGTTTCCCAGAGACTAATTATAACTTATTTATTTCTGATAATTTACAGCCAGCTGGGTTCCACATTAGTTCAGATTGCCTCCTTTAAGCAAAATTTGCTTGACAGAGAAGGCTTAAAACCCTTAGCGAGTAGAGTCTTGTAAAGTCTAGATCTGATTGTAGTGGAAGGAAGGAACTTTGTCTCAGGCAGTCAGAATACCAGCTTCCACTCTGAACCTTGGCTACTGACAGTATGACCTAGGTAAGTCAGGGAGCTTCCTTCAGCTTCTTCATTTGTAGAATAGGGACATTGGCCTAGCTAATCTAAATCTCTACCATGCTTACACTCTATGATGGTACATGATCTGTGCCTATTACTCACTGACTTAACCTTAGGCTGGTATAGAAGCAGTTACAGGAAACAGTGCCTCAGAAAGATTACAGTTTGATTAGAAAGACAAACTTAGGCACAGAATAGTAGCCACTAATAATGGCTACCATTTACAGAACGCCTCTTGTTCTAGGCATTAGACAAAAATTATGGCTATAACAGTGAACAAAAAAAGACTTGAATCCTGCCCTCATTGAACTTACAGATTGATAGGGGAAAGGAACAATAATCAAATAATTCCACAGAAGACCTGGATTAGTTATTAATTATGCAAAAAATTAGGAGGCAAAGTGTATAGAACTCTGTGACTGATTTAAATACAAGGTGTGAAGGAGGAGATAAAGTTTGATACCTACCTTTGTGGCTTGCCTAACAGAACCAGATAGGAAATTAGATGTTCAGTTTTGGTATGTTGGGTAGAAGGTACTTTTCAAAAACATTTTTAATAACAGTAATTATGCATATTTATGGGCTACAGTGTGATATTTCAATATATGTATACAGTGTATTTTGATCAAAACAGGATAATCAGAATTTCCCCTTCTTTGATATTATTTTATGGTTGGAGGATTAGAGCTTCTGTTTGTTCGTACAGTATATACTAGCTTATTGTGAACTATAGTCACCCCACTATGTTGTGACTTTGACTCTGATTTGGTACCTATGTCCAGCTCCCTCTGTCACCCCTCCCAGTCTCTAGTAATCACCATTCTCTGTTCAGATTGAAGGTTTTTTTTGTTGTTGTTGTTTTTTAGCTCCTATATTTGAGGGTATTTTTCTGGGTCTGGTTTATTTCATTAGCAAGATAACATCCAGTTCCAAGCATTTTGCTGCAAAGACAAGATTTCATTCTTGGTAAAGGCTTTTTAATGACTGAGTAGTATTCCCATTATATACTTACATAATTTTTTTATTCATTCATCTGATGATGGACACTTTGGTTGATTCCATATCTTAGCTGTTGGGAACAGTGCTGTGGTAACCATGGTAGAGCTGGTATCTCTTTGATATAATGATTGAGATATTCTGAATATTAAACCTTTGCTTATAGATAAGTAGCTTACAGATATTTTCTCCTATTCTGTTGGATGTATCTTCACTCTATTGATTATTTCGTTTGTTGTGCAGAAGCTTCTGAGTTTGATATAATCTCATTTATCTAATTTTGCTTTTGTTGCCTGAACTTTGGGGTGTTGTTCAAGAAATAATTGCTGGGGCCAGTGCTGTGGCTCACTAGGTTAACCCTCCGCCTGTGGCACTGGCACCCCAGGTTCTAGTCCTGGTTGCTCCTCTTCCAGTCCAGCTCTCTGCTGTGGTCTGGGAGGGCAGTGGAGGATGGCCCAAGTGCTTGGGTCCTGCACCTGCATGGGAGACCAGGAAGAAGCACCTGGCTCCTGGCTTTGGATCGGTGCAGCTCCCGCCATTGCAGCCATTTGGGGGGTGAGCCAACGGAAAGAAGACCTTTCTTTCTGTCTCTTTCTCTCACTGTCTATAACTCTACTTGTCAAATAAAATTAAAAAAAAAAAAATCATTGCCTATACCAGTGTCTTTTTTTTTTTTTTTTTGAAAGATTTATTTTATTTATTTGAAAGAGTTACAGAGAGAAGTAGAGACAGAGAGAGCGGTCTTCCTTCTGCTGGTTCACTCCCCAGATGGCCGCAATGACTAGAGCTGCACCGATCCAAAGCCAGGAGCCAGGAGCTTCTTCTAGGTCTCCCACATGGGTGCCAAGGACTTGGGCCATCTTCCACTGCTTTCCCAGGCCATAGCAGAGAGCCGAATCAGAAGAGGAGCAGCCGGGACTAGAACCGGTGCCCATATGGGATGCCAGGGCTTTAACCCACTATGCCACAGCACCGTCCCCTATACCAGTGTCTTGAAATATTTTCCCCATGTTTCCTTCTAGCAGTTTTCATAGTTTCAGGTCTTCCATGTAGATCATTGATCCATCTCAAGTTTATTTTTGCATATGGTAAGAGATAAGGATCTAATTTCATTGTTCTACATATGTAAATCTAGTTTTGCCAGCACCATTTATTGGAAAGACTCCTTTCTTTGTGTTCATGGTACCTTTGACCAAAATCTGTTAGCTGTATATACATGGATTAACTTCTGGGTTCCCTATTCTGTTCCATTAATCTGTGTGTTGGTTTTTATGCCAGTAATACCCTGCTGTTTTAATTGTCCTAGTTTTGTGGTATGGTTTGAAATCAGGTATTATGATTCCTCTAGCTTTATCTTTTTGATTAGGATAGCTTCGCTGTTCTGTGTCTTTTGTGGTTCCATATGAGTTTGGAATTTTTTTTTCTATTTTTATGAAGAATGTCCTTGGTATTTTTATACTGAACCTATATTGCTTTCAGTAGTATGGATATTTTAATGGTGTTAATATGTTGTCTTCTTTGTATGTGTGTCCTTGATGATTTCTTTTATCAGCACTATATAATTTTCATTATAGATATCCTTAATGTCTTTGGTTGAATTATTCCTAAATATTTAACTTTTTAGTAGCTATTATGAATGAGTTTTCTTTCTTTTTTGAAAAAAGATTTATTTGTTTGAAAGGCAGACTGTGAGACAGAGGAAGAGAGCGAGATCTTCATTTGCTATTCACTCCCCAAATGTCTGCAACATCCAGAACTGGGCCAGACCAAAACTGGGAGCCTAGAACTTCATCTGGGTCTCCCACATGGGTGGCAAGGGCCCAAGCACCTCCATCTTCTGTCGCTTTAATAGGTGCATAAGCAGGGAGCTGGATTGGAAGTGGAGCAGCCTGGACTTGAACATGTGCCCATATGAGTTGCCAGCATTGCAGGTGGCTGCTTAACATACCGCAACACTGGCTATATACTGAATTGTCTTATTGGTTCTAACAGCTTTTTGGCAAAATGTTTATAGATATTTCTGTGTATAAAATCATGTTACCTACAAACATGGGTGTTTTGACTTCCATCTTTCCATTTTCAATGCTTGCTTTGTTTCTGTTCCCTGGTTGTTCTTGCTAATATTTCCAATATATGTTCAAAAAGAGTGGTGAAAGTAGACATTCTTGTTTTGTTCCGGGTCTGATGAGAAATGCTTTCAATTTTTCTTCATTCTGTAAGATATTCACTGTGGGTTTATAATATATAGTCTTTATAGTTTTAAGATATTTTCCTTCTAAACTCAATTTGTTGATAATTTTTATCATGGGAGGGTGTGGAATCTTATCAAATGCCTTTTCTGCTTCTATTAAGATGATCATAGTTGTTTTGTTGATGTGATTTACTATGTTTATTGATCTGTAAATGTGGAATCACTTTTACATCCTTAGAATGTGTCCCACTTGATCATGATGTATGATCTTTTTGATGTAGTGTTGGATTCAGTTTGCTGATATTTCATTGAGCTTTTTTGCATCTTTGTTCCTCAAGCATATTGGTCTATGGTTTTCTTTTGGTGTTGTATCTTTGGTTTTGGTGTCAGAGTAATATTGGCCTCAGAAATTTTGTCAGAATTCCATCCTTTTCAGTATTTTGGAATACCCTGACAAGTAGTCGAGTTAGTCCCTCTTGAAATGTTTTGTAGAATTCAATTGTAAAGCTGTCAAGTCCTAGACTTTTCTTTGATAGAATATATTCAATCACTGCTTCAGTCTCATTATTTATTGGTCTGTTGAAAATTTCTATACTTATTGATTAATCTTGGTAGATTTTATGTATCTAGGAATTTATCCATTTTTCCAGGGTTTTCCAGTTTATTACCATGTAGTCATTCATAGTAATTTTTTATCCTTTTGTATTTCCATGTAATGTCTCCATGTTCATCTCTAATTTTATTTATTTCAATTTTTGCTCTTTTTCTCTTTGGCTAAAGATTAGTCTATTTTGTTTATCTTTCTTTAAAAACAACTCTTTGTTCTTTTGATCTTTTGCTATTTTTTAGTTTCAATTTCATTTATTTCTGTTCTGATCCTTATTAGTTTTTGTCTCCTGCTAATTTTGGGTTGGTTGGTTATTTTCTAGTTCCTTTAGCTGCATTGTTAGATTGTTTTTTTGAATTCTATTTTTTTAGAAGTATGCACTTAATAGCTATAAACTTCCCTCATAATAATGCTTTTGCTGTATCGTATCCCTGAAATTTTGATGTCGTATTTTTATTTCTTTCAAGAAATGTTTGATTTCTTTTTTTTTTTTTTTAAAGATTTATTTATTTATTTGAAAGGCAGGGTTAGAGACAGAGAAGAAGAGACAGAAGAGGTGCCAAAGTCAGGAGCTTCTTCTGAGTTTGGCACGTGGGTAAAGTGTGCCAAGGACTTGGGCCATCTTCCACTGCTTTCCCTGGCCACATTAGCAGGGAGTTGGATTGAAAGTGAAGCAGCTGGGGCTTGAAACAGCACCAATATAGAATGCCAGCATTGCAGGCGGTGGTTTGACCTGTACCACAGTGCCAACCCTGCTTTTTAATTTGTCTTCAGTGATTCATTGGTCATTCAGGAACATGTTCAATTTCCATGTATTTATAATTTTCTGTTCTTGTTGTTGATTTCTAGTTTTAGTCCTTTGTGGTCTGAAAACATACATGATGTTCTTTCACTTTTTAAAAGTTTACTGAGACTTGATTTGTGGCCTAATTTTCTAGAAAATGTTCTTTGTGCTGATGAGAATATATATTCTGCAACTGTTGGATAAAATGTTCTCTAAATATCCATTACATCTATTTGGCCTATAATACATTCCAACTTTGATGTACCTTTGTTGATTTTCTGTCTAGATAATCTGTCCATTGATGACAGTGCATTGTTAAGTTCTCCAGTCTTACTGAATGAGTCTGTTTATCCCTTTATATCTAATTATATTGTTTAATATATTTGAGTGGTGTTGTATTAAGGTCATGTATATTTATGATTATTATATCTTCTTGCTGAATTGATCCTCTTATGAATATATAATGTCCTTCTTTGTCTTTTTTATAGTTTTTGATTTAAAAATCTTTTTTCTGACATGAATATGGCTACTCTAGCTTGGTTTTGGTTTTCATTTATGTGGTGTATCGTTTTGATAGATAAGAACTAACTTTGGTCATTTTGTTAGTTGCTTTCTGCCTCTTAATTTTCTTGTGTTTTGGTAGATTTCTGTCATCAAGTTAGATTTTCTTCTCTTTGTGTTTTACATTCTGTTAGTGAATTTTGTACTGTCTTGTGTTTCATGATGGTTGTTGTGATTCTTTTACTTCTAATTTATGACTCCAACATTCCTGTAGGGTTGGTTTGGTGGTGGTGAATTTTCTGTTTTTGTTTGATAAATTCTTTTTTTTTCTCTTTTAAAATTTATTTATTTGAAAGGTAGTGTTACAGAGAGATCAGTCTTCCGTCTTTCCCCAAATGGCTACAGTGGCCAGGATGGGGCCAGTCCAAAACCAGGAGTCTGGAACTCTCTTAAACTGAGGAAAATACCAGTCTTGCAGTATCGGTGTAGAGGTCAATGAAATAATGTCCAAACAACAGTGCATAGAGCAGCCAGCACAGTGTGCTCTCCTGTAGCTGTTTTTATCTAGTTTTAACAAAGCCTCCCCCTCAGTATTTGAATTACTCATATTAAGTGAAGTATTACAAGGAAGTCAGAGGAATTTGAAATCAGTAAATGTTTTCTGAAGTTTAGGAAAGACTTCCTGGAAATGAAGAAGGATCAAATGGAATCCACACCGGCTCAGCTTAATTCTTTGCATATATATTTGACAGATCTTTAGACAAGTAAAGCAAATTTTTACAGAAAAATTGAAATGAGGTTGGGGTTGGTCACAAGACCAGAACAGTGAATTGAGACAGAGAAAACAGGAAGCCATTGTAGGTTTTTGGCAAGATACCATGTCGTAAGTATGGTGTGTTTGTGCAGGTTTAGCCTGGAAGAGTTGTGTAGATTAGAGATCTCATCAGTTTTCTGTAATGTAGCAAGACCTGTGCTGGAGATGTGGTGTTGAAAATAAATACAGGGGCCAGTGCTGTGGCAAAGCAGTTAAAGCTGTTGCTTGCAGTGCTGGCATCCCATTTGGGTGCCGATTCGAGTCCTGACTGCTCCACTTCTGATCCAGCTCTCTGCTATGGTCTGGGAAAGCAGTGGAGGATGGCCCAAGTGCTTGGGCCCCTGAACCTGCATGGGAGACCCAGAAGAGGCTCCTGGCCCCTGGCTTCAACTCCGACCATTGCAGCCAATTGGGGAGTGAACCAGCGGATGGAAGACCTCCCCTTCCCCCTCCCCTCCCCCTCCCCCTCTCCCCCCTCTCTCCGCCTCTGCCTCTCTGTAATTCTGCCTTTCAAATAAATAAATCTTGAAAATACATACATACGTACATAAGAAGATATTTAAATATCGTGGCCTAGCTAATATATTTTTTAAATATTTATTTATTTATTTGAAAAAGTTACAGAGAGGCAAAGACAGAGAGGTCCTCCATCCACTGGTTCACTCCCCAGATGGCCACAATGGCCGAACTAGCTAATATTTTTTAATATCTTGAAGGAAGAATCAAGTAAAGAGATAAAAATGAATAGCAGCAAGTAAAGCGATAACAATGAAAAAGAATGGGACCAAGATTTTGAGCTTTGGAAACTGGTGGATTGAGCAGAGAGAGAAGTTGAGAAGGAAAGTTAGTTTAGGAGAAGATATGATTAAGTTGATATTTGGGCACATTAGGTTGAGACTGTAAAGTTAAACTGAAAATGCCTAGTAGTAAATAGTGATACCAGATCAAAGAACAGGTGTGAGATAGTGTTCGGGAGTTTTCCAGTGGTGTCCTCTAGAAGCTGTTGCCAAGAGGGTCCACACTGGGGGCATGACTGAAACTCTCTTTGAATCAACCAGAGTTACCATGATTTTCTGTTTTACAGGCATAATAAGGTCTGTGTTTTATTAAATTTATTTTAGGAGAGAAGTAAAGGAACTTATACCTTTTAAAAAGAATGTTCAGATACTATTGCTGTAGTCATAATCGAAGGTTTGAGAATAAGTATGATTTCTAGCAGAAAGAGTCCAAGAGATAGCCTTGGAAAACAGAGGGCCAAGGAGGGAGGCCATGTCTTCACAGAGGGAATGAACAGCTAGGAGAGTGTAGAACCGTGGAGACCAAAGATAGACCGTCAGGAAGGAGCAGGTATTCATGAGTTACTCCTTCTTACAGAGCAGTTAAAAGAGGGGGAAAAAGACTTGCACAACTTAGTTCATCACATTTGGTATTACACATACATCTAATTAAGAAACAGTCTCATTATTCCTATAGAACCTTATTTGTAACTTACAGCCTATATAAGAAAATCAATTATTAATAAACTTGCTGAAATGATTTTGTTCCCTTCAATCTATCATGACAGTACAAATAAATCAAAGCTGTCTTCTAAAGTTGAACAAATTGTTTGAAGGCATTCACTCTCCATTCCATAATTCCCACAATTCCTGTTTGATTTATCAGTTTAGATACCTGGGAAACAGGTACGAATATTCACATTCTTATTTGCTTTATCCTGCAGCCACTTCTCAAAGAGCCAGAAATCAAATTACAGTATTTTTTGTTTCTTTATAAGAAAGATTACTAAGTATTAACTTGTATTTTACATCTGGAAACTGCTGAGATAGGGAGCACTTACTAGTAGATAGAAGTCTGGTTACCTAAGAATATTTATGTTGAGTGCTGGTAGACAGACGTTTAGACACCTGACAATATTTATCTTGTGTGGTAGAATGTTGAGTGACCTATATAATTTCTGTACTTCTTGCTATAGCAATGTATTGAGCCAAAAAATTTTTTAAATCTTTAATAAGTTATTGATATTAGTGTAAAATAAATAGGATAAGTAGAATTTTAACTCAGCTGTAACAACAAGTTCATAGGATAACTTTGATAGTATTGTAATATTGAGTTATCTCCAACACATTGGTAGTTAACTTTATTCTGAAGCCTGAAGGACAATATTACTTCTTCAGACTACAAAAGAAAATATTTATTGTGAGAGTACATTACCTTAAGTGGCTTGAACTTTAACCATTAATGTATTTTGTTAGAATAATTTTATTACTCATTTAAAAAATAATTATTGTGAAAATATTTTTTTAGTCCTACCAAGCCAGCCTTTATTCTGCATTTTTAGTTTTGCTTCTGAAACAAGCAAGGACCAAGGCATTAGAAGAAGTCTGTTTCAGAACACTTCCTAGCTTTGGTGCTTTCATTCTCAGTAACAATTCTCAAAGTTCTGTTTAATTTTCATTTCTGACACAATATTTTTAGAGTTATAAATAATACTGAAATGTTTCTTAGCTATTTTCTGTTGTGTAAGTTACCTTTTTTTAATTTTTGTTGGGTGTACCAACTTGAAGTATTACAAAATATAGTTTTTAAAGTTCTCTTATAAGAGTTTTGAACCATTAATTGTGTTTAATTTTTAACAATTTTTTGAAAAATTATAGCTTCAATATCCGTACATTCCCCACAAAAAAGCACTAAGAATCATGCCTTGCTGGAGGCTGCAGGACCAAGTCATGTTGCCATCAATGCCATTTCTGCCAACATGGACTCCTTTTCCAGTAGCAGGACAGCAACACTCAAGAAGCAGCCAAGCCACATGGAGGCTGCTCATTTTGGAGATCTGGGTAAGTAACTTTTTGCTAACTTCCTTTTTAAAAAAACAAAATATTTATTCATTTGAAAAGCAGTGTTGCAGTGAGAGGGGGAAAAACAGAGAAAGAGAGATGTCTTCTATCTGCTGGTTTATTCTCCAAAGGGCTGCAGTAGCCAGGGCTGGGCCAGACCAGAGCCAGGAGCTAAGAACTGCATCCAGGTCTCCCATGTGGGTGCAGGGACCCAGGCACTTGGGCCATCTCCTGCTGCTTTCCCAGACACATTAGCAGGAAGCCAGTTCTGAAATGCGGTAGCCAGGACTCAGACCAGCACTCCGATGTGAGATGCAGGCATCACAAGTGGCAGCTTAACCTTGTCCCTCAAGGCTGCCTGCCACCTGTGTTAATTTCTAATAGGAGGGAGATCTTGAGTACAGTACATGAAACTGCTGTCATAGGAGAGTGAGCTATATAATTGGAAGGGGCTTTGAAAAAATGGGTTTAAACTAAAATCACAGCACCAAGTATAATGGATGGCCCTATGTTCTCCTGTATATACATAAAACATGTCCAGTAGCAAAATGAACAGTTTCTAAATAAATATATTTAACTGTTTAATATAAATATATGAAAATGATATTTCATTTGGCTAGTGTTCAGGGAAATGCAATTTAAAATAATGAGTTACTCCTTGACACATTAACATATTTAAAGTTTGCCAAGGCTTTGCTGTTTCTTCCTAAGTGCTTCTCCAAAAAGATTTTGCCAGTATGTTGTCATCAGTGTGTAGGAGTGTTGCTATTTCCCTTGTTAGTATTTGTTATTAACTAAATTTTTTTCCATGGGGTGGGCATTTGGTCTAGCAGTTAAGATGCTGGTTATGTTGTCTAGATCCCACATCGGGGTCCCTGGGTTCGATTCCCAGCTCTAGCTCCTGATTCTAGCTTCCTGCTAATGCAGATCCTGGGAGAAAGAGGTGATGGCTCCATTAGTTGGGTTCCTGCCACCTGCATTGAGTTCCTGGCTCCTAGCTTCAACCCCTTGGCTGTTACAGACACTTTTTTTTTTTTTTTGACAGGCAGAGTTAGTGAGAGAGAGACGAGAAACAGAGAGAAAGGTCTTCTTCCGTTGGTTCACCCACCAAATGGCCGCTATGGCCGGTGTGCTGTGCCGATCCGAGGCCGGGAGCCAGGTGCTTCCTCCTGGTCTCCCATGCAGGTGCAGGGCCCAAGCACATGCCTTCCCGGGCCACAGCAGAGAGCTGGACTGGAAGAGGAGCAACCAGGACAGAATCCGGTGCCCCAACCAGTACTAGAACCCGGTGTGCCGGCACCCCGGGCGGAGGATTAGCCAAGTGAGCCGCGGCGCTGGCCTGTTACAGACACTTTTGAAGAGTAAACCAGCAGATGGGTGTCCTCTCTCCACCTCTCTAATAAATAAATATTTTTCCCTTTCTATAAGCAAAAAATGTCAGCTTTTTTAAATTTGCTTCCCTGGGATTTTTAATGGGGTTGAATATTTTTTCATATTTTTATTGGCCCTTTTTCTTTCTTTGGAACTAGTATCATTTCTTTCTGAAGAATTTACATAATCTGAATGGCCTTAAAAGAGATACTAGGATTAATTGAGTGATAGAACTTTTCAATAATTTAAATAAGTTTTGGACAGTTGTTTCTTTACTTTGTTTAGAAACTAAAACTGATTTTTTTTAGTTCTTTACTCATTTTAATTGTTAGGAAGTAGACTTTTTTAAGATTTGTTTATTTAGTCATTCACTCATTCATTCATTTGAAAGAGTGACACAACATGGGGAGAGGTGGAGATCTGGTTCACTCCTTAACTCCATTTGGTTCCCACATGTGTGAGAGGAACCCAGGTATGTGGGCCATCTTCCACCGCTTCCCAGGCATATTATCAGGGTGTTGGATTAGAAATGGAGCAGCTGGGACTAGATCTGGTGCTCTGATATTAGATGCCAGCATCACAACTGGTGGCTTAATAATGCCAGCCATTTTTTTCTTCTAATTTTTTTAATTTATATATTTGAAAGGCAGAGTGACAGAGAGAGGGAGACACACACATACACACACACACACTCACTCACTCTGTCTTTGCAGTAGTTCACTCCCTAAATGCCTGCAACAGCTGGGTTTGTGACAAGTGCAAGCCAGGAACCAGGAATTCCATCCAGGTCTCCTACCTGGGTACAGGGGCCCAGGCACTTGGGCCATCTCCCACTGGCTTCCCAGGCCATTACCAGGGAGCTGCACTGGGAGCAGAGCAGCCAGGACTTGAACTGGTGCTCCAAGATGATGCTGGCATCACAAGCAGTGGCTTAACCTGTTGTGCCACAGTGCTGGCCCCAGGAAGTAAATTTTATTCAAGACCTCTGGTACCACTGTTGCTAAAAGTGATAGATTCATCTGTTGCCTAAAATTGTTTGTACTGAACTGCTAATTCCTTTGTTTCTGACTTTTAGGCAGATCTTGTCTGGACTACCAGACTCAGGAGACCAAATCAAGTCTTTCAAAGACCCTTGAACAAGTCTTGCACGATTCTGTTGTCCTCCCATATTTCATTCAGTTCATGGAACTTCGGAGAATGGAGCATCTGGTTAAATTTTGGTTGGAGGCCGAAAGTTTCCACTCAACGACTTGGTCCCGAATAAGAGCACACAGTCTGAACACAGTAAAACAGAGCTCACTGGCTGAGCCTGTCTCTCCATCTAAAAAGCACGAAACTACAGCATCTTTTGTGACTGAGTCTCTTGATAGGAGATTGGAGGATTCTAGCTCAGCCCAATTGCTTATGACTCAGTCAGAAGAAATTGACCTGAATGGTAGAACTAACATCACTCAGAATCACTTGCTGCTCTCCCAGGAATGTGACAGTATGCATTCTCTTCATCTTGAAATGGCCAGAGCAGGAACTCATCACGCTTCTGTAGAAACCCAAGAATCCTCCTCTAGACTTACAGTAGCCAGTAGAAATAGCCCCTCTTCTCCATTGAAAGAATTATCAGGAAAACTAATGAAAAGTAAGTATGTAATTTTCTGTTTCCATTTATTTTTAAATTTACAATGCAGGATTTAAGATGAAGAGTAAAGAATTGAGATTGTTTTGTTTTTTCTTCTCTAACAACTTGCAAATTTGGAAAGATTTGCAGAGTAGAGTGGAGTTAGATCAGTGCATGAAAAAGAAGCGAGAGAGAGGGGGGACATCCACAGATCCTCTAAGAAATGTGTTAGCAGAGTTGACAAATGAAGTATCCTACTTCTCTCTTCCACAGATGTGGAAATTAAGCCATTGTACCAATAGGTTTATTTTCTGTCTCAATCTTAATTTTTATTACTTTATTGCACTTTTCAGAGTTTTTATAAAATTACCAATACATGACACTTACTGAGTTCTGTGCTAAGCATACATTTGGATTTCCTTTAATAGTCACAACACCTCTATGAGGTGGGCATTATCGCATGTTACACATGAGAAAACCATGTCCTAGAAATGTTAATTTGCCCTAAGATGGTACAGTGAGATTTTTCTTCTTGTTGTTCATCTTATTTGTTCTTTGTTTATCTAAGGGGTTGGTTGATTTCTTTAGACCTGTTGGTTTTTTGATTCTTTCTAAAGGTAGGTTTAA
The DNA here is from genome assembly GCF_051225735.1 of Oryctolagus cuniculus. Lineage (NCBI taxonomy): Eukaryota > Metazoa > Chordata > Mammalia > Lagomorpha > Leporidae > Oryctolagus > Oryctolagus cuniculus. Next base: position 60,483,773 of record NC_142883.1, read on the forward strand.
TCTGCTGTTGAACCAGTTTTTAGCATGTTGTTTTCATCTTAAAGGTAATGTGTTTTCATCTCTAGAAATTTTTTTCTTTTCTTCAGATTTACCTTTTTAAAAATAGTTTTTGTTCCTGTTACCCTTCTCCTCTGGGTAGTCTTTTATTCCTCCTTTCTCTCTCTCTTTCTCTCTTTTTCTTTCTCTCCATCTTTCACTTCTTTAAATTAATTAGTCTTCTATCTACAGTTTGTGTGGATATAATTTTTTCTTTTTTTTAAGTTTCACACTCTTGGTGTGATTTTAGTGATTTTTGGCTGTGAACACATTTTGTGAACTTTCATCTGTGAGTTCTTTAGATAATCTGTTCAAATTGGGTTACTCATATTCGATTTGCTTTTGCCATGCATTTGGGGCCTGCTTCACTGTTCTCCTTTGAACAGCAGAGCAACAGAAAGAGAGAGGGGGAGACAGAGAGACATACAAACACCATTGTCTCTTCTGGGTAGTCTTCTATTCCTCTTTAGTTAACTCATCCAAGATGTCGCCCTTCGGATTTCCAGGTGAATGCCCCGTCTTGTGCTTTTACTCATCTGGATTTGCACTGACTCCTTTTAAATCCAGAGATTTTGACTGCCAAAAGTTATTTTAAAAGTGAACAAATTTTGGTGTGAACTGCTATGAACTTACTGCAGAAATATGAATGTGTTTAATTTTGGAGTATTATCTCAGATACTGCTGGGGTGTTAATATTCTATGTGTTAAACATAGTGTATTATCTTTATAAAATCCTCCAAAATTGACCCCAGAGATTTCAGGTAAGAGAACTGCCTTTACTTGCTTCTGCTTTTGCACAAGCTCTGATACACTTTTTTTAAGGCATTTTGAGCCAATTCAGTATTGGGAAGAGTTTTTCTGAACATCTAGTCTGGATGCCTTCTGGAAATGGAAATCTGAGGCCTATTTCTTTAATATTAATATACTTTATTATTTTTGAAAACTTTTGATGGTAATTTATTTCAATGAACAATAGAAATAGCAGTGGAATCACTTAAAGAGGACTAGATTTTTTTTCCTTTTTCATTTTTAAAATTTATAGTGAATTTGGCCTTTTTGAAAGGTACACTTATATGAATTTTACCATATTCATAGATTTCTGTGACTGTCACCACAGTCATAACGAAGAAAAATCCTGTCACTTTTGCAGTCAAACCCGTCTGTCCTAACACTTGGCAACCTGTGATCTGTTTTCCAGATGTATAGTTCTGCCTTTTTTGGAGTGCCATAAATGTGGATTTATACTGTATGTAACCTTTGAAAATGGCTTTTTTTACTCAGCACTGTAACTTTGAAGTTCATTCATGTTGTTGATTATATTAATATTTCACTCCTTGTTACTACACAATAGTACTCCTTTGTGTGGCTGTGCTGCCATTCTGTTGGAGGACATTTACTTTGCGGTTATTGGTGATTATAAATATAAGTGCTGTGGACATTTACGGACAGGTCTTTCTCTTTCTCTCTTTCTTTCTCTTTCTCTTTCTTCCTCTCTTTCTTCCTCTTTTTCTCTTTTTCTTTCTCTCTCTTTGTTTCTTCTTATTCTTCTTCTTTTTTTTTTTTTCTAAGATTTATTTATTGGGGCCAGCACTGTGGTGTAGGAACTTAAGCCTCCACCTAGAGTATCGGCATCCCAATTGGGTGCTGGTTCAAATCCTAGATGCTCCACTTCCAGCCCAGTTCCCTGCTAATGCTCCTGGGATAGCAGCGGAAGATGGCTCAAGTCCTTGGGCTCCTGTACCCATGGGAGACGCAGAAGAAGCTTCTGGTTCTTGGCTTCAGCTTGGCCCAGCCCCAGCCATTGTGGCTGTCTGGAGAATGAACCAGCGGATGGAAGACCTTTGTCTGTCTCTATCTCTCCTCTCTATATCTCTAAATCTTAAAAAAAGAAAAAAAATTTTTTAAAAGATTTGTTTAGGCCGGCGCCGCGGCTCACTAGGCTAATCCTCCGCCTAGCGGCGCCGGCACACCGGGTCTGGTCCCGGTTGGGGCGCCGGATTCTGTCCCGGTTGCCCCTCTTCCAGGCCAGCTCTCTGCTGTGGCCAGGGAGTGCAGTGGAGGATGGCCCAGGTGCTTGGGCCCTGCACCCCATGGGAGACCAGGAAAAGCACCTGGCTCCTGGCTCCTGCCATCGGATCAGCGCGGTGCGCCGGCTGCAGCGCGCCGGCCGCGGCGGCCATTGGAGGGTGAACCAACGGCAAAGGAAGACCTTTCCCTCTGTCTCTCTCACTGTCCACTCTGCCTGTCAAAAAAAAAAAAAAAGATTTGTTTATTTATTTGAAAGGTAGATACTGAGAGAGAGGGAGAGACAGATCTTCGATCTGCTTCTTCACTCCCCAAATGGCTACAACAACCAGTGCTGGGCCAGGCTGAAGTCAGGAGCTTCTTCTAGTTCTCCCATGGGGGTGGCAGGGTCCCAGATACTTGGGCCATCTTCTGCTACTTTCCTAAGTGCATTACCAGGGAGCTGGATCTGAAATAGAGCAGCCAGGACATGAACCAGCACCTATATGAGATGCTGGCATCACAGGCAGTGGCTTAACCTGCTATGCTACAATGCCAGCCCCTGGACATGTATTTCTGTGGATATAAAATTTCTCCAGAGTGAAGACCAAGAAGTGTGTTTGCTGGATTATATGTTAAGTGTATATTTAATTATGTAAGACTCTGCCAGACTGGTTTGTTGAATGTTGCATTTTGCATTCTTACTAACAATATATGAGAGTTATAGTCACTTCAGTTTCTTAGCAGCACTTGATACAGTCAGTTTTTTCTTTATTTGCTTTTTGTTTTAGTACTTCTAATTGATAAATAGTGGCATCAACTGTGGTGTTACTTTGCATTTCTCTAATAGCTAATGATGTTAAGTATTTTTTCATATGTGTTTTTGACATATGAATATGTTCTTTCGTGAATTACTCAAATCTTTGCTCATAGTTTCTTGAGTTTTTTGTTTTGTTGAATCTTGAGAATTCTTTGTATATTCTGAATGTAAGAGCTTTGTTAACTATGTGATTTGCAAATGTTTAATTCCAGGTTATAACTTTTCATTTTAATGAAAGTGTTTTTCACGGAACAAAAGGACTTTTCCTCACTTCTTAAAATTAGATTACTGTTTTGAGATCTTGCTTTTCAAAAATAAACATTTAATGCTATAAATTTCCTTCCAACCACTACTGTAGCTACACTGCACATATGGAAATTTCAAATTGAGCGAAAATGAAATGTAATTTCCCTTACATCTTGCTGTTTTATCTGTAGAATATTTGAAAACACGTTTAATTTCTAAGTGGAGGGCTTTTTTCCTTATTTACAGTTGATTTCTCATTTAACTGCAGTATGGTCAGAAGGTGATTGAGGATTGAATGTTGACTTTTTTATTTCTTTTAAATTTGTCAATTTTCAGAATGGTGACTATTCCATGTACAATGAAAAGAATGTATATTCTGTTGGCCAGTTTGCTATAAATGTAGTTGTACTGTTGGTTGATGATAGTATTCAGTTTTTCTATACTCTTAACTGATATTTTGTAAGCAGTCATAATACTCTGTTACCCAGAGAAGTATATTGAAGACTAAACATACTTGTGTTTTTTTCACTTCTGTATGGTTTTGCTTCATGTATTTTGAGGTCCCATTGTTAGATGTAAACACATTTATTATCGTGTCTTCTTAGTGAATTGCTTCTTTTAATTATTATGTGATCTATGTTAATTTTTCTAGTTATAAAGTCAGGGATATCTGTTGCTTGGTTTATGTATGCACTCCAGCATTCATTTGATCAGTGTTTACATGGTATATCTTTTTCATTCCTTTACTTTTGGACTACCTTTATAATTTTATTTATACTGGGTTTCTTATTGGTAGTATACAGTTGGATCGTGTTGCAGTAACCATTTTGACAGTCTTTGTTGATAAATTCAGTTATTTCAATATAAATTTTAGTGTCATTCTTTGCATTAAATGTAATTATTGCTGTATGACTATTTAGAATAGGGGTATGGAACATACTGCATATGTAGAATCATTTGATCTTGCCCTGCCAAGGCAGCCACAGGTGGGACTCGAAATTCAGTAAATCTGTAATAGGCTAATTTTTAACTTCATAATTTTGTTTTGCCTGGCACTGAAGTTATAAGTATCCAAATAGTCCTTTGCAAGAAAAATATTTCCTACCCCTGATTTAGAAGCTAATATTCAAATACAGTTATATGAAGTGCAATTATGTGTGGTGTTAGGTCTACTAGTTACTGTTTTTTGTTTTCTACTCCTTGATTTCCTCTTTTCTGCTTTCTTCTAGATTGAATTTGGTTTTAGAGTTATCTACTGGGTTATTGTTTGTCTCTCTTTGTATAGGTTTTTTAGTGACTCTTGGAATTACAATGTACATAACTTTTCATATTGTACTTAATAGTATCACTTCAAGTGGAATGTAGAAACCTTACCATCACATAGATTCCTTTACTTTCCCACTTAGAGTTGTCATCTGCATACTTTGAAAACCTTGTCAGGCCGGCGCCGCAGCTCAATAGGCTAATTCTCCACCTTGTGGCACCGGCACACCGGGTTCTAGTCCCGGTTGGGGTGCAGGATTCTGTCCCGGTTGCCCCTCTTCCAGGCCAGCTCTCTGCTGTGGCCAGGGAGTGCAGTGGAGGATGGCCCAAGTCCTTGGGCCCTGCACCCCTTGGGAGACCAGGATAAGTACCTGGCTCCTGCCATCGGATCAGCACGGTGGGCTAGCTGCAGCAGCCATTGGAGGGTGAACCAACGGCAAAGGAAGACCTTTCTCTCTGTCTCTCTCTCTCACTGTCCACTCTGCCTGTCAAAAAAAAAACAAAACAAAACAAAAAAACAAAAAACACCTTGTCAGGAAGTGTTAGAAAAATTGTCTGTTTTATTTGTTCATATATTTGCTATCTGTGTTGCTGTTGAGTCTTTTTTTTTTTTTTAAAGATTATTTATTTATTTGAAAGGCAGAGTTACAGAGATAGAGATATCTTCTGTCTGCTGGTTCATTGCCCAGATGGCTGCAACAGCTGGGCATGGGCCAGGCCAGAGCCAGGAGCCAGGAGCTTCTGGATCTCCCATGTGGTTCAGGGGCCCAAGGACTTGGGCCATCTTCTGCTACTTTCCCAGGCCATAGCAGAGAGCTGGATGGGAAGAGAAGCAACTGGTACTAGAACCAGTGCCCATATGGGATGCCGGCACTACAGATGGAGGATTAACCTGCTGCGCCACAGTGCTGGCCCCTTTTTCTAGTCTTTTTTAAAAAAGATTTATTTATTTGTTTGAAAAGCAGAGATAGAGAAGGAGATAAGAGAGACCTTCCATCTGCTGGTTCACTCCCCAAATGGCTGCAGTGGCCAAGACTTGGCCAGGCTAAAGCCAGGAGCCTGAAGTTTCTTTTGGGTCTCCCATGTGGGTGCTGGGGCCCAAGCACTTGGGCCCAACCGCTGCTTTCCCAGGTGTATTAGCAGGGCGCTGTATCATAAGTGGAGCAGCTGAGACTTGAACCAGTGTCATATGGGGTGCTGGCACTGCAGGCAGAGGTTTAACCTTCTATGCCACAGCACTAACCACTTTTATAGCCTTTTTTTTAAATCCTATTGTTCAGCTTTAAAATTTCTTCCTTTTTTTTTTTTTTTTTTTTAAGATTTGTTTATTTTGTTATTGGAAAGGCAGTTACAGAGAGAAGGAGAGGTTCACTCCTCAAACGGCCACAATGGGCAGCTGAGTCAGACCAAGGCCAGGAGCCAGGACCTTCATCCAGGTCTCCCATGTGGGTGGCAGGGTCCCAAACACTTGGCCATCTTCTGTTGCTTTCCCAAGCACACCAGTAGGGAGCTGGATTGGAAATAGAGCAACTAGGAATCAAACTGGAGCCCATATGGGATGCAGGTGCCACATTCGGTGGCTTAACCCGTTGTGCCGCAGCACCAGCCCCAACTGTGAAATTTCTTTGCATCTGTCTTCAGATTCATTGATGCTTTCCTCTTTTGCTTCCATTCTGTTGTTAAGTCTTTGCAGTGAATTTTAAATTTTGATTTTTTTTTTAGTTCTAAAATTTCCTTTTTTGCTATCTTCTATTTTTCTGCTAAGAGTGTCTTTCCGTTTGTTTCAAGAGTGTTTGACCTTAGTTCTCAGAACATTATATCAATAGCTTTTTTTTTTTTTTTTTGACAGGCAGAGTGGACAGAGAGAGAGATAGAGAAAGGTCTTCCTTTTGCCATTGGTTCACCCTCCAATGGCCACCGCGGCCGGCGATCGCGCTGATCCGAAGCCAGGAGCCAGGTGCTTCTCCTGGTCTCCCATGGGTGCAGGGCCCAAGGACTTGGGCCATCCTCCACTGCACTCCCAGGCCATAGCAGAGAGCTGGCCTGGAAGAGGGGCAACCGGGACAGAATCCCGCACCCCGACCAGGACTAGAACCCGGTGTGCCGGTGCCGCAAGGCAGGGATTAGCCTATTGAGCCACGGCGCCTGCCCAATAGCTTCTTTAAAACAAAACAAAAAGATCATTGTTATAACTCTAAAGTTTTGTCTTCTTGATTATCTTTTCTCTTGTGAAATAGTGGAATTTTCTGGTTTGTTTTTTAACAGTTAATTTTAGGATTATATCCTGGAATGTTAGTGTTATTCTGGTGAAGTTGCATGATGCTGGGTCTTGTTTAAATCCTATAGAAAATGTTTACGTAAAAGCTATAGCAATGATCGACCTAGTTAGGGGCTGGGTTCAGGCCACAAGTGTCCACTCAGCATTCTGTCAGCTGTGGTTCCATCATCAGTTCAGTTTTGGATAATACCTGTGGATCTGCCTCCCAGGGTCCAGTCTGGGAGCTGGTCGGTGGTCAGATCTTAGTTCTCATTGCCTTTTATTAAATCTTAAAGTCAGATTCTTGGCATATCTCACTCAGGGATCACTCCAGGAATACATATACAACTTTCTTTTTTTATTTTATTTTTTTTTGTGAGGAAGAGTTAGACAGTGAGAGAGAGTTATAGACAGTGAGAGAGACAGAGAGAAAGGTCTTCCTTCTGTTGGTTCACTCCCCAAATGGCTGCTATGGCCGGTGTGCTGCAGGGATCCAAAGGCAGGAGCCAGTTGCTTCCTCCTGGTCTGCCATGTGGGTGCAGGGCCCAAGCACTTGGGCCATCCTCCACTGCCTTCCTGGGCCACAGAAGAGAGCTGGACTGGAAGAGGAGCAACCGGGACAGAATCCGGTGCCCCAGATTTTAAAAATTGGAGCAAACTATCTTACTCTAGTAGTATTTGTTGAGTTAAAATTTTTAACTTATTTATATTATTTATTAAAATGTTTAAGAGTCTGTTAGCACACTTCTTAAGAGGCTGCTTGGGATCCCATATCAGAGTGCACAGTTCAAGTTCTAGCTGTTCTTTCTGTTCCCACTTCCTGCTAATGTGCACCCTGGAGACAGCAGGTAAAGGATTAATTAGTTGGGTCCTGTCATCCCATGTGAGAGACCTAGATGGAGTTCCAGGCTTTTTGTGCTATCCTGGCCCAGCCCTGGCTATTAAGGGCATTTGGGGTGTGAATCAGCAGTTGGAAGAAGATAGCTTTGGCTCTTGATCTTTGGCTCTCTTTCCCTTTCTTTCTCTATTTTCTGTCCCTCCCTTGTATCTCTGTATCTTTTAAATAAACAAGGAAAAAAAGTGTTAATGTCCTTGTGAAATATGTGAAAATTGAGATTTCCAGTTACAAAAGAAGTTCTGTTTCTGAAATGAAATGTAAAGGTGTCAAAACTTCATTCAGTAAGTTTAATCCCCTAGGAAATAAATACACATTAATATCTACACAATTGATTATTTCAGTTTTGTCTGGGATTGGCAGCTGTTTTTGGTTAATTGGGGGAACAAATATTTAGAAACAGCCCAAAGCTTTTGACAAATGTTTTCAATGTAACAAATGTCTTTGCTGTACTTAGTACTTTGTTTCTAGTAGCTATACCATAACTGTGTTCTAAAATAATGGAATTAATTTGGGTTATTTTAGACCTGCTAAAAGGGAGAAACAGTCCCTGAAAATCTCAACAAATTTTATTTTTCATGAAAGCCTGTTATAGAAAGGTGTAATTTATAAATATGGATAATTCCCCTTCCAAAAACATTTCTTTAAACAACTTTTTATCTTAGAGACAACATTGTTTGTAAATTCAGACCTTAGTTTTAGTCCTGACATTATTGGTACTTTTTTCTTTTTCCCTATGAATTTTTGAAAATACTAATTTTTCAAAATGGCAATAAAAGTTATAAATATTTATGATGTACAACATGATGTGTTGACATATGTGCACGTTATAGAATGCTTATCGATTCCTCACAGACTTAACTTTTCTTTATGGGAGAACTTTTGTTTTTTAAAGATTTATTTATTTGAAAGGCAGAATTGACCAAGAGAGATCTTCCATCTGCTGGTTCACTCCCCAAGTGGCCAGGAGCCAGGAGCTTCCTCTGGATTTCCATGTGGACGTGGGCCATCTTAAACTGCTTTCCCAGGCACATTAGCAGGGGGCTGGATTAGAAATGGATTCACACTGGTGCCTATATGGGATGCCCACACTGCAGGTGCAGCTTTACCCTCTACACCACAATACTGACCCCTCTGGGAGAACATTTAAAATCTATTAGCAATTCCCAAATATACAATACATTGTTTTGTTTTGTTTTGTTTTTTTGACAGGCAGAACTAGACAGTGAGAGAGAGACAGAGAGAAAGGTCTTCCTTCCATTGATTCACCCCCCAAATGGCCGCTATGGCCAGCACGCCGGCACGCTGCGCCGATCCGAAGCCAGGAGCCAGGTGCTTCCTCCTGGTCTCCCATGCAGGTGCAGGGGCCCAAGCACTTGGGCCATCCTCCACTGCCTTCCTGGGCCACAGCAGAGAGCTGGACTGGAAGAAGAGCAACTGGGACAGAATCTGGTGCCCCAACCGGGACTAGAACCTGGGGTGCCAGTGCTGCAAGCGAAGGATTAGCCAAGTGAGCCGTGGCACCAGCCACAATACATTGTTATTAACTACAGTCACAAGTTGTACAGGTCTCTAAAATTGATTGTTTGGTCTAGTCAAAATTTTTTATCCTTTGACCAATGTTTTCCCTCTCCCCTTCTTGAATTCTTACCAACTAGTAAATTAATCAGTTGTGGGGCTGTGGGGCTGGTGTAATGACACAGTGGCCTTTGATGCCACTTTGATTTAGCCTTTGATGCCAGTGTCCCATGTGAGCACTGGTTCTAATCCTAGCCACTCCAGTTCTGATCTGGCTCCCTGCTATGCATCTGGGAAAACAGCAGAAAATGACCCAAGTTCTTGGGCCCCTACCACTCACATGGGAAACCTGGATGGAGTTCCAGGCTCTTGGCTTTGGCTTCTCCCAAGCCTAACCGTTGCAACCATTTGGGGAGTGAACCAAGGACAGAAGATCTCTGCTTCACTCGCCTTCGCCCTCTCTGTCTCCTTCTCTCGCCCCTTCTTCCTCTCAGTAATTTTGCCTTTCAAATAAATAAGTAGATCTTTTAAAAAATTATTATGGTAAGAACAGATGCATGAAATCTACAGTCTTAACAAATTTTTAAGTGTGTACTACAGTATTGTTAACTACAAGCACAGTATTGTAGATCGCTAGAACTTACATTACATCACTTAAATTTTATACTTCTTAATAATACTTCCCCATTTTCTTTTCCCCATCTCCTGACAACCACCATTGTGTTTTCCGCTTATGAGTTTGGCTGTTTTAATTTTTAATTCATTTATTCATTTTATCTGAAAGGCAAACAGGGAGACAAAGTTCATTCCCCAAATGCCTGCAACTGCTGGGGCTGGGCTAAGCCAGAGCCAGGAGCCAGAAACTCAGTCTGGGTCTGCCATGTATGTAGCAGGAACTCAACTACTTGAGCCATCACCTGCTGCCTCCCTAGGTGCACAACAGCAGGAAGCCAGAATTGTGAGTGGAGCTGGGAGTCAAACTCAAATACTCCATATGGTGTGCAGGCATCCCGAGCAGCATTTCTAGCTGCTGCACCAGTCAGTCAGTATTGGCTATTTTAGATACTTCATATCACTATATTTGTCCAGTGACTGGCTTGTTTAATTCAGAGTAATATTCTCAAGATTCAGCCATGTCATTGCATATAACAGGATATCCTTTCTTTATGGCAGGATAGTATGCCATTGTAGGCATATACCACATCTTATTTATCCATTCATCCATCAGTCAGTTTTTAAGTTGTGTCTTAGCTATTGTGAGTAATGCAGCAGTGAATGTGGGACTCCAACTGTCTCTTGAGATCCATGTTTCAATTCTTCTGGATAAATACCTTATATGTAAGATTCCTGGGTCATACGTTAGTTCTATTGTTAATTTTTTAAATTTTATTTGTTTTGAAGGACAGAGAGATAGGCAGAAAGAGAGTGCTCATCTACTGGTTCACTCCCCAGATGCCTGCCAAGGACAGGGCTTGGAGCAGGTAACTCACATCCAAGTCCATTAGCCATCAGCAGTGCCTGCCAGGATCTCCACTACAACAAACTGAAATCAGGAGCCAGAGGCAATTACTGAAATCAGGCAGAGTGGTATGACACAAGTGCCTTAACTGCTAGGTTAAATGCATCCCCCTATTTTTAATTTTTTGAGAAATTACTGTATTGTTTTGCATACCAGCTACACCATTTATATTCTTAACAACTGTGTGAAAGTGTTCCAGCTTTCCAGTGTCCTTACTAACACTTGTTTTGCTGATAAGGATCATCATAAAAGGTGTGAAATGTTATCTCATTGTGGTTTAGATGTACATTTCTCTTATATTACTGATTTTGAGCATCTTTTCATACATTTCTTCTCATATGAAATGTCTCTTTCAGTCATCTTTCAAGTCATTTGCTGGATAACTTGTTCTTATTGCTGAGTTGTAGAATTTTCAGTGAGGTACAGGATCGGCAAGTGTTTTCTCCTGTCTGTAGGTTGCCTTTTCATTCTGTTGATTGTTTCCTTTGCTGAGCAGAAACTTTTTAGTTTGGTGTAGTCCCCTGCTTATCCGTTTTTGCTTTTTTTGATGTCATATTCAGGAAATTACTACCTAGACCAGTGCCGTGAATGTTTTCTTCTAGAAGTTTTAGAGTTTCAAGTTTTTATTTTAAGTCTTTATTCCATTAGGAGTTGATTTTTGTGTCTGGAATAAGGTAAAGGTACAGTTTCATTCTTTAGCATGCGGATTTCCTGGTTTCCCAGCGCCATTTGTTGAAGACAGTATCTTTTCTCCATTATGTATTCTTAGTGCTCTTATCAAAGATTAGTGAACTGTATATGCATGGGTTTATTCTGGGCTCTCTGTTTCAGTCCATTGGTTTATTTATCTTTATGTCAGTGCCATACTTTTTTTTTTTTTTTTTTAAGATTTTTTTTTTATTTGAAAGAGTTACACAGAGAGACAGTGAGAGACAGACCTTCCATCCACTGGTTCACTCCCCAGAGGGCTGCAGTGGGCCAGAGCTAAGTCAGGCTGAAGCCAAGAGCAAGGAGCTTCAACGTCTCCCACATGGGCAGCAGGGACCCAAGCCACTTGGGCCACCTTCCATTGCTTTTCCTAGGCCATTAGCAGGGAGCTGGGTAAGAAGTAGAGCAGTTGGTATATGAACTGGCACCCAAATGGGTTGTCACAGGTGGAAGCTTTACCTGCTACACAACACTTGCCCCTATACTTTTTAAATTACTATAGATTTGTGACATATTTTGAAATCGAAGTGTGGTGCTTTCATATTTTTTTAAGATGTATTTATTTATTTGAAAGGCAAAGACAGAGAAAGAGAAAAAACAGAAAAGGATCATGTATCTCCATGGTTCACTCCCCAATTGCCACACCGGCCAGGTCTAAACCAGGCTGAAGCCAGGATTCAGGAACTCGCACTGGCACCATCTTCCGCTGCCTTCCCAGGCTCATCAACAGGAAGCTGTACCAAAAACAGAACAGCTGGGATGTTGGTGTTTAAAGTGGCAGCTTAAACCACTGGCCATAATGCCAGCCCCAGCTTTCTTCTTTCTCAAGATTGCTTTGGTTGTTTGTGGTCCTTTGTGGTTTCTTATGAATTTTAGGATTATTTTTTATGTTTGTGTAAAAAATGCCATTGGAATTGGACAGGGATTGTATCGAATGTGTCTTTGCATATTAGGGACATTAAAAATATTGACTTCTAATCCATGAACACAGATGTCTTTCTATTTATTGCTGTCTTAATTTCTTTTCATTTGTGTTTTATAGTTTTGAGTGTGTAAGTCTTTTACCTCCTTAAGTTTATTCCTAAATATTTTATTCTTTTTTTTTTTTTTTTCTGACAGGCAGAGTGAATAGTGAGAGAGAGAGACAGAGAGGAATAAATATTTTATTCTTTTGGTGCTGTTATAAATGTGATTGTTTTCATAATTTCCTTTATATGGTTCATTTTTTAGGATATAGAAATGTAGTTGATTTTTCTGTGTTGGTTTTGTATCATGCAAGCCTATTGAACTTATTAATTTTAACAGTGTTTTGATAACATCTTTAGGGTTTTCTGCATGTGACATCTCTGCAAATAGATAATTTTACTTTTTCCTTTCCAAGTTGATGCCCCCTCCCTGGCTCCCCTTCTTGTACTGTACTGAATAGAAGTGAGAAAGAGCATCCTTCCCTTGTTCCTGATCTTAGAAGAAAAGCTTTCAGTTTTCACCATCGAGTATGATGTTTGCTATGGGCTTTTTATTTATGGCCTTTGCTACATCGAATAATTTCTTCCTATTCCTAATTTGTCAAGAATTTTTATTATAAAAGAGTGTTGGATTTTGTCTCATGTTTTTTTTCTGAATCCACTGAGATAATTGTGTGATTTTTATCCTTTTGTATTAATGAAATGTGTCACATTGATCAGTTTTGGTATGTTAAACCATTTTGTATCCCAGGGATAAATTCCACTGGATCATGATGTGTCATCCTTTTAATATGCTGCTGAAATTGATTTGCTGGGATTCTGTTGAGTAGTTTTTGCATCTTTGTTTATCAGGGATATTGTCCTGTAGTTTTCTTTTCTTGTATGTCCTTCTCTGGCTTTGGTACAAAGTAGTCCTGTCCTCATAAGTTTGGAAGTGTTTCCTTCTCTACAGTTTTTTGGGAATTTGAGAAAGATTGGCATTAATTCTTTTAATGCTTGATAGAATTCTCCATTTAAGCTATGGGGTCCTGGGTTTTGTTCAGAGGTTTTGATGTATTAGTCAATCTCTTGGTTATTGTTCCAATTTTCGCCTTCTTTATAACTCAATCTTGATAAGTTTTCTAAGAATTTATCCATTTCTCTAGGTTATCCAATTTGTTGAATTACAACTATAATTGTTGATAGTAGTCTCCTATGACCCCTTTTTAGTTCTGTGGCAATAGTTACAGTGTCTTCTTTTTCATTTTGATTTTACTTGAGTCTCCTTTTTTCTATGTCTAGTTAATGGTTTGTCAGTATCATTAATCTTAAAGACCTTTTGTTTTGTAGATTTTTCCATTTTCCCAATTTTTTATTTCTACTTTAAACTTTATTCTTTTCTTCATTTTACTAACCATAAACATAGTTTGTTCTTGCTTTTCTAGTTTCCTGTGGTATAAAGTTAAGTTGTTTATTTGTGATCTTTTTTTTAACATAGGCATTTATCACTACAAACTTCCCATTTAACACTGCTTTTCTTGCCTCTCCCAAGTTTTGGTATGTTGTATTTTTATTTATCTAAAAATATTTTCTTATTTCTCTTCTGATTTATTCTTTAACCCTTTGATTGTTGAAGACTATATTGCTTAATCTCCACATATTTTTAAATTTTCTAGTTTTCCTTCTGCTGTTGTTTCATTGCATTGTAGTTGGAAGAGATATTTGATGTAATTTCAGTCTCCTTAAGTGTATTAAGTCATGTTTTGTGATCTAATGTGATCTGTCCTAGACAATGTTCTGTGGGTGCCTCTGTGCTGCTGTTGGATGAACTGTTTTGTATGAATCTGTTAGGTCTATAATTTTTAAACTCTGTTTCCTTACTTATTTTCTGCCTGGTTGTTTTACCCATTATTCAAAGTGGTGTATTGACGTTTTCAACTGTTATTATATTGCCATCTATTTCTCTCCTCAGCTTTGTCAGTATTGCTTTATATATTTGGTTCTCTGGCATTGAGTTCATGTATATCTACCATTGTTATATCTTCCTGGTGGATAGACCCTTTCATCATTTTTTTTTTTTTTGACAGGCAGAGTGGACAGTGAGAGAGAGAGACAGAGAGAAAGGTCTTCCTTTGCCGTTGGTTCACCCTCCAATGGCCGCCGCGGCCGGCACGCTGCGGCCGGCGCACCGCGCTGATCCGATGGCAGGAGCCAAGTACTTTTCCTGGTCTCCCATGGGGTGCAGGGCCCAAGCACCTGGGCCATCCTCCACTGCACTCCCTGGCCACAGCAGAGAGCTGGCCTGGAAGAGGGGCAACCGGGACTAGAACCCGGTGAGCCCGCGCCGCTAGGCGGAGGATTAGCCTAGTGAGCCGTGGCGCCGGCCCGACCCTTTTATCATTATATAAAATCCTTTTTTGTTTCTTGTGACAGTTTTTGAGTGAAAATCTCTGTACTCTGAATCCTGTATGGCTTTATTTTGGTTACCATTTGTGTGGTTTGCCTTTTTCCATCCCTTCACTTTCAGCCCATGTATGTCCTTTTTTTTTTTTTTTTTAAAGATTTATTTATTTTACTTGAAAGTCAGAGTTGCACAGAGAGAGGAGAGACAGAGAGAGAGAGAGAGAGGTCTTCCATCCACTTGTTTACTCCCTAATTGCCTGCAATGGCCAGAGCTGTGCTGATCTGAAGCCGGGAGCCTCCTCTGGGTCTTCCATGCAGGTGCAGGGGCCCAAGGACTTGGGCCATCTTCTACTGCTTTCCCAGGCCATAGCAGAGAGCTGGATTGAAGTGGAGCAGCCGGGTCTCAAACTGGCACCCATGTGGGATGCCGGCACTGCAGGTGGCGGCTTTACCCACTATGCCACAGCGCCGGCCCCCAATATATGTTCTTAAATCTAAAGAATTTAGGTCTCTTGTATACATCATATAGTTGGTTCTTTTTTATTATTATTATTCATGCTTCTATTCTGTGGCTTTTGATCAATAGTTTAGTCTGTTTACTTTTAAATTAATCATTGATAGGATTTATTATTGCCATTTGCTAATTGCTTTCTGTCTTACAGATCTTTTGTCCTTTTCCTCTCTTGCTGTCTTCCTTTGTATTTGTTTTTTTTTGTAGTGTAATGCTTTGAAGTCTTTCTCATTTTCTTTTGTGTATCTTCTATAGATTTTTTTTCTTTGTGATTGCCATTGGAATTACATAAAATATCTTTTAACAATCTCCCTTTTTAAAATTTTTTTAAAAAATTTATTTGAAAGGCAGAGATAGAGAAGGGAGAGAGAACCTCCATATGCTGGTTTACTTCCCAAATGGTTACAAGGACTGTGGCTGGGCCAGGCTGAAGCCGGGAGCCAGGAGCTTCTTCTGTGTCTCTCACATGGGTGCAGGGGCCCCAAGGACTTGGGCTATCTTCCACTGCTTTTCCAGGCACATAGGCAGAGAGCTGATCTGCAGTGGAGCAGCCAGTACTTGAACTGGCAACCATATGGGATGCCAGCATTGCAGGCGGCAGCAAGGTTGATTGGATGGTTGATTGATTTGAAAGGCAGAGGCAGAGAGAGAGAGAGAGGTCTTCCATCCACTGGTTCACTCCCCAGATGGCCACAACAGCTGGAGCTGAGCTGATATGAAGCCAGGAGCCAGGAGCTTCTTCTGGGTCTCCCAAGCAGGTGCAGGGGCCCAAGGACTTGGGCCATCTTCCACTGCTTTCCCAAGCCATAGCAGAGAGCTAGATCGGAAATGGAGCAGCTGGGACTTGAACCAGCGCCCATATGGGGTGCTAGCACTGCAGTCGGCAGCTTTACCCACTACGCCACAGTGCTGGCCCTGACACATCTTTTTTTTTTTTTTTTTTTTTTTTTTTAAGATTTACTTTATTTGTGGGGCCGGCACTATGATGCAGCAGGTTAATGCCCTGGTCTGAAGCGTCAGTATCCCATATGGGTGCTGCTTCGAGACCCACTTCCAATCCAGCTCTCTGCTATGGCCTGGGAAAGCAGTAGAAGATGGCCCAAGTCCTTGGGCCCCTGCACCCGCGTGGGAAACCCAGAAGAAGCTCCTGACTCCTGGCTTTGGATCAGCCCAGCTCTGGCTATTGCGACCAATTGGGGAGTGAACCATTGGATGGAAGACTCTCTGCCTTGCCTCTCTCTCTGTAACTCTGACTTTCAAGTAAAATAAATAAATCTTTAAAAAAAAAAAGATTTACTTTATTTGAATGACAGAGTGACAGAAAAAGAGAGATCCTCTGTCTACTGGTTCACTCCTCAAATGGTCTCAACAGCTGGGGCTGGGCTAGACTGAAACCAGGAGCCTGAAACTCCATTATGGTTGGTCTCCCATGTGGATGGCAGGGACCCAAGTAGTTGGGCCATTCTTTACTGATTTCCTAAACACATTAGCGGAGAGCTGGATTAGAAGCAGAGCAGGTAGAACTCAGACCAGTGCCTCAGCTGTGGCCCTAACATGTATCTTTTTATTGTAGAGCATGATTTTTATTCAAAAGAATGACTACTAACTGTTATCATTTGTACTTGATTATTTGTCAGAAATTTATTTGGAAATGAATGAAGTGAGCCTGTCACCTCAAGGAAAATAGCTTATAGTATTTGATGTCAGTGATAAAAATTCAAGTTTTTCAAATGAAAATTAGAATTTTGGAAAATTGTTATCTACCACCATGTGCTTTAGCTTTAAAGAATGCTCTAATAAGGTTGTTGGTGGTATTAATGATGGGGTTATTTTTGTTTTTTTATAATTTCTGATGTAGTGGGTCAACATGTGGAAGATCAGTATGAATCAGGGTACCAATATTGTCTAAAATAGTGGAAATATATAAGGTTATAAAATCATTCTGTAATGTAAAAGTCCCATCAAATAGGGAGATAGACAGTGGATTTTAATGTAACAGAATATGAAAAGTTCATTGATACGGTTTTAGATTCTATGTTCTAATTAACCTTTAAGAAATTGCTGCTTGTCGGGGCTGACATTGTGGTGTAGCAGGTAAAGCTGCTGCCCGTGATGCTGGCATCCCTTATGGGTACCAGTTCGGGTCCTGGTTGCAGTCACTTCTGATTCAGCTCCTTGCTGATGTTCTAGGAAAGCAGCAGAAGATGATGGCCCAAGTGTTTGGGCCCCTGCCACCATGTGGGAGATGCAGATAAAGCTTCTGGCTCTTGACTTGGGCCTGTCCCAGTCCTGGCTATTGCAGCCATCTAGGGAGTTAACCAGCAGGTGGAAGGTGTTTCTCTCTCACTATAACTCTGATAAGTATTTTAAAAAAAAAGAAAAAAAAAAAAGAAATTGCTACTTGTTGAGTTTTAGTGAAGTATCAAAGAAGCTTATTTGCACAGTTATCTGAAAAAGATATTCAGATTCTGTTCCCAACTCCATGTCTGTAAGGCCAGATTTTCTTAATACAGACTTCAGCCAAAACAGCATAGCACAAGATTGGATGGCAAAGCAGGTATAGAATCCAACTGTTTGCTATCAAGACAAATGTGTGATTTGCTTTTTGATTTTTGAAGTTGTTGTCCCCTTCCCTTGCAGGTATAGAGCAAGATGCCGTGAATACTTTTACCAAATATATATCTCCAGATGCTGCTAAACCAATACCAATTACAGAAGCAATGAGAAATGACATCATAGGTAAGCAGCACTTGAAGCTATGGGAAAAACAAAACAAAACCTGACTGTACTTGGTAATTGGCTAAGAAATTGTTTATGAATATAGAATATAAGTTCCTTTCCTAGTATGTTTTCAGAGTGCTTTCTTATATCTGACTGTTTCTCTTAAGTATTGGACTCACTCTCTTATATTTGAGCAAGAGTAACAATAGCACACATTTATTGAACACTTGGTATGTCTCTCACAATATTCTGAGCATTTTCCGTGGCTGACTGGTTTAATCTTCTAAAGAACCTTGTGTGATAAATACAGTTGTTGTTTACAAATGAGGAAACTGAAGCACAGAGGAGTCAAGTCCTTTGTCACACAGGTCAGACTGGCACTCAAGATTTGAAATCAGATTTCCACACCTTAACCACTGTGCTGTATCAGCAGTTTTTAATGCTGTATATTAGGACCAACCTTCTCATACATTCTTACTCCTCTGCCCAAAAAAAATAGACTAGATTAGAAACATTAAAGTGTTTCAGAGTAATAAGAGCAAAAATAATTTCAGGAAATTGTTCTGATCACATATACATATCTGTATATGATACTTAATCAGTAAAAACACTTCTCTATAGGTCATAGAAAATAGACAGTTTGAAAGCTTTTTCTATTTTGTCTGGATGGCTTTAGGTAGTTCTGTATTCACAGATGAAACTGGTTCATTTTTTTACATTTAAGAAGTATTCATTATAGTTCCACAAAGCCTAGTAGTACATTTTCTATTTTTATTCATCAAAAATTATTATTGGGGCAGACATTGTAGTGCAGCAGTTTAACCTGCTGCTTGCAATGCTCGTATCTCATATTGGAACACTAGTTAGAGTTCTGGCTATTCCACTTTCAGTCCAGCTTCCTGCTAATGTGCCTAGGAAGACAGTGGATGATGGCCAAAGTACTTGGGTCCCTGCCAACCATGGGAGACCCAGTGGACTCCCAGGCTCCTGGCTTCAGACTGGCCCTGCCTTGACTGTTGCAGCCATTTAGGGGGTGAACCAGCAGATCAAAGATAGCTCTCTGTGTCACTGCTCCTCTCTGTGTCATTCTGCCTTTCAAATAAATAAATAAGCATTTTTTTTTCAAATAGTATCATTTTTGGCCTAGTGTTTACAATGCTGGTTAGGATGCCCACATCCCATATCGGAGTGCCTGGGTTCAATACCTGTCTCCAGCTCCTTGCTCCAGCCTTCTACTAATGTAGGCCTTGTGAGGCAGTGGTGATGGCTAAAGTAAAGTTCCTCCCACCCACATGGAAGATCTGGGTTGGATTCCCAGCTTCCAGTTTTGGCCTGGCCCAGTTCTGGCTGTTGTAGGCATTTAAGGAGTGAACCAGTAGATGGGGAGCTCACTTTCTCTGCCTCTCAGACTTAAAAAAAAAACAAAGTATTTGGGATTACTGAAATAAAGCATGTAATTCCACCCCTAGCAAATTTTTCCCAGTATGAGACTTCTGCAGTCTTCACTGTATGTACTTTGCCCCTTTCTAGTCTCATCTGTGCGCTGTGGTTCTTAAAAATTGACAGTACTGCCGGCGCCGTGGCTCAATAGGCTAATCCTCCACCTTGCGGCGCCGGCACACCGGGTTCTAGTCCCGGTTGGGGCGCCGGATTCTGTCCCGGTTGCCCCTCTTCCAGGCCAGCTCTCTGCTATGGCCAGGGAGTGCAGTGGAGGATGGCCCAGGTGCTTGGGCCCTGCACCCCATGGGAGACCAGGAAAAGCACCTGGCTCCTGGCTCCTGCCAGGATCAGCGCGGTGCGCCGGCTGCAGCGGCGGCCATTGGAGGGTGAACCAGCGGCAAAAGGAAGACCTTTCTCTCTCTGTCTCTCTCACTGTCCACTCTGCCTGTCAAAAAAAAAAAAAAAAAAAAAAAAATTGACAGTACTTTCCAGTGAACACCTATTGACTGCTTTGGGGTTCACCAGACGCTGTCCTCATTTCTTTTTTCTTTTCTCACACTGATATCTGTAACACGTGGGTCTTACAACTATTGATAGGATTTCCATATCTGCTTGTATTTGGGGATTTGTGAAGATACCATTTCACCTAGTTTTGTGACATGTTGCCATGGGATTTTGATTTTTTTGTGTAGTTGCTCTGGTTTTATGTGGGAATTTCCAGAGTTCCTTAGACCAACTTCTTCTAATAATACAACTAAGGTTTTAACTATTAGAGTTTGGCTATTTGAGAAATTGGTTGGCTATTAATTCCTTGAGTCTGTACTGTTGGATAAACTGGGTAGGAAAGAAAAGGAGGAAGACATTTTGAGCCAAAGAAAATAGTTTATTTTATTTTATTAAAGTTTTGTTTATTTGGAAGGCAGAGTTACAGAGAGGCAGAGAGAGGTCTGCTGGTTCCCTCCCCAAATGGCTGCAGTGGCTGGAGCTCGGCCATTCTGAAGCCAGGAGCCTGGAGCTTCTTCCTAGTCTCCCACGTGGATGCAGGAGCCCAAGGATTTGGGCATCTTCTGCTGCTTTCCCAGACCATAGCAGAGAGCTGGATCAGAAGTAGAGTAGCTGGGACTCAAACCAGTGCCCATATGGGATACCAGCACTGCAAGCAGAAGCTTTACCTGCTAGGCCACAGTGCTGGCCCCCCGAAAGAAGACATTTTAAAATGAAAAGTCACTGAAGCTCTATTTTTCTTTTATTTAAACTTTATCAAATTGTGTAGTCCCATGAGATAAAAAAAAAAAAAAAAATCTGAAGGATCAAGTGAGTAACAATGATCAAGGGATCGGAGTTTCCATCCTGGAGTCTATTAGTATGCATTTTAGAATGTTAATTACCTATATGGCTTCAGACAACTTACTTTTCCACTTTGAACATTGTCCTGAATTCTGCCTTTATTTGTCCCCTCTTGCAGTTAGAATTTTTTAAAAGAGCTTTTCTTCAAATGAATTTTGTTCACATGAGCTTCTTTAGCTATTACTGTATATCCAGCCTGCTTCTTTAGTTGTAAATGCTACTAATGGGATTTTGTCTTGCTATCTAATTATTCTGCTTTTACATGGGGATTCAGAAATACAGAAACTCTGCTTCTATTACCACCTCTATCTTCCATAAGTCCTTGAAGTAGTAGTGTTTTTAAATGCTTTGAAGGAGCAGTTGATAGAATTTATGAGTGGGTATGAGAGGTTAGAAAAAGCTGCCAAGCATGACTCCATTAAACACACATACACACAAATGCCTAGAGTAGTGGAGTTGCCATTTATTAGTTAAGGAAGACTATGGGAGTAGTTGTTTATGGGGGAAAATCAGGAGTTTGGTTTGAGATATCCAGATGGTGAATGTGAAGTAGGCGATTGAACATCTACATTAGGAGTTGATGACAGAGGTTCACATTGGTGATAGATACTTGGGAGTCATCAGCATGGAGGTAGATTTAGAGCCATTACCACAGGAATGAGTCTAATGAGGGAAAAGAGGCCCAAGGACAGAGTCCTGCAGCATTTAGAAGTTTGCAGATGAGGAAGAATTGGCAAAGGAGACTTAGCAGTAAGAGCCACTGTGTAGGCCCTCTTACATCAGCTGTATTTCAAGAAAGCAGTTTTTTCTGGAAATCGGGGTGGGGGATTTCTGGGACAGAGTGATCAAAGATGTTAAACGTGGGAGACCCGAAAGAAGCTCCTAGCTCCTGGCTTCGGGTTGGCGCAGCTCTGGCCATACGGCCACCTGGAGAGTGGACCATCAAATGGAAGACCTCTCTCTCTCTCTCTTTGCCTCTCCTTCTCTCTCTGTGTAACTCTGACTTTCAAATAAAATAAATAAATCGTTAAAAAAAAAAAAAGATGTTAAACAGGAATAGATGTTAAGCCTAGTGGTTAAGATGCCTGCAACAAACATTGGAGTGACTAGGTTTGCTACTAGATCCATCTCTTGGCTCCAGGTTCCCACCAGCACAGACCCCGAGAGGCAGCAGTGATGGTTCAAATAGTTGGGTTCCTGCAACCCACATGGGAGACTTGGGTTGCAATTCTGACTCCAGCCCTAGCCACTGTGGGCATTTGGGGAGTGAACCAACATATGAGAACTCTCCCTCCTCCTCCCCCTCCCCCCCTCCCCCTTTCCACTCTCCTGCTTCTCCATAGGATATGAGTTGGGATGTTTTCTAATTGTCCCATTCTAACACCATCTGCCCGAAACAGTGTCAGATCTCATAGACTGAGGGCTCAGGTCTACACTCCACATGGCCAGTCCCAAGCATGGACTATGGCCTGAACTCCTGACTGATTGGCTGTGAATCAGGATTTCCACAATTCCCAGCTTGGGTTCAGTTGATTTGCCCAAGTGGCTATAGAACTCAGGGAAACACTTCTCTGAACATTTATTATAAAGGGTATTATCAAGGATACAAATGAATACAGCGAGATAGAAGAGATGCATAGGGTAACATATAGAAGAAGGGGCATGGAATCTCTAGACACACTGCCCTCCAAGAACTTACCATGTTCAGCTATTTTTTAGGGCTTTTTGAGTCTTTCATTGTTAACACAGTTGATTACATCACTGGCCATTGATGATCAGCTTAGCCTTCGGCCTCTTTTCCCTCTCCAGAGGCTGGAGGATGTGGCTGAGCTTCCCAACCTTCTAATTCTGCCTTGGTCTTCCTGGTGACCAGTCATTTCATTAGTATGCGAAAGATACTCCCATTACTCTAGAGATTGAAAGAATTTTGGGAACTGTATGTTAGGGAACTGGACAGAAGATGAAATACGTATTTCACAGTATCACAGCTATATATTGTTTAGCAGAGTGAGAGAGTAACCAGGCCAGGAAACTATATGTGATCCTTGACTTTTGGTTAGGGTCCCAATAAGGTCACAAGCTCAAAGTGAGACTAGCCATCCTGGTAGTGGGGTTTGTCTTTGTTTTTGCCAGCTGTTCGGCCACTAGCTAAATGGCAACAGCATATTGATTTAGGCAGTTCCTTGCATATGCTACCTAATTGTTCTACCAATAATGTTTTGATAAATTTTTTACATATAAATGTTTTCACAAATCCATAAATCCTTAGGTTGCACACTTAGAGATAGAATTGCTGCCCAGAGGAGTATGTTCATTTTTAGCTTATTCTTTTTTTTTTTTTTTTTTTTTTTTTTTTTTTTTTTTTTTTTTGACAGAGTGGACAGTGAGAGAGAGAGAGAAAGGTCTTCCGTTGCCGTTGGTTCACCCTCCAATGGCCGCCGCGGTCGGCGCGCTTCGGCCGGCACACCGCGCTGATCCGATGGCAGGAGCCAGGAGCCAGGTGCTTTTCCTGGTCTCCCATGGGGTGCAGGGCCCAAGCACCTGGGCCATCCTCCACTGCACTCCCTGGCCACAGCAGAGAGCTGGCCTGGAAGAGGGGCAACCGGGACAGAATCCGGTGCCCCAACCGGGACTTGAACCCGGTGTGCCGGCGCCACTAGGCGGAGGATTAGCCTAGTGAGCCGCGGCGCCGGCCTATTTTTAGCTTATTCTATAAAGAGCCAGATTGCCTCCAGAAAAGGATCTATCAGTTTAAACTCCCACTAATAGTAGTGTCAGTTTTCCCATGCCCATGCTCAAACCTGTATATTATTAAACAATTGAACATGTGTATTGTTAAATCTATGCTGATTTATTAGACAAAAGGTATAGAAACTCCTTACTCTGATAATTTTTTCACATTGTCTATTTTATGTTTGTTCTTTTGTGAGTTGTCTATTATGTTCTTTGTTCATTTTTCTTTAGAGACATGTATTTGTAAGAGCTCTTGATAAATTAATGGTAGTAATATAAATTAATGGTAGTAATTTTTTTTTTAATTTTATGTATTTATTTGAAAGGCTGAGTTAGAGGAAGAGACAGATCTTCCATCTGTTTGTTCGCTCCCCAAATGATCTCAATGGCTGGAGCTCAGCCAGGATGAAGTTCCATCCAACCTGGAACACCATCCAGGTGTCCCATGCGGGTGGCAGGGGCCCAAGTACTTGGACCATTTCTGCTGCTTTCCCAGGCGCATTAACAGGGAGCTGGATCACAAGTGGAGCATCTGCTGGTGTTACTGGTGGCGGCTTAACTGCTGTGCCACAGTGTTGGCAGTGATAGTAATCTTTTGACTGTCACACATACTGCAAGTTTTGTTTGCCTTTTATTTTGTTTTATTGTATAGAAATTAATCTTATACTATTAAAACTTTTTTATTTTTGCATTTGCACATGTGCTTCGAAGAAACTTTTTCTATCTCACATTGTTATCTGTATTTTCTTTTAGTTTTATTTAAAACTTTTATTTATACACTCTTTTGTTATTTCCTAGTTGGATTCACAAATGTGTACCGTTTAAATTTTTAGAAATACATGTATTTTTTTTTAACAGCAAAGATTTGTGGGGAAGATGGACAAGTTGATCCCAACTGTTTCATTTTGGCACAGTCCATAGTCTTCAGTGCAATGGAGCAAGAGTAAGTGAGTTTTGTATTTTCACATTTGCATTCTTGGGAAGTTGGGTTTGGCATTAGAAATGGACTTCACTCAACTAAAAACAAAATATCTTTGACTATTTAAGTATTTTGGATATTTTACAGAATCATAAGCAGGAACATATCAACTAAAACTATCATAGTTAATAGTTTGTTTGAAATGTAAATGATTTTTATTTTTAATGTTGTATTTCCTAAGTTAAAATAATTTGTTTTTAGTTTTGAAGTCATTTCAAGGTGATTGGGACTATCAAATAATGCATGTCTTCAGATGGATAGCTTAATTTGTTAGTTCATGCTTTAAGCTTTAGATTTATTGAAACTGCCTTCAAAGTGTTTTTAGATTGACTGCTGCATGCCCTTGAAAAAAATTGTCTGTATTCATTCTTTCATTTCATATTTATTAAAAGTATGCTTTATGTAAGATATGGTAGATACAGTACTTAAAGGAAGTTGTAGCCTAATAACAGAAATAGGACATGCTCTTTGGTTACTGTAATACAAGGTAGCATGTGTTAAATATCAGGGGGAGCTTACAAAGTCAGTAAGAGGTGGGAGAGATTACTTACAGGTAAAGAAATCAGAAATGACATCATGGAAAGTGAGGTGTAGCCTTGACCTAGGCTTTTAAGATACAATAGGGACAGTATGGAAAGAGTCTGGTTTTCCCAGTGAAGCTCTTTCCTTGGTCATTGCCTCAAATTTTCCCTTTTTGTCCATGTGCAGGCACTTTAGTGAGTTTCTGCGAAGTCACCATTTCTGTAAATACCAGATTGAAGTGCTGACCAGTGGAACTGTTTACCTGGCTGACATCCTGTTCTGTGAGTCAGCCCTCTTTTATTTCTCTGAGGTAAATTCTACATTTCCTTTCACACTGTGTTAGAGCATTCCAGCTGCTAAACCCTAAATGCTGGGGGCCTGTTTATAGAAAATAACATAGAAGAGACAAATTGTTTCCAAAGAGATTTATTATTGTTTTAAGTTGTATCTAATGTAAAGAGTACTTTAATGGCATATTAGTCAGATGAAAAGTTACTATAACTCTGATTTTTGAAACACTCAGTTAAACTTCTTATAAGAGAGTCCACATGTCTTAATTATTTGGAGCTACTTTAAAAACCTCAGAATTTGACACTTTTGATTACAGTACACAAATAATTGCAGACTAGACTTTATAAGACAGACAGAAAGGTAGTACAGTTTTTCCCTACTCTCACGGTTTTCACCTCAGCTGCTCAATAGGATTGCTTCAGTGAAGCGTTTGCTACAACCAGTAAATATGTTCATCTCTTTGAGGCATAGTTTAGTGTAATGTTATGTGTTAGGTTTCAGCAAATGAAATTCTTTTGTTAAACAAACGACTAGTAAGTAGCAGTAACGAGGGTTACTAATCTCTCAAGGCAGTTACTTACACACTTGTATTCTGCCTCTTCACAAGAACACTGTTACTCAGTTGACTTGTCATCTTCACTCCCTTTTCTTTGCCAAATCAGCATTTATTCAGGCGAATGTCCTTATGGCTTGATAGAAACAATCAGGTTTGAAAGACTTGATTTGGTTAGTCTATCCTTTGTATGTTTGCCTGTGAGGAACTGCTGATAATTTTTAGTCCAGTTCACTAAAGTTTGCCTCCAACTGTGTGGTGGTTAATTTTTGCTAATTTGAGGTAGGAGGGAGGGGAGTTGTTTCTTCCTTAAAACAATTTTTTTTAGCTTTTCAGTCTCTAATGCCTGTACGTTGCTAACTAGCATTAACTGAAGAAGTAGATCTTTCTGTTTTTTGCTTATGTACTGCATTTTAATACTTAGGGCTTATAGATTGGAGGTTGTGAGAGAAATCTGTTTCTAACCTTAATTTCCCTTTTATGTTTTTCCTTCCTAGTACATGGAAAAAGAAGATGCAGTGAATATCTTACAGTTTTGGTTGGCAGCAGATAACTTCCAGTCTCAGCTTGCTGCCAAAAAGGGCCAGTATGATGGACAGGAGGCACAGAATGATGCCATGATTTTATATGACAAGTGAGTCTCGTTTTATAGGTAGATGGCTTTAGCATCTAGCAGATGTTTATTGAGCATTTGGTATATGTATGGAAATAAAAGTGAGTAAACTCAGTTTCTGCCATCCAGGAGCTCATGGGGGCAGCATAAAAACTGTGCAGATGGTGCATTTAAAGCTTTTGGAGGCAGGGTGTCCTAGAACAAAAGTTTTTCTTGGGTTTATGTGTGGAAGATAGGCTGATGGTACGTGGTGCCCACGAAAGGTTTTGCAGAAGAAAAGTTTGGTTTGGATCCTCAAGAATGAATGGAATTTTCCTAACCGGAGAAGGCAAGAAACAACATCTTGGCAAAGTCACTGAAACAAGCAGTCACAAATCCTTGGAGAAATGTGGCACTTTGAAGCAGGTTGAGTTTGGATTAACAAAGGGGTAAGGAAGGTGAAACTAATTGGAATTAATTATAAAGACACTTCAACACCTGTGTATGGTATCTCTGTTGCAAATCTGCTCAGCCACCTTACTAAATGAGTAACAGTTTTTCATTAGTTTTAACTGAAAATGAGAGATTGGAAAAATCTCACAGTAAACAGAATTGAAAACATCTGGTTAGACAAGTGAAAAGACTATGGCCAGTTCTCTAACTTCTTCAACTCTGTAAAGAGAAGTAATGTGTTACTTGTAGCTACAAGTGAGTGCTAAGGTGGTAACTTGATGATAGAGAAAAGCCCTTGATTTGTTAGTCTATTAGAAGGGAGATAAGAGCATCTAGGCCAGTGGTTCTTGAGCATGGAGGTGTGCAGGCTCACGTGTGGTCTGCATGAGACTCACCTGCGAGCTGGTTAAAAATAGTCTCCCAGTCTTCCCCTAAGAGATTCTGAGTCAGCAGGCTTGAGATGTGACCCAGGAATCTATTTTTGTAAGACATGCCAGAAAATTCTGATGAATAGCCAGATTAGGTATCTAGTCTGATTTCCCTGTCTTGTAGATAAGGAAAGTAAGGCCCAGGAAGATAGTGATTTTCTCAAAGTCACGGGGCATTAGTGGCAGAACTTAGACTGAAATGCAATTTTTAATGTTTTGTCCAGTGTTTAGTGTAACATATCTGTAGAAGATATTATACAAGAAACATTATGGCTATTAAAATAGCAAGAATTTACATTTATAAATTTAATGTGGGGTGCCTAAAAATTTATGAAGCAGTGTTTTCCAACTTACTTGGAACATGGGAGACTCACTTTTTGTTATCAAAATGCTGATTTTCAAAGAAGAGTTCTGGGGCAGTGCTGTGGTGCAGTGGGTTAAAGCCCTAATCTACAGTGCCAGAATCCCATATGGGTGCCTGTTTGAATCCCGGCTGCTCCACTTCGTATCCAGCTCCCTGCTAATGTGCCTGGGAAAGTGGCAGAGGATGGCCCAAGTTCATATGGGGAGTGAACCAACAGATGGAAGTTCCCCCCAACCCCCCAACACCGCTCTCCTTCCCTCTCTCCCTCCCTCCCTCTTTCTCTTTCCTCTCTGTTTCTCCCTCTGTATCTCTTTCAAATAAATAAATCCTTTTTTTTTTTTTTTAAAAGAATATCCTTTATGCTTGAACAGAATAATAGCACTAGTAAGATCCTGGCTGGAGCTCACTCACCACACAGAGTGTGAGCAAAGACCTTGTTTTCCCACAGAATCTCATTTTCACTTTGAGAGCCATTTGTAGATGAAGATTACTATAGCATATCCGACTAGCACTGGAATTTTTACAAGTTATTGTGCCACATTTGACCTTAAAAATCCCTGCTTGTTTTTATATTTTGTATATGCATCATTACAATCACCCATAAGTTTCTGTCATAGCCAGGAGATGGAAGCATATATTTTTCTTCCTTTAATGTTTCTTTTGTATTCATCAGAAGCTTTCCAAAATACTAGCTATATTATATCCCATCAAGGTAGAAATCTTTGAACAACTGCCATTCATCACTCCTTTTCCTTCCCACACTATATCCTCAGCAGCTCCTTTTCTCTCTGAATATACCACATCTGGGCACTTTTTCCTCAGTGCCATTTCATTTTGAATTTCTTCACATTCATTGCTTGTGCCTCATAGTTATGATGGTATGTTTTTACTGTAGCCTACACATTGATCTTTGTCTTACTTTCTTGTAACTTCATTTCTGTCCTCCAAGTACTGAATAGAGAATAAGTGTCCATTCAATATGTGACTGATTGGTTTCTTTACCTAAGTTGTAACTTGACCCTTCCAGCTCTTAAAAACCAGTAGAGTTGTCTGGGCAAGAGTGAGGATGATTGAAAGAAGAAGGAAACAAGTTGACACAGATATTTTTGGGGAAGTGGGAATGAATAAAGGTGATAGCAGGGCTGTTGTCACCCCGCTCTATGGTTCTGGGTCTGCAGGCTGAATCAAGGTGCCCCATGTTAGATTGTCTGTTTAAATGCCAAACATTGCTTCTACTCAGCTGTGGAATTTGGTTTTACTTTGGTTGTCTGTCTGCCATAGGTACTTCTCCCTCCAAGCCACACATCCTCTTGGCTTTGATGATGTTGTCCGGTTAGAAATTGAATCCAACATCTGCAGAGAAGGTGGACCGCTCCCTAACTGTTTCACAACTCCATTACGTCAGGCCTGGACGACCATGGAGAAGGTAACCAAGAGCTTCGAAAGTATTAAACTGTAGCAGCTTTTACTGATGGAACCTGGAATATACAGCATGGCGAAAACCACACCTGCCAGGGCAGTGGGAAGTTGAAGCAGTGCAGCATGGTGCTTAAAGCAGAACTTTGGGTCTGCATTGCTGTGTATTAATCTTAACCTTGTGGGTTCAGTGACCTCTGGCTACTGAATTCAGTGTTGAATGCAGTTTTTATGGCTACTTACCTCAAAATTATTCATTATTTATTTATCATTTTTATTAAAGAGAGAGATGGATATAAAGAGAATGCCTCCCATCTGCTGGTTCACTTTGCAGAGGCCCACAACAGCTAGGACTGGGCCAAGTCAAAACCATGATCCAGGAATGAAATCCAGATTTCACATGTTGGTGACAGGCACATATGTACTGGAGCCATCACCACCACCTCAGAGGGTCTGCATTACAGGAGCCAGAGCTAGTTATCAAACCCAGTCACTCTTCATTTAGGACATGGGTGTCTTTTTTCTTTTTCTTTTTTTCTTTTCTTTTAAGATTTATAGATTCACAGAGAGAGGTAGAGACAGAGAGAGAGATCTTCCATCTGCTGGTTCGCTCCCCAAATGACCTCAATGACTGGAACTAAGCTGATCCAAAGCCAGGAGCTTCTTCTGGGTCTCCCATGTGGGTGCAGGGGCCCAGGGACTTGGGCCATCCTCTGCTGCTTTCCCAGGCAGGGGGCTGGATCAGAAGCGGAGCAGCCGGGACCCTAACTGGCAGTTATATGGGATGCTGGCACTGCAGGCTGGGGCTTCAACCTGCTGTGCCACAGCGCTGGCCCCAACATGGGCATCTTAACCAGTGTAACTGTTGGGCTAAATGCCCACCCCTCTCAAAAGTTATTTTGAGGGTTTAAATGACTTTATAAATGAAATGCTTCTTAACGTAGCGCCTTACATAATAAATATTAAATAATGTTAGCTGGGGCAGGTATTTGGCCTAGCAGTTAAGATGCCTGCATCCCATATCAAAGTATCTGGGTTTGATAACCAACTCTGACTTTTGACTCCAGCTTCCAGCTAATGTGGACTCTGAGAGTCAGCAGGTGGTGGCTCAAGTAGTTGGATCCCTGCCACCCATATCAGAGACCTGGATTCAGTTCCAGGCTCCCAGCTTTAGACGCCAGCCCATTGCAGGCACATGGGGGAGTGTACCAGTGGATGGGAGCTCCCCATCTCTCTATCTCTGAAAAGAAAAAAATGGGTCTACTACTGCTATTATTATTATTATTATTATTATATCATTTAAAATTATCAGCAATATAAGGGAAAGGTAATTTAGGAATTACCCAAATATTGTTGAAATTTGTGAATAGTTTGTTCTTCTAGTGAATTAGAGTAGATGTAACCAGGAATTTTACAGAGCCAAAACAAACCTTTCAGGTTATGTTGCTTATGTATGTCATGTGGATCCAGGTGGAAAAAGCTTAAGTAAGCATTGTTACATAATACCATACATAGAAATGGAATTTTAGGAATAAAAAGTTCTATATAAAAATCAAACCATTGAAAAGCTAGTAGTAAATAGCATTTCTATCCGCTATTACCTAGGGATAGTATTTTTTATTATTAAAGTTAAAATTTTTTCTAATTTTAGAGGAAAAGTCCAGATCTGCATCCTATAGAGAATATTAATTTTCTGAGTAATAAAACACATCAAAAGAGAAATAGTTCACCGCGATGTTCTTACCACCCATGTAGGAGACTGAGATGGAGTTCTTGGCTCTCAGTATTAGGCTGGCCTGGCCTACGCTTTGTGAGCATTTGGAGAATGAACCAAAAGGAGGAAGTTCTCTGTCATCCTGCCTTTCAGATAAATAAATCTTAAAAAAACAAGACCATGGTAGATACTGGGGAAAAGACATGAATGATTTATTCAACAGATACTTTTAATTATTTCTGTGCTACTTTTGGTTGTTACAGTGATAAATAGGAAAAAAATATAGTTTCTATGTTTCTGGAGTGTAGTCTATAAATGAAGGCACATACTAAATACAGACATAAATACTTCCAATTGTGTGCTAACTGCTGTGATGGGAAAACAGATCGTAATTGGAAATGCATATAATGAACATGGGAATTTATTCAACATCATTAATAATTAAGAGCAAATTGAAACATCTGTGTATCATTAGGCATTTATTTAACAATAATTAAAATACAATCTAATTTTGGAAAGCCTGTGTAGAAATGGATACTTTGATAAGTTGCTTGTGATACAAATTGGTAAAATTATTTTGAGAAGTAAAAGGCCATACATACCAAAGTTAGTCTGACCCAGCTTCCTGCTAATGAAGCTGTCTGAGAGGCAGTGGATGACAGCTGAAGTTCTTGGGCCCCTGCCACTCACATGAGAGACCTGGATGAAGTTCCTGGCTTTGGCCTGGCCAATTCCTGGCTTTTGCAGCCATTTGGGGAGTGAACCAATGGATGGAATCTCTCTCACTCTGCCTGTCAAATAAAATTAATAAATCTTAAAATGGAATTTTTAATATCAGTAATCATAATCCTTTTAATTTATCTTAAATTCAGTTCAAAGATAAAAACCAACATATGCACAAAGAAAGAAAAATCTGTTTACAGATTGTATACACTGTGTAACAATTTCTGCTCACCATTTATTAAATTTTTCTTAATTATTTTCATGTTATTTGAAATTATGACAGAGAGGGAGAAAGAGAGGGAGCTTCCATCTGCTGCTTTATTCCCTACGACAGCCAGGGCTGAGCTAAGCCAAAGTTAGGAGTCTTGAACTCATCTGGGTCTCCCATGTGGGTTGCAGGGATTGTATGCCACCTCTCAGGGTGCACATTAACAGGAAACTGGATTGGAAGCGGAGGAGCCTGGACGTGAACCATCTACTCCAGTATGGGATGCAGGCATCCTAACTCCTGTACCAAACACCTGCCTTTGCTCACTAGTATTATTAGCAAGTCTATATAATAGTTTCATGAGAAGTAATTTTTTAGGGGATAGGGAATGCAACAAAGTGGTACAGAGTAATTTTAGTTACAGTGCAAAACTATGTGCAAAGGGATAATGGAATATAACAAGAAGTAAAACGTTTGTATTAACTAGTGAGGTATAGGTAAAGTTTATTTAAAGTTCAGTTACATTAGATTTCAACTTTAAAACAGTGGTTTTCCTATCTTTCAGGTCTTTTTGCCTGGCTTTTTGTCTAGCAATCTTTATTACAAATATTTGAATGACCTCATTCACTCAGTTCGAGGAGATGAATTTCTGGGAGGGAATGTTCCACCGACTGCTCATGGCCCTGCAGGCCCTTCTGATGAGTCTCACCCAGGTGGTTCTGACAGCTCCGCTTCTCAGGTATTGGTTGATACGCATCTGTTTTTAGAAGAAAGGGATACAGCTCGTCTTCCGAACACCAGTAACAGATGCTGTCTTTTTAAATTATAGAATTAAAAAAGAAAATTACTATACTCGTACATTCCAATCATAGTATTGTGGTGGTTGATGGTATCCTGTTTGTATTGTAAGATGTCCTAGTATTTTTTTTAGGCCATGATTCTGCTTGACACTGTGACTGTTTCTCCTAATAATGAAATAATGTGAAATACATTTATGGCCTCTGGAGAAATTATTTGAGAAATTTTAATGCAAAATTTAGGATGCTGTTTTTTTTTTTTATGGGGTAATTGAGTGGATCTCTTAGGTTTCTTGATATTGTATTTCAAGACCTTTTGGGTTTATTTTGTGGGTTGCTTTTTATTTTTGTTTTTGAGGGAATGCTTTCATATATCAAACCTTACCCAGTTCCACCAAAATCATAGTAGTATATCCCCAAGACAGGAGATCTAAGGATACATTCACAAGTTAGCTGATTTTATTGAAGTCACACAGTAAATGCCACAGCATGAGATATTCCCCATTGAGCATACTTCATGATAAGCTTTATAATAGAGCATAATATTCTGATCACTGTTGACAAATAGCACATTGGGTTTTTTGATACTGGGCTTTGGATAAATTGTCTTGGTTTATCAGATAGTCCTGTTGGCCATCAACAGAGCTCTCCTGAGTACCCTTTCTTCCTGTTAAACTACCATGGGCAGTAGCCTGCTTAGTGTAATTGCCATTTTGTTTTCTGATATAAGCTAGAATGTCTTGTTTTTATTCAGGCAATTAAAATGTCTAGGTGCTAATAAAATATATTTATGTTTTGTTGAAATATACCTACAAAAAACTGCATATATAACTAACTATATATGTACCTTGAAGAACAGAATTAATTCATATTACCTGCATTTAGATCAAGATAGAATATTACCAACGTGGCAGAAGCCCTCTTGGACTCCGTTCTACTCCTCGTCATTCCCCCCGACTAGCATGGCACTCTCCTGACTCTATGGCATACATTAGTGTTACATGTTCTGTTTTTTTTTTTTTTTTTTTTTTTTTTTTTTTTTTTATGATTTATTAATTTAGCTTCCATCTGCTGGTTAACTTCCCAAATGGCTTCAGTAGCTGGGGCTGGGCCAGACCAAAACCAGGAGCCTGGAAGAACTCCATCCAGATCTCCTAATAGGGTAGTAGGGCCCAAGTACTTGGGCCATCTTCCACTGCCTTCCCTGGCACATTAGCAGGGAGCTGGATTGGAATGGGAGCAACTGGGGCAGCCAAGACTGAACACCAGCACTCATGGGATGCCAGCATTGTAGGGCAGTGACTTAACCCACTGCACCACAACACAGGCCTCTTTTGTCTTTTCATAAGTGAAATCATAATTATCTATCCTTTTGTTTCCTTCTTTTGTACATCTTTATTTTGGTAATTCACATTTATAATGTATAATTCAGTAGCTTTACAGGGTATTCACAGAATTGACCTTTTTTTCCACTGCAAAAAGAAACCCCATTTATTTTAACTCCAAATCCCCCACTTCAGCCTTAGGCAACTGCTAATCTACTCTTTGTATATAGAGACAATACATTTGCCTGTTCTGAATGTTTTGTATAAATGGAACCTCATCATATGTGGTCTTTTCTAACTGAGTTCTTTTACTTAGAATCATGTTTTCAGGGTTCATCAATGTTTAGCTTGTTTCTGAACTTTATTCTTCTTTATGGCTGAATAAGATCTCATTGTCAGGATATACTATTTTTTTAATTATCAGTTGGTGGACATATGAGTGGTGTCCCCCTTTCTGCTGTTATCAGTAATAATGCTGTGAATGTGTGTGTACAGGGTTTTTGTGTAGATCCATGTTTTTATTTCATACCCAGGAGTAGAATTGCTGAGTCAAGTGATAACTTTTGTTTAACTTTTTGGGGAATTGCCAGACTCTTTTCCAGTGTAGCTGGATCATTTTACATTCTCACCAGCAGTATATGAAGTTCTACTTGCTCCACATTTCAATCACCAAAGCTTGTCTTGGTGATTATAGCTATCTCAGTAGGTATAAAATACTACGTTGCTGAGGTTTTTTACTTGCATTTCCCTGATACCTAGTGATGGTGACTATGTTTCCATGTGTTTATTGACCTTTTTTCTATTGTTGGAGGAATATTTATTCAAATCCTTTGCCCACTTTTAAATTGGGCTGTGTTTATTATTGAGGTACAGGGTTCTTTATATATTCTGTATGTAAGTCCCTTATCAAATATATGATTTTCAAATATTTCCTTCATTCTTTGAGCTGTCATTTCACTATTAATAGAGTTCTTTGAAGCACACAGTTGTTAGTTTTTTTTTTTCCAGATTTATTTATTTATTTATTTGAAAGTCAGCATTACACAGAGAGAGAAGGAGAGGCAGAGAGAGAGGTCTTCCATCTGCTGGTTCACTCCCCAGATGGCCACAACAGCTGGAGCTGCGCTCATCCAAAGCCAGGAACCAAGAGCTTCTTCCAGGTCTCCCATGTGGGTACAGGGGCCCAAGCACCTGGACCAAATTCTACTGCTTTCCTAGGTCATAGCAGAGAGCTGGATCGGAAGTGGAGCCCATATGGGATGCCAACACTGCAGGCAGCGGCTTTACCCACTATGCCACAGCGCTGGTCCCTCAGGTTGTTTTAGTAAAGTCTAGTTTATCTATTTTTGTTATTTGTGCTTTTGATATTACATCTAAGAAGCCTTTGCCAAGTTCCAGGATATTAAGATATGTCTTTATGTCCTTTCCTGAATGTTTTATAATTTTGTTTTATACTAATGTTTATGATGAACTTTGAGTTAGTATTTATATATATTGTGAGGTGGATAGCCAACTTTTTTTTTTCTCTTAAAAGATTTATTTATTTATTTGAAAGGCAGAGTAACTGAGAGAGAAAGAGAGAGAATCTTCAATCTATTAGTTCACTCCGCAAGTGGCTGCAACAGCCAGGGCTGGGCCAGACCGAATCCAGGAGCCAAGAGCTTCTTCCAGGACTCCCATGTGGGTGCAAGGGCCCAAGCAGTTGGGCCATCTTCTCCTGCCTAACCAGTCATTAGCAGGGAGCTGGATCAGAGTCCTGGAGCAGCCAGAATTTGAACTGACACCCACATGGGATGCCAGCATCCCAGGTAGTGGCTTTATATGCTGCACCACAACACCGGCCCACCGTTTCAGTTATTTCTACAGGTGAATAATACTCTATATCACATTCAGTTTATCCGTCCGTTAATGGGCAGTGTTAATTATGTGAAAAGTGCTGTTATGAATATTCATGTACAAGTTGAGTATGCATCAACATGCATATACCTCAGAATGGAAATGCTGTCATATGTTAATTCCTTGTTTAAATGTTTGGGAATTGCCAGACTGCTTGTTTGTTTATTTGAAAAGCAGAGCGATAGTAAGACAGGGAGAGCTACAAAGACAGGGATTGATTGATTGACTTCTGTGCACTGCTTTACCCCCAAATAGCTACAGTGGCTGGGTTGGGCCAGGCTGAAGCCAGGAACCCCATGCTGGTCTCCAGCATGGATGGCAGGGGCCCACTTGGGCCATCTTCTGCTGCTTTCCCAGGAGCATTAGCAGGGGGCTGGATTGGAAACAGCAGCTGGGACTTGAACTGGTGCTCCAATATGGGTACCCATATGCAGCTCCCCCAGCTGTTTTCTACAGCAGCTGTACCATTTTATATACCCATCATCGGTGTATGAGAGTTCCTGTTTCTGTATGTGTTTTCCAGTGATTGTCATTTTACATTTTTGTGATGATATCCATCCTTCTTGGTGTGAAGTGGCACCTCTTTAAAAGTTTTGATTTTTCCTTTTGGTTTGTATTTCCCTGATGCCTAATGATACTAGTATCATATGCTTGTGGGCTACTTCTATATCTTCACTGAAGAAATGTCTATTCAAACCTTTTGCCCATTTTAAAAATTGAGTCTGCGGACCAGCGCCGTGGCGTAGCGGGTAAAGCCACCGCTGCAACGACCACCGTTGTGCCGATCTGAAGTCAGGAGCCAGGACCTCCTCCGGGTCTCCCATGTGGGTGCAGGGGCCCAAGGACTTGGGCCATCCTCTACTGCTTTCCCAGGCCATAGCAGAGAGCTGGATCGGAAGTGAAGCAGCCAGGACTGGAACCGGCGCCCATATGGGATGCTGGCACTGCAGGCGGTGGCTTTACCCACTACACCACAGCGCTGGCCCCGTTAGTGTCCTTTGAAGCATAAATTTTTTTATTTTCAATGAAATCTAGTTTGTCTATTTTACTGTTTTTGCAGCTACTTTTGGTGTCTTGTCTTAAGAGTCATTACCAAACCTAGGATAATGAAGATTTACAAATTTCTATATTTACTTGAAGAGTTTTAGGTCTTTGGCCCATTTTGAGTTGGTTTTGCATATTGTGTAAGATAGGGATCCAACTTCATTCTTCATCTGAATAAACAGATGTTTCATCACCATTTACTGGAAAAACTTTTTTTTTTTTTTTTTTTTTTTTACCATTGAATGGTGTTGCCATCCTTGCTGAAAATCATTGACTGTAGATGTATGGGTTTATTTCTGGACTATTCCATTGATCTGTGTGTCCTTCCCTACACCGGTACCACATTGTTCTAATTATTAAGCTTTGCCTTTAAGTTTTGAAATCAGAAAGTGTTTGTCCTCTGATTTGTTCTTTTCATTTCCAATATTATTTTGGCTATTCTTGGTTCCTTACAATTCCACATGAACTTTTTGAACATTTTGATCAGGATTGCATTATTGCATTGACTCTGAATTGCCTTTGTGAGTTTTGTCATCTTAGATGTTAAGTTTTCTAGACCATGAATGCAGTATAAGTTTTTCTTTCTGTCCTTAATTTTGTTCAGCAATATTTATAATTTTTGTCATGTAAGTCTTGAATTTTCTTAGGTCAGTCATTCCTAAATTTAAAAAAAATTAAAATTATGTGAGAGAGATAGCAGTTGTTAGGAAGACAGACATGGGCAGGCAGAGCTCCCATCAGCTGGCTGGGTCACTCCCCAAATGCTCACAAAGGCCAGGATTGGGCCAGGCAAAAGCCAGAGCCAAAAACTCAGTCTAGGTCTCCCACATGGGTGGCAGGGACCCAACTACTTGAGCCTCTCAAGATGTGCATTAGCAGGAAACTGGAATTGGGAGTCGAGCAGAGACTTGAACCCAGGGAGTCAATATGGGATATGAACGTCCCAGCCAGTATCATAACTGCTAGATCAAATGCCTGCCCATCTGTGTTTAATTTCTAATGTTTTTATTGAGATGTTTATATCTGATGTTTCTGATGTGTGTATTGATAAAATTTGTTTATTTTCACTTTCAGTGTATTCATTGATAGTGCATAGAAACGGAGTGATTTTTGTTTGTTGATTTTGTACCCTCAACTTTGTTGTTTGATTTGTTAGCTCTAATAGTTTTCTTGTGAATTCTTTAGGATTTTCTATATGAACTCCTCACATCTGCAAATAGTGATAATTTTCTTCCTGTCTACTTCGGATGCCTTGTATTTCTTTTCTTGATTGATTGCTCTGGCTCAAACTTCTAGTATGATGTTGACTATAAGTGGCTTAAGTAGGTATCTTTGTCTTTTTGTTCCTTACCTCACAGGGTGAGCTTTCAGTGTTTTACCATTCAGTATGATGCTAGGTTTGTGTTTTTGTAAATGAACTTTTTTTTTTTTTTTCTCACGAAAGATGTTGGGTTTGGTCAGATGTTCTTTCTGTGTCAATCAAAATGATCTTATAGGTTACAGTTATTAATATGTATTGTATTAATTGATTTTTAAATGTTAAACCAACCTTGCATTCTTGGGTTGATCTCAGGATGTGTGCATTCACTTTACTAGTATTTTGTTGAAGCTGTTGTATAATCATAAGATAGTACTTGTACTTACACTCACTAAGAGATTGTGGTCTGTAGTTTTCTTGTAATTTCTGGTTTGGGTATCTGAGTAGCAATGGCCCAATAGAGTTATCTGGGAAGTATTCCCTTTGCTTTTTTCTAGTGCCTTTCTTTTTGATTTGACTATGTGTCTTGGAGAATGTCCCTTTTTAGCAGATAAAGAGAGCCCCTTTCGCCGTAGAGTGTACTATAATCTGTGTTTAGTTATATTGTTTATTTAAGCTGTGCCTTAGTTATACATGTTAAGCTTATTCCTCTTTTGCTATTTCAAATAATGCTGCAATGAATAATCTTATATAAGTCATTTTTGCATTAGTGGTGATACTATCTATAATCGAATTTCTAGAAGTGGAATTTCTGGGTCAGCCCATAGCTCTGTATTTCATGAAAATTCCAATTCTGACTTGCCTTTTTGTGGGGGTGAGGAGTAGGAGGTAGAATGCTGGAGGGGAACATGCTGTACTCAGCTAGTCATTTTGGAAGGAGTTATTTAGCTTCTTTTTTGCCTCACTGAGAATCAAAAACATTCATGTTTACTCTGCAAAATTGGGCTTTACATTTATTAACCAGGATATATACCCCTGAGTACTTGCACACTGGGGGAAGATATCTGGGAGAACAGCACATTTGTTGGGACATAGGTCATTAAGGAAATGGACATATTTGGCATGCTAATGCTTATTTTATACAGTTTAATACTGTGCTTTCCTCTGGTGGTTAAAATTTGAGAATTATTGTTAAAATTTCAGAATTATTGCCATTAAACATCTCAGTAGTGATGGGGTTAAGGGAAAATTTGTGTGCTTCAAACTCTAAAGAACAAACACAGCACTGTTTTATTTCCTCATTAACAATCTGTTAATTTTATAATTTCTCTTGTAGTCCAGTGTGAAAAAAGCCAGTATTAAAATCCTGAAAAATTTTGATGAAGCAATAATTGTGGATGCTGCAAGTCTGGATCCAGAGTCTTTGTATCAGCGGACATATGCAGGGTAAGCTTAGCTCATGTCTTGGATTTTTACAAGTCTAAAGAATTTTTCATCTTTTAAAAATTTTAATTAAATGCTAATTTTTGTTACTAATTTTTTGCTTAGCACTTCCATATACACTGTAGTGTATGTGGTGGTTGGGAATAAAGTCTCTAGAGTGACTTCTGCATTTCCTCATGGCTGTCACTTCTTCCATCTATAAAACAAGAATACTATTAATGGATTAAATTAGATAATACTTAGATATTTTAATATTTAAAATATTCTCTGATACCTAATAAGCACTCCATAGGTATCATTACCATCATTAGTCCACCACGATGTACAATTTTTGAGTGTCTTGTTTATATAGTATATTTTAGGTTGTTTCTTGGACATTTAATTTGATTTCACATCTTAAGCTATTTTCGTTTCAGTCTTCAAAATAAAAATAAAAGAGTGGTAACATCATTTATTGTGGACTGCATAATTTCAGGCTTGGACAATGGAATAAAAGATTCTTTCATATTTAAGAATTAACTAGGTTGTTCCTTTAATCCTGTAACAAAAAGACAGTGATACATAGGATATGCCACCTAGTAAAATTTACCACAGATCAAAGCACAAAACCACCTCCTCTTTCCCAAAAGTGAGTTGATTAACATGAAGCCTGTGTGAAGAGGTGTTTTTTTTTTTGTTGTTTGTTTGTTTGTTTGTTTTTTAATTTATTTGACAGAGTTAGACAGTGAGAGAGAGAGAAAGGTCTTTGTTCCGTTGGTTCACCCTCCAAATGGCCGCTACGGCTGGAGCTATGCCGATCCAAAGCCAGGAGCCAGGTGCCTCCTCCTGGTCTCCCATGCAGGTGCAGGGGCCCAAGCACATGGGCCATCCTCCGCTGCCTTCCCGGGCCACAGCAGAGAGCTGGACTGGAAGAGGAGCAACCGGGACTAGAACCCAGTGCCCATATGGGATGCTGGTGCCGCAGGCAGAGGATTAATCAAGTGAGCCACGGCGCTGGCCCAGAAGTTCTTGGCACTATTCTATACCCTACCCCAGTCCTAGCAGTATCATGAAAAAGGGATTTCAGTGTGCTCAATTGCATTCTTCAGAAAGTACCTGTGAGTAATTAAGAGATAAGGAGTCTGGAAAGTATTTTGAAGAAAATAAAAGGAAGTTTAGCCTCATTGTCTCTGGCAGGTACACTTCAGTAAGTCAGCTCTGGATTAATCTTTAATCTTCCTCATACTCTTAAAATGGTGAACAGTAGCCCAAACAAATTATTTATTCCAAAAGATAATATTTATTCCTAAGGAATGATTCATTTATTCAAAACCTTACATAAGAAAGACTATCAAAGATATTACTTCTCTAGGTTTTCTGCTTATGTAAACAAATTTTTTTAAAAAATATGAGTCAGAAAAGAGAAATAAAGATATTTCTTTAAGTATGGTTTTCAATTTTTTTTTTAGTTCCACATCTTTAGGATTTTCTTGAAGTCTTTCTCAAGGCAAATAAATTTGTGTTAGTTGAGATATTGGCACTCATAAAAGAAATAAGGATTCTTTAGGAAATCTTTCTCAAAAATAAGATCCACTTTGCCTGAAATAAAATAATGTATAAATTTCACAAAACTTGTTTTATTTCTTTTAATTGCAAATATGTTATTCTTGTTAAAATATGTATAGATAATTTAATGTCCCCCTTTAAAAATTTTTGTATTTATTTGTATCTTCCATCCCATTCGCTGGATCACTCCCTAGTTGCCCTCAACAGCAAGCAGTGGGCCAGGCTGAAACCAGGTGCCAGAAACTCAATTGGGTTCTCGCATTTTGATGGCAGAGGCCCAAGTACTTGAGACATCACTGCTGCTTCCTAGAGTGTATGTTAGGAAGCTGGAATGGAGAGTAGCACCTAGAGTCAAATCCAGACTCTCTGATAGATGTGGACATTCTGACATTCTAAGCAGTGGTGTGACCTCTGCGCCAAACACCTACCTCCAGTGTCGCCTTTGATTGCACATCAGTGCTTGTTTCTTCCCCGTCCTCCATAGAGTGATGGTTGTTATGGTGTGTTTTTGTTTGCCCTCCCTCTCCACCCCCCGCCCCATGTATGCGTGTGTGTGTGTGTGTGTTTTGATTTTTGTTTTGTTTTTTGTTTTTGTTTTGAGGTAGACAGGCAGCTCCCATCTGCTGTTTCACTCCCTAAATGCCCACAACAGCAAAGTCTGGGCTAGGCAAGCAGAGAGCCGAAAGCTCAATCCAGGTCTCCAGTGTGGATGACAAAGACCCAGTTAGTTGAACCGTCACTGCTGCCTCTTTGGGTCTGCATTAGCAAGAAGCTGGAATCAGGAGCCAGAGCCAGAAATCAAACTCAGGCAGTATGATGAGATGCTGTCCTCTAAAAAAAGATTTATGTCCTCCTTCCGCCATCTTGGAGCCTGTGGAGGCCTGCTGTGTCTGTGATACAAGGCCATTCTTGCTGGCTGTAAGTGAGGACTGTAGAACCATAGGGAGCACACAGCAGCACTGCTTAAAATTGAAGGTATTTATGCTCCAGATGAAACTGAATTCTGCTTAGGCAAGACACACTTATGTGTACAAAGAACAACACAATGACCTGGCATCAAACCTAACAAAACCAGAGTAATATGGGAAAAGTAACTTGTGCTCATGGAAACAGTAGTGTGGTTCATGCCAAATTCCAAAGCAGCCTTCCTGGGAAGGCCATTGAACACGGTATTCGTGTGATACTGTGCACTTCAAGAATTTTAAAGCACTGAAAAGTAAGCAAGTGAAAATGAATTGCTTCTCTTGTTAACAAAGATCACTCATTTGAAAGGCAGACGTACAAAGAGGGAGAGACAGAGAAATCTGTCCACTGGCTCACCCCCGAGATGGTCCCGACAGCCTGATCTGGGCCAGACAAAAGCCAGGAGCTCCATCGCTAGTGGATGTCGAAGTTACAAGTACTTGGGTCCTCTCCCGCTGCCTGCCCAGGCGCACTAGCAGGGAGTTGAATCAGAAGTGGAATAGCTGGGACTTGAAC
This sequence comes from Oryctolagus cuniculus, assembly GCF_051225735.1. Classification (NCBI taxonomy): domain Eukaryota; kingdom Metazoa; phylum Chordata; class Mammalia; order Lagomorpha; family Leporidae; genus Oryctolagus; species Oryctolagus cuniculus. The sequence continues at coordinate 60,526,108 of NC_142883.1, forward strand.
TGGAGCTCCTGGCACCGCCGCAAATGACAGCTTCTTTCATTGTTGCTAGTGAGGTTGAGCTCCTTTTGCTAAGTTAGTTGATTATTTAGGTTTTTTTCTTCTATGACTTTTCATCTTTTTGTATTTTTTGGTTGGGTGATTTAATTAGTGACTTGTTAGAATTCTGTGGTTTTGGATATCTTATCATTGGTTGGTAATTTTAAAAGTAAGACCTTTCGCCGGCGCCGCGGCTCACTAGGCTAATCCTCCGCCTAGCGGCGCCGGCACACCGGGTTCTAGTCCCGGTCAGGGCGCCGGATTCTGTCCCGGTTGCCCCTCTTCCAGGCCAGCCCTCTGCTGTGGCCAGGGAGTGCAGTGGAGGATGGCCCAGGTGCTTGGGCCCTGCACCCCATGGGAGACCAGGAAAAGCACCTGGCTCCTGGCTCCTGCCATCGGATCAGCGCGGTGCGCTGGCCGCAACGCGCCGGCCGCGGCGGCCATTGGAGGGTGAACCAACGGCAAAGGAAGACCTTTCTCTCTGTCTCTCTCTCTCACTGTCCACTCTGCCTGTCAAAAAAAAAAAAAAAGTAAGACCTTTCAGGAGCTGGCACTGTGGCACAGGGGGTAAAGCAGCCACCTGCAGTGCCGGCATCCCCTATGGGCTCTGATTCATATCCCAGCTGCTCTACTTCCAATCCAGCTCTCTGCTGTGGCCTGGGAAAGCAGTACAAGATGGCCCAAGTGCTTGGGCCCCTGCATCCACATGGGAGACTCGGAAGAAGCTCCTGGCTCCTGGCTTTGAATCAGCTCAGCTCAGGCCATTGCGGCCATTTGGGGAGTGAACCAGCAGATGGAAGACCTCTCTCTCTGCCTCTCCTTCTCTTTCTGTGCAGCTCTGACTTTCAAATAAATAAATAAATCTTTAAAAAAAAAAGACCTTTCACTGCAATCTTTGCCTTTTTACTGCTTTATATCCCTGTAACTTTGTAATATATTTTAACCGTGTTAGAGTAAGACTTTTTTTGTTTCTTCTTTTACACGATTATCTTGGCTATTGTTTTGCCATTTCTCTTCTGAGAGTTTCAAAATTGTGAATTACTAATTAATGTGTCATGTTTCATAAACCTTATTGGGATTTTGGATGGAATTGAGTCAAAGATTGTTTTTCTTTCTGTGGAACAAAGTTGTTTCAAATAAGTCCCACTTTGAATAACATGAAATAGCATAAATGTGTTTCTGGTTTTTTAGGTTAGATGACATGCTTCAAATTGATACTTTTCTTCTAACTTTAAAACTAGTTGCTAGAAATTATATTCTTTTCTTCGTGTTAGGAAGATGACATTTGGAAGAGTTAGTGACTTGGGACAGTTCATCCGAGAATCTGAGCCTGAACCTGATGTGAAGAAATCAAAAGGTTTGTGATGTTTTCATACTCCATATTAAGCCTTTACTTACATTACTTATTGATTTTTTTTTAAGTGAAGGACACTGTAAGTTTTAATTAGTGATAAAATCAGCAACCTTCACCTTTGTAGGCACAAGTAAGTATAGGATGTGTTATCATGTCTCTCTAAAATCTGTTCCTCCGAATCAAGTTACTGAGCCTGCCTTACCAATACAGAGGCACATCAGTATGAAAAATACTGTTGCCTTTTTATTTAATGGCAAAATACACAAGCTCAGGGTCAACTTGAAGTTTATTTTGAGACCCTTTATTATATTAAATTTCCTCAAAATCTCAGAAAGATGTTTTGAAATATATGTGGAAAGTATTACTTTGTTGGAGTTCAGATTCTTACTTGGTTTAATCGGCAGAAAAGGGTCTTGGAGAAGACTAGACATTAGATGCAGAAATCCTTTTTAGACAGGTGTATTCTTTGTGACTGATTTCAGCTTACAAACCGTTGGTTTACCTAGGAAGTTTGGGAAGATAAAGATAGATCCATTAAAATACTGTCTGTTAGATTTGTCTTTTTTATTTTTATTTTTATTTTTTTAAAGCAGCAATAGTTGGGTAATGAATTGTACCACTTTGTTTCAGTGACTATCAGAGTAAACCAAAACATGCAACAATTATGGAAACAACTTAGACCAAAGTGTGTCTATTACATAGTTGACCTTATTTATTCAGATAATTAATATATTTCCTATTTTGACAAAAAAAGTCTCATATGGGTAGAATGTTGTAAAAACTGGATCAGGAAAGTTCATTCTGGAAATAGTTTTTGAGTTACTGTTCCTCTGTATGTACTGGTTTTCACTGGGCAGGTTAGAAGATAGGAATTGAAGCTGTCATTGTGTCATAGCTGGTAAAGCTGCCCTGTGTGATACTGGCATCCTGTATAGGCACTGGTTTGAGTCCTGCCTGCTCCACTTCTGATCTAGCTCCCTGCTAATCACCTGGGAAAGCAGCAGAAGATGGCCCAAGTGTTTGGGCTCCTGCCCACACGGGAGACCTGGATGAAGCTCCTGGCTTCTGTCTGGCCCAGCCCTGGCTGTTGCAGCCATTTGGGTGGTGAACCAGCAGATGAAAGATCTCTCTATGTCTCTCCCTCTCTCTCTCTAACTGTGCCATTAAAATCAATAAAATAAGTCTTAAGAGGAAGAAGATAGGAATTCTGTTACCAGGAAACTTAGAGTTTAGTAGTTTTGTGTCTTGGATTGGGTGGAAGATGGACTCTGGGAAGCAATCAGTGGTGGCCTTGGAACAGGGGAAGTGTTGGATGATCCCAGTGAGATGTTGGCCAGAATGGACAAATTAATGTCATTAGGTAGCTTTTTTCCTTTTAAGATTTTTTTTTTTTTATTTGAAAGAATGATAGAAAGATCTTCATCTGTTGTTCACTCCCCAAATGACCTCAATAGCTAGAGTTAAGCCAGACCAAAGCCAGGAGCCAAGAACTCCATCTGAGTCTCCCATATGGGTGGCAGGGGGCCCAAGTACTTGAGCCATCTTCTTTAAAAAAAAAAAAAAAAAAAAATTATTTAAAAGGCACAGAAGCAGAGAGAAAGGTCTTCTATCCGCTGATTCATGCCCCAAATGGCCACAGTGGCCGAAGCCAGGAGCCAGGAGCTTCTTCAGGGTCTCCCACATGGGTGCAGGGGCCCAAGCACTTGGGCCATCTTCTACTGCTTTCCCAGGCCATAAGCAGAGCTGGATCAGAAAAGGAGCATCCAGGACAGAAACTGGCACTCATAAGGGATACTGGCGCCACAGGCAGAGGCTTAGCATACTATACCAAAGTGCCAGCCCCAAAGTCTCCAGTATTAACAGAAAATCTCTGAGCTGTTTTTTTTTTTTTTTGAAGTTGGTCGTATACCTCTGACAGCTCATAAAGAAGTACTGCTGCTTCATGTATATAGATGTTGAATATATGCAGCTTGTTCTTGTTTCATATTAATTAAAGTGTTATGAGTAAGGATTTAAAAACAAACTTTTCCCCAAGCTACTGAATCTCTGTTCATTCTGTTCACTGTCTCTTCATATTACTCATTCTAAAGCGTAATTGAGTGCCTACTAAATGTATCCCTTGTTCCAGGCACCAGGAAGAAAACAAATTTCCTATTACCCTAGAACTTACATAGTAGTGGAAGAGAGAGTAGATAGTTAAAGAAATGAATTACTGCATGTTACCTGTGCTTCTATATTTCTGTATAAACATAAAAGGCAGGATAAGACACTAGGAAGGTGATGGGGGCTACTCTTTAGAGATGGTTGTCAGGAAAACCTTACTGAGGAGGCAGCATATTGAGGAAAGACCTGAGCACAACAGGGAAATAAGTCCTGGTAGTATCTGGAAGAAGAGTGTTTTTGGCAGAGGGCAAAGATTAGAAACCAGCAACCAGAGCAGATGACTGGGCATGGGCAGCATGGCTGGAGTGAAGTGACCAACAGGATGAGTGGGAGGAGGTGGGAGAGCTGGGAGGGTTTGCAGAGCCTACGGCAAGGACTTGAAAGTGTTGAGGACATAGTGGAAGTTGGAATAGGGAAGTGATGTGATGTTTTAAAGAGATTGCTGTAGCAGCTTTTGGAAAGTACAGAGTGGTGTTTGAGAAGCAGGGAAACAGAACCTTCTTGGCATGTAGTCTAAGTCATAGTCTGAATAAGGCATGATGGTGAGCGAGGGCTAGGCTGGTGGGGGAATAGCAGTCACACTTGGGTTACATTTCAAGGAAGAGGTCACAGGGTTATTTTCTCTGCCAGGAAGTTCATCCATCAAGCTACTTACATTGTTAATTTGAGGCACACCTACATAAAGTAGTGAATAGGAATTTCTGCAGTTTGCTTAAACACATACATTTATCCTGGTATGTCCTGTAATTGTCCAGGTATCCCTTAAGTCAACTATTTTTTGGTAATGAAGGAGCCAAGAGATTGCATTCATTCACTCCAGACACTTTGGAAAGATTTCTGTGTCTTGAACACTCTGCTTAGATGCCAGGGTTGTAAACTAGAGGGTAAAGAGGGAATGGGTTTCACTCTAGCCTGGTTCCTTCTTCATAACCCTGATCTATTAAGCACACTGGGCTAGTTTTCTTACAGAATGCTCAACGTGGATTTTCCTGGTTGTGTTATTTAGCTTATTCTTCCCTCCCCTTGAGCCCAGTTCTTCTAAACTAGAATTTATATCTGGAGTCTTGATAATTCAAGCTCTACATTCTTGGATAGAGCATGTCATAGGTAATGTATGTGGTGTTTTTAAGTCTGTCTGTTAATGGGTGTATACTTGCATGTTAAAATATTCCCTGAATGGATACACAGAATACTTAACAGTGATTGTGGAAGAGTAATTTACATTTTTTGTTATACCCTTTTCCAATTTTTGAATTTTCTTACCTTATGCAGACTTCACTGCTTAATTATCATCCCCACCACAGCATGGCTTCCTGTTGCACTTGAAATAAAATCTAACCTCTCTGCTGTGACCTGCAAATGTTCCTGCTGCCTCTACAAGTGTAACGTTACCCTGAAGCACTCTCCCTTTTGTGAACTAAGCTCTAATTGAACTATCCTTTATTCTTTTTTTGAGGTTTCTTCCCTTTCAGTCCTCTGCCCTGGCTTGTACATGATGACTGGCTCCTTCTCATCTCAGTATTAACCTCTTCACGGAGGCCTTCCTAGCCACATGGTCTGAAATCACCTGTACCACAAAGTGCCACTTCTGTGTCTTCCTCATTGTCTGCAGTCAGCCTGCTAGTTGTATGGACTTGCCTTTGGTCTATTTGATGACTAAACTATTACCTCTATGAGGGAGCACGGATTTTTTCTGTTTTATTTGGTATTATACTCTTTGTTTGTAAGATTATGCCTGGCATATGGTAGGCACTCATTAAATATTTGTAGATAGAACTAAATAATTTAAAATTTCATGATTATTTGGGTGGTGAGATTATGGGCCGTATCTATTATTTAAGAAAAAGGTCATTTTAAAACTTGGTTGCCCTTTGCATACTGGTATAGATAATAAGTTTTCTTATCTACATAGAGTCCCTTTATCCTTCTCAGACCCTAATTGGTATTTCTTAGCATTTTCCAGCTCATGTAATTATTTTTATTATTTTTATTTATTTGACAGAGTTAGACAGTGAGAGAGAGGCAGAGAGAAAGTTCTTCATTCCATTGATTCACTCCCCAAATGGCCGCCATGGCTGGCACTGCACCGATCCGAAGCCAGGAGCCAAGTGCTTCTTCCTGGTCTCCCATGTGGGTGCAGGGCCCAAGCACTTGGGCCATCCTCCACTGCCTTCCCGGGCCACAGCAGGGAGCTGGACTGGAAGAGGAGAAACTGGGACTAGAACCTGGTGCCCATATGGGATGCCAGCGCCGCAGGCGGAGGATTAACCAAGTGAGCCACGGTGCTGGCCCCTCATGTAATTCTTAGACGATACCTCTGTGAAGACAAGCTCCTCATTTTACAAGTGGTGAAATTGAGGAGTAGGAAGATTGTGGTTTGTTAGGAGTCAAACAGCAGCTTAATAGCAGATACAGAGTATTATTTGGTTCATAGTATTATCTTGACAACAGTTCTAAGCCTCAGGTCCCCTTCCTCTACATTTCTGTTCATCCTTGCTGAGGACAGTTGGAAAGACTTTCCATCTCAATGGTTTTAATTTGGGTTTTGGAAACCTAGTAATAGGGCACAAAGGAAATCAGACTGCGTTTTTCTTCTTTTTTAAAAAAATTATTTATTATTTATTTGAAAGAGTTACATACAGAAGGAGAGGCAGAGAGAGAGAGAGAGAGAGAGAGAGAGAGAAAGAGAAAGGTCTTCCATCCACTGGTTCACTCCCCAATTGACCACAACAGCCAGAGCTGGGCCCATCAGGAGCCAGGAGCTTCTTCTGGGTCTCCCACGCGGGTGCAGAGGCCCAAAGACTTGGGCCATCTTCTACAGCTTTCCCAGGCCACAGCAGAGAGCTGGGTCAGAAGTGGAGCAACAGCCAGGGCTCAAACCAGCACTCATATGGGATGCCAGCACTGCAGGCAACTGCTTTACCTGCTATGCCACAGTGCCGGCCCCAAGACTGAGTTTTTAGAAGGGTGTATCTTAGAAGTTTCATGTAATCAAGGTAATTTACAAAGTGACATTAAAAGCATCTAGAGGAGAGTGTGGCAAGAAGGAATTATGAAGAATGTTGTGAGCCTGTGTCCCTGAGTGGAATTCCCCTCGTGTCTAGTTGGAGTGATGAGGGAGAAAGCAGTACTTGTGTCAGGAAAACCCTGGACTTGTGGTGTTTAGGAGCATGGGCTCCACATGTAGTCATCAGCGGTTTCTAAGCAGAGTTGAGAAGAGACAGAGTGAGGGAGACTCTTAGACAACAGGATTAGTAGTAATGAAGAAGAGGTTTTGGAGTTAGTGATAGCAAAATTTAGAGGGAAAGTCTGACTTAAGAGATTTCCAAGATTGAATTCAAGAGATTGTAGTCCAAGGGGAAACTAGGTGACAGATTCATATGTGAATGAGTAAATAAGGACAGAAGCGTGGTTTTTTTTTTTTTTTTTTTTTAACCCAGGTGAAAATTATGGTCTTAACTGAAACAGGATGTAGAAAAAAGAATAGGTGGTGAGCTCAGTTTGGAACTTGTTAAATTTAACATGCCTTTGGACAACTTGAAAGTATGAATTTGATGCCCAAAGGGAGTTTCTGGGTTATTTGTATATTGAAGAAAATTGAAGCCCCAGCAGAGAAGTGAAGAATGCTAGTAGTAAAACTCTAAAGAAGTGCCCTGTTACAGAGTGAATGCAGAGGGTGAGTCAGAGGTGCAGGTAGAGGGGGAGAGGCAAGAGCGCCAGCAGCGCGGTGCTGCAGATGAGACCGACCAGCAGTGGGGTAGACCTCGGACACAGCTTTCAGTGCTGTGGCCCTGTTGCCTCTGCCTGACTGTAAACTTTGACTAAGCTAGTGCTCATACTTAAATTAATTAAAATTGTTGAGAGAAAAGGATTCAGGCTTGATGTTTTTCATAAAGGCTATGTATCCCATTTACTGAATTAGAAGTTTGCCTAAAGAAATAATCTGACAGTAACTCACGTAGTTTAAGGTACAGTTGGGAAGTTAATGTTTAAACTATTGAATAAAAGTTTAAACTGTGTATTTCATGTATAGAAATAGAGGCTAGGCTACTTCCTTGATAATTCTTCAGCATCTGTGTGCAGATATATGTTTGTGTGTCCTAGAAGTTGAGGTGTGCTGTAGCTTGGATAGAGCCTGGCTGTTTGAAATTCTGCTCTCACTCACCTGATTTATGCAGACAAGACAGCCAGCATATAGCAGCATAGTCTGTACTGTGAGGAGCTGGTCTGGAAAGTTTGAAAATACAAGAAGTGGACCAATGTCTCCTCAGCTATTGCTAGTTTTTACCCAAGAGCAATATCTTGGTTATGGGTTTTTTTTTTAATTTGTTTTTAAGATTTATTTATTTTAAAGGCAGAGAGAGAAAGATCTTCCATCTGCTAGTTTACTCCCCAGATGGCTCCAACAGCCAGAGCTGGGCTGATCTGAAGCCAGGAGCTTCCTCTGGGTCTCCCACACAAGTGCAGGGGCCCAAGGACTTGGGTCATCTTCTGCTGCTTTCCCAGGCCATAGCACAGAGCTGGATTGGAAGAGGAGCAGCTGGGACTAGAAATGGTGCCCATATGGGATGCCGGCACTACAGACAGCCGCTTTACCTGCTACACTACAGCACTGACCCCTATGGTTTTGTTTTGTTTTTCATGTTTGCTGTGTATTTAACAACAGATAATAGTTTATTTCACTAAATGAAGAAAGGAGAAGAAAAATCCAGAATTCTGAACAACTTTTAAAATGTATTTCAAGCCATGATATTTGCAAGTTAAATATTTGCTACGAAAACAGTATAGCTGGTGATTATTGATGATAATATTCCTTAAAGAATATCCATGTCCAGAAGGGAGCAGCTTTTAAAATAACAGTATTTTTCAATGTAAATTTATGCATGAAATCTAAATTGTGCATGAAATCTACATTCAATTTTGGCTTTGTCTATTAGGATCCATGTTCTCACAAGCTATGAAGAAATGGGTGCAAGGAAATACCGATGAGGTAAATGCAACTTTAATGTGAAGATTCCTGTTTGTGAGTACCACTTGTGTCCAAGAAGAGTTTGAGGTTTTCTTTCTTTAGTTCCCATACTTTAGCAACATGGCCCATCTGTGTTCCCTTATCCAAGAAGTAACAAGAAAGGGTAAAGAGGGCTTCTTCGCATTTCACAATTGCCTGAAGCTAGAAGTGATCTTCAGCCCACAGACCATGGCCACTGAAGGATATCCATGCATTCAAGTTTTCATCGACCAGCGGGCATCAGTAGTCAATGCAAAAAGCTTCTGCATTTCTGCACTCAGTTTGACTGTTTAAGAGTGGAGGCTTGCTTTTTGAAGAGTTTTGTACATGAGAGATGGCAGCAGAAAAAGGGAAGAGTGTTATTTTGACCATCTAACATGAAAGTGGTCATGGTTCTTGATGCCTGTTGATTGATCCTGGAAGCCAGCAAGTGGCGTGTGCATACTCATGTATCATAGCCAGAGCATATTCCAGATTTCTTTCATACATGGGAATGTACTTCTTATCCAGATAAATAGAAATGATATGCATATACAGTTGTGTTTAAAGCACTGATTATTTGCATCTTGATTCTTCTAATGAGTAACCATTATCAACAGTTTGAATTACTTCCTTTAGGCCCAAGAAGAGTTGGCTTGGAAGATTGCTAAAATGATAGTCAGTGACGTCATGCAGCAGGCACAGTATGATCAACCACTAGAGAAATCTACAAAGGTAAGGATGACTTGTGTTCTGACCTAGCTTAAGTAAATTATATTCCGGGTATATAAAGATTAAGAGGACATAGGGGACTTCTGTATGCACCTCTGGATTGCTGTGGGAATTGCCTTTTCATTATAAACAAGTAGAAAATTGATAAACTAAGTGAGAAAACTGTTTCCAGATATTAGACAATGGGAGTATAGGGCTGAAGAGTAACATTGAAGTAATCTTGTTTCACCACCAGAAGCAGCCTAGGAAGGGCGGAGAGAGGACAGAGTCCAGTAGTCTTGTTGAATTTGAGGAGTCAGAAATAAAAATCCAGAGACCCTGATGTGTCTAGAAATTATAGAACAGGGGACAAGAGGGAGTTGCAGAGATTCAGAGAGGCTGTTGGCTGAATACATATCTGTGGATTGAAAATGCACATCTTCAGGGAAAGAACCACCAGAAATCATGAAGAAAGAACTATGAGTAGTACTTGTCCCTCCTGGTCAGAATGGTATACACAGAACTCTGGGTAGTGTCCACACAAAGGTTACACCTTACTACTGGGGCTGAGTTAGCCCCAGAGGAAAGCACTTCAACCTAGAGGGACAGGCATGTGGTATAGCAATTAGATGCCGCTTGAGATACCTGTACTTCATAATGGAGTGCCTGGGTTTGAGTTCTGTCTCCCAACTCCAGCTCTGTGTTAGTGCATACCCTGGGAGAAAGCAGGTGACACAGCACAAGTAGTTTGGTTCCTGCCCCCATGTAGGTGACACAGACTGAGTTCCTGGCTCCTGGCTTTAGCCTGACCCAACCTCAGCTGTTGGGGACATTTGGGGAATAAACCAGTGGATAGAAGATCTTTTGCTCTCTGTTGCTGTGCATTTCAAATAAATAAGTCTTTAAAGAAAACAAAAAGAAATGAAAGAAGAAAGAACCAGTGGGACAAATAGCAAAGTAGATTTAAACTGAATGATATTAATAATTATATTAATTATTAATATTAATTATATTATAATTTATATATTTAATAATTATATTAATTATTAATATTTTCATCAATTATTATTAATCATGATGTTAATGATTATATTAGATGTAAATGGTCTAAGTAGTCTAGTTAAAAACTAGATTGTAGGATTGGAAAATAAAGCAGAAAAAGTAAAAAGGAAAAAGAATGAAAAAGATAAGCATGCAGACGCTGTCAGAACCAAGCTAGAATGGCCATTAATGCAAATCAGAGTAAAATTCAGAATAAGGAGGATTACGAGGTGCAGCTTCATCTAGAAAAGATGAAGAATCCTAATTATGTATGCAATTACTAAGAAGTTCAAGTTCAAGGGGGACAGCATTGCGGTGCAGAGGGTTGCAGTGCTGGTTCGAGTCCTGGCTACTCTGCTTCTGAATCAGCTTCCTGTTAATGCACCTGAGAAGGCAGCCTGGGGGAGACCTGGATAGAGTTCCTGGCTCCTGGCTTTGGGCTGACTCAGCCCAGCCCTGACTGTTATGGCCATTTGGGGGCAGTGACTCGGCAAACTGATGTCTGTCTGTCTCTGTCTCTCTGCCTTTCAAATAAATAAGTATTTTCTTAAAAATGCTCCAAGTACATGAAGCAGAAATGGATAGAACTGCACAGAGAGGTAAAGAAATCAGTAATTGTCGCTCCCCCTCTTCGTGGAGGAACGACACAGGACCCTGCGCTGTTCTTTCGTCTGCTCGGCCCTCCCCGGGTTTGCTGCTGGTTCTTCCCGAGTTGGCTACCGTCCCTTCCACCTCCGTGGAAGGGCGGTTCCCCCTGCCACATTCCCTACTTCCGCGGGGGAACGGCACACCGCCGGCCGGCTCTCTCGGGGGCTGCACAGGTGTTCCTTCAGATGTTCCCCTTAGATGTTCCTGGTGCATGCCGTCTCTCTCCTCCTTTATAGTCCTCCTCCGCCAATCCCAACTCTGCTACCCACACGCCGAGTACGCTGCTCTCCTCCAATCAGGAGCAGGATCAGTTCCTGGAGGTCATCACTCAAGTTGGCAAGAGGCAGCTGTGTAGAAGCTGTTTTCTCCTCTCCCAGCGCCATATTGTGGGAGAGCAGATGCATAGAATAAGTCTTAATTCCAGTAACTCAGTCCAGTCCGGGTTGCTCCCCACAGTAATAACATAGATTCCAGCAGTCTGCTCTTGGTAATAGAAAGGGCATTGCTCTTGAAGAATTGGTATACCCCTGTCAACCAGTCAGACCTGAATGACACAGCAACACAGCAACAGCAGAATGCACATTCTTTTTTTTTTTTTTTTTTTTGGACAGATAGGGTTAGGGAGAGAGACAGATTGGTTCACCCCCCAAATGGCCACTACAGCCAGAGCTACACCAATCTGAAGCCAGTGGCCAGCTGCCTCCTCCTGGTCTCCCATGCGGGTGTAGGGGCCCAAGCACTTGGTCCATCCTCCACTGCCTTCCCAGGCCACAGCAGAGAGTGGACTAGAAGAGGAGCAACTGGGACTAGAACCCGGCGCCCATATGGGATGCCGGTGCCGCAGGCGGAGGATTAACCAAGTGAGCCACAGCGCCGGTCCCTGAATGCACATTCTTTTGATGTTCACATGAAACATTTACAAAGATGTGTTGTATTCTCAGCCATAAAACAAATTTCAGTAAAGTTTAAATGATAGAAATCATCCAGAATATGTGAAGAACTCTTAAATTAAGGAAGACTGACCATCTGATTTTTTTAATGACCAAAAGCTATGAAAAGACTCTACATCTGAGAAAACACATGAATGGCAAATCCTTATGTACATTGATAGTCATTATGGAAATGCAAATTAAAGTGATTCTGAAATTTCACGTAAACGTAGAAGAATGGCTAAAATTAATAAAATTTATAGTACCATGTGTTTACAATATTGTGGAGTAGCTTAACGTGTGATATTTTACTGCTGGGAATGCAAAATGATAGAGCCGCTTTCCAAAACAGTTTGACAGTATCTCATAAAGTTAAACATAAACTAGCCAGGCATTTCCTTGGGGAATCTAGTGTCAGAATTGTTAAGTTCTTGGACTGGTATGTTCTCCAGAGACCAGATTCCTACCTAGAAGATTCTTGCCAAGCTGCCCGTTTCTTATTAGCCAAGAAAGGACAAAGCTTAGAGGGGCTCTGTATTATTACACATATATTATAGCCAATCCCTCCTTAATCCCCTCCACCCCATTTTCAGTGCAGCTTCCTTATCCGCAGGCGTAGCTAGCATATTTTAGGCCAGAGACACTGTTTTATTCTACTCAGAGGTAGATGTCAGATTTTTGTGCTGAGGTTGAGTTTTGGGCAGAAGCAATCACACAATATGGCTAATGAGAGCTTCAGAACCATCACTGCCAGATCTGCCTGCTTCTGCCTTGGGCTTTTGACAAGTCTTCATGTTTGCATGCACCCTCATTCACCTCACCGAGGTATGTTGCCGCCAGTTTTTGACAGTGTGAACCAGGTTACTGCTCAGCTCCTCTACTTCAGTGTTGGGTTGCGTATCTGGGTCCGCTACATGATTTAACACTTGTCCATTCACTTCCAGCTTCCAGAATGTTGCCACTTCCACCCTTTTGTCCACTCATGTGAGTTTGTGTTTACAGAGAAAAACGTGGTGCCAGTGTAAGAAGGAGTGAACTGAATGAGTGTGATCAGTCCACCAGTTCTCCCTGGAGGGCAGATAGCTCTGATTCAGAAATTAGGAAATCCAGACTTGCCTTCTCTGTAGATTCGCCACTAGTTCTCATCTTGCCCATGAAACTACACAAATAGCTTTCAGAAAATTGAAGACAATCATCTAGTCCCCCTTCCGTCTTTTCTTCAAATGAGACATTCTCAGTTCCTTCAGCACTTTTACTTTGTTACCTGAGGACTTAATGTGACAGAATTTCTGCTCATGTTCTTCATGCAGACATGAAACTACTCCTCTGTCACTTACATTAACCAAAAATCAGGAATTGGAGGAAAGTATGATCAGATGACATGGAACTAGCAGTACTTTTGAGGGCTTTAGTTTGGTTTGGATTCATCATCACCCATTGCTTTCCAACTTTCCAGACAACGTTTTACTGTAAGAGCTGACATTATCACAGTGTGGTGTAACTTTTCATTGTGCTGATTCATTCCAAAGCCCTGTTCACTTTTGCAGACTCTATCCTCTTTTCTGTGAAAGGGTGATACTTTTATCTATATATATCTTCTGGCTCAAACTAAAATAGCAAGGAGCAAGCTAAAGGTGTTTAAAAAAAAAACACAGGGTGGTTATTTTTGTGATTCTCCATAATCATGGTGGTGATCAAATGTTTGACAATAAGATTATGTTCTTTAGAAACCATTTTGGAAAGCAGATGTTTAAAATTCAGACTTCTCGTTTGAGTTACATATTCAGATTTTATTACCATGTGCTTTTCATTTTGGAGATAGGCAGATGTGTTTTGCTATATTTTGGTTCTTGAGCTTGCCAGGCCTTCTCTCTGATTTGTCAGGATGTCTGTGATGCCTGTCCCTCGGGCATTAAAACCAGAACTAGCTGGGTCCATTTTTCGGCAATGTGTGCAACTTCTGCAAATGGCTTTCCTTCTCCAGTCCCTCATTTCCTCCTCAGTGAGTAAGAGAAATTGGACCAGAAAACCTCAGAAGGACCCCTTCTAATTCTCATTCTATGGTTTTAAGGTTGTAAGCGCCTGTAGGCCCTTGCAGGAATACTCAGTCTTTCTAGCCTGTGTTGATGACTCTCTGCCTGGAACCATTAACTCTATGTTGCCTCTAGAGTGTGCTTGGACATTCAGCATGAGCTGTCTCATGCACTTCCTGAGTTGTTTCATGAGCCTAGTCTCATTTTACAAACAGTGGGCCATGTCCTCTGTGATGTTTATTTTCTCTTCAGTCCTCTTGAGCTTGGTCTGGGGAGCCTTGGTGATGAGAGTTCTTGGGGATATTCTGTGTTATGACATTATTATTATGATGATGATTATTAAGACTGTTTCAGGTTTCCCCTGTTACAAGCAATATTTATTTTCATTTTATTTTAAAGGTACAAAATGGAGAGAGAGTTCAGGTCTTCAATCCACTGATTGACTCCTCAAATGCCAAACAGCTGAGTCTGGGCCAGGCCAAGCCTGTAACCTAGAACTCCAGCCAGCTGCCTCCCAGGGCAGGAAGCTAGAATTGGAAGTGGGGCTAGTACCTGAACCCTGGCACTCTGATAATGGGATGCAGATATCCCCAGCAGTGTCTTAATTGCCATGCCAAACACTCCACAAACAATATTTTTATGAATGTCTATATTTAGATAAGTGGGAATATTTTTCATTGCGAAATCTGTTGCCAGAATGTAATGGTGAAACAGTCTGGATGCTGGTCTTTGTTGTGTGATGCAGAGTGAGTTATTTAACCTCTTTCAGCTTCCATTTACTCATTTGTAAATAATGCCCCCTCCCCCTAGCTGTGGCCCAGTAGGTTAATCCTCCACCTGTGGTGCTGCTGGTCTCCCATGTGAGTGCTGGTTCTAGTCCTGGCTGCTTCTCTTCCAACCCAGCTCTCTGCTGTGGCCCGGGAAGGCAGCGGAGGATGGCCCATGTGCTTGGGCCCCTGCACCCACATGGGAGACCAGAAAGAAGCACTTGGCCCCTGGCTTCGGATTGGTGCAGCTCTGGCCATTGCGGCCATTTGGGGAGTGAACGAACAGACGGAAGATTGTCTCCCTCTCACTGTCTGTAATTATACCTCTCAAATAAATAAATAAAATCTTTTTTTAAAAAAATTAAGATAATAATTGTATTTTACCTCGAAAGATGGTTGTCAGTTCTAGCTGTCATAAGCTGTGGTATATAGTAACACCTGCTAATGATAATGGGTCACTTGTAGCAATGTGCCTTACCTTTTTTTTTTTTTTTTTTTACAGCTATGACTCAAGCCTGAGATAAAGGAAATCTACTTTTGAGAAAACAGAAAACTTTTTTCCTTTGGTTGGAATCTTCAACACAGCCAGTGAAAACAGAGCACTATGTTTCCTTTCACTGATCTATCACTGTTGTTTCCAAGAAAGAATGGGAGACAATCCTAGACTTCTACCATAACGCAGAGTAACATGTAGACTTGATGCACACGATGTTCACACAGTGAGAGTCATAAAGATACAAAGTGGCATTGTTTACATTACTAGAAAATTCTTAGTTTTCCATGGCAATAACCCATTTATGAGAGAGTTTTAGCCCCCTGGAATAGACAAAGGACCACATGCCTTGGGAGGCAGATCAGCCTGGGGTTGCTGTCAAACTGATCCATCTCTGGCAGCATCACAGAGCAGGTGTCAGAGGTGCCGTGTGTAGTCCTCCTAAAACAGACAGGCGTGAGCCCACCGAGAGCCAGGAGGGGCGGCAGTGCGGTGCTAACAGAGAGGGGACTCAGCTGTGCTGTCTTCCTTCACAGAGGCGTTACTTGAGAAGGAAACTGACAGGCCATGGGTCAGGTCTCAGTGACATCATCATTCCCGTTGGTGGCAGTATACAATTTACACACCTTAATTGCTCCTGAGCTGCAGCGTCCTTACAGTTGTCTCTGCTGCTAACAAAGCGTGATGCTAGTTCACTGTGAGCATCCAGACTTGCTCCTTTGAATTCTGCGCTCCAGTGACTTAACTTTCCTTTCAGCATATGTGTGAAAAGAATGAGTAATGATCACTCCAGTTTTCCCTCTGTAGTGTCTTGAACAAAATGGTTATTCCCAGATTGTACTTTTTTTTTTTTTAAGTAAGATGGACAGGTTGGGCTGGAGGGAGGGAGGAACTCGCCTAGGTTTGCCTCCCCTGTTCTTTGCTCTGAGCTGGGAAGTGTACAGTTGGCGGCCTTTTTTCTTTCTGTCTTCAGGACAGAAGTAGACTCACTGCTCTTGCGCTCAGTCAGCTCTTTCGTGGGGACCCCACAGCCGTCAGCAGGGCTGCCCAGTTGGCAAGCACACTCCACCGGCCCTGTGGTGCCAGTGCCTCCTCGATGTGCGTAATTGTTTGAAGGCTAAGTTTGTTCTCTTAGGTGTTACTGCTTTTGCAAAAAAGAAAAAATACTATATATATATATGTACTATATATATATAAATATATAACTATCAATCACTTCTGTCCTTGAGAAAGTCTTGAATGAACAAAGAATTTATTCCATTGCATTAGTTGATTGTATAGAGGCGCCCTGTTTCATCAGCAGAAGAGGCGAAAAGGCCGTGTGTAAGTTTTTGGTACTGTGTACCACCTGTTGTTGTTCTAAAGCGAAGTATTCATGTACGTAAACCATATTCTATTTAATTGTGTTTGATTTTAAAATATATATATATGAATTATATTTAAAATCGTGTCAGCTTTCTGCTTTCAGGGCATTTATGGCTCTTCTGTTGAATATCTTAATCCTTCCAAATAATTCCATTTGCTTTACAAAACCCCTGAACTTGAGCCACTACTGGACTTAGCCTTGTGTTTGCACTGTATGGCATAGACCTGAGGTTTTTATTAAGGATATATGCTGTGATTAACTTATTTTGTTCTTTTTAACAAGAATATTTTCATCTATCTCACCTTGTTTCAATCTATGATGGAAAAGCAATACAAAGGTCATAGAATAAACTGGTTTGGGGTAACTCTGGCTGCCTCTGCATGTTGTGGAGTAACAATTTCTGGAAGATTCTAGGCTCTTTAAGCTGATGCTTTCAGTGAGATAATTTCTGATGGTTTCTTGGTATACGTTTTGTGCTTCTGAGCGGGAGATCCCAGTAGCTGTAAGCCTGTGGTGGAGGGAAGAGCAAGTTGGAGGTTTCGTTACCTTTTTTCTGCTCCACCCGCCAACCCACCTCCGTGGTGAGATGCAGAAGTTGGAATTGGGTTCGCCTGACATTGAGCACCCTTTGTGTCCCAGGCTCTGTTCAGGGCATCTGGAGAATATGATTCCCTGGCAGGGTTTTTATAGGTTCAAGGAATAAGCTTCACCTTTATCATGTCATTGACATCAAACACAAATTGTTTAAAAAGAAAAGATGCCAGTGAGAAAGTGATACCTCTGATAACTTTGTGTCTAAATAACTTCTGTAAGATTGGGTGAAAGTAAAAAGCAAATGTCAAACCAAATCCAGTGAAGAGCAATAAAACAGGGAGCAACTTTTTGTAACTTTATCTACGTGAGTTTTAGTATTGTGTAGAACTTTCTGAATTGTAAGCATTTTACAGTACTGGCGCTTTAACTGGTTGGGTAGGAATCTGGAGGGGACGGTCACTCTGAGTTTACAAAGTTACAGACTTTTTTGTTTTATGTAAGTGTTGAGAGCTAAGACCCTGATGGACGCAGCAGCTGACCTCTAGTGGTGCTGTCTGGGGACCTGACTGTCTCACAGTAACCCCTCCTGGCCCCCACCTACACTGGCACAGGAGTAGGGGCCACAATTCTGGAGGAAGACTTTGCTCTCCCACCGTTTCCTCCTTGTCACCACATACCAGCTGACTCAGGGTTGAACTCTGACCCAAACGAGCCTAATTCTTTATTTTGGGAGTTTCGCTTGGATAAGGAGAGATAGCAGTTGCCCTCTGGGGTGGTGGCTTGGAGGGTCACTTACCCAGGCAGGAGCCTGCATGTGCAGACAGGCCTGCGAGAGCAGCTGCCTTGGCAACCCTGAGGACTGCATGTGGCCCTGCACCCTTCCTTGGACTCCATTAATCCCTCAGGTGTGCTTAGAATGAATTTTGAGTTTTTTCAGAATCAGTCTGAATTGAGTTTCTACTGCATGCAGCCAAGAGGCCGTAATAAAAGGACCATGGCTCTGATTCCTGATGACCCTGTGTACTCAGCATGTCTGCAAAGCACTGCTGAATTCTGGAGCATTTCCCTTTTGTAAACTTTCCCTGATCATCTTGTGTTTTTTTCTCAAAACGGAATCCTAATCTAATGTAAATGAAAGACACTCACTCTTCCTTACAGTGAGGAGTGAGGAAGGGACAGGGTAGGTGCCAACATCCTGTGGGGCAGTGACCATTAGGACTCAGGACAGGGGTCGTCTTCCTGTCTCCCGACTTCCTTCTCCACTCTCAGCAACTCTGCTAAACCTGGAAACACAGGGTGTTCCAGGTAATGAGTGCCCGACACAAGCTTAACATAGAGGAAGGGGGTAATGATTACAAAGCTTGTAAATGCTGACCACTTCTGTGGATGCGGCAAGGTCTCTGGCATTCGGCTGGAGGCACAAAGGGAAAGTAGGCACCAGTGAACCCTGTGAGGCGACAGCATCAGCGGCCGCAGTAGTAGCTGCCCTCTGATCCCCTTACAGGTGGTCATTGTGAGCCCTGAGGGAGCCGTCCCCTGTGTGGGCAGAATCGGGAGTGGCTTGGAGCAGGGAGGATGGGGCTCTGCCTCCGGGACAGGCCTCGGGGTCATTCGTGACCATGTAGGATTTCTGCCCAGTTTGGCATGCAGGCAAGGTGTTCCTTTGGTACTGCCTACTGTGGCACATTTAGGATGTCACAGACCTCACCTGGAATCCTTAGGCTTCTCGCCTAAGGGTGATAGCGCATCCACCACCTCCTAGCACCCCCTGAGGCACTGCAGGACTGAGCCCTTTGGTGTCCCCTGAGTAGCCCTTGTCAGCACAGGCTGGAACAGTAGGCAAGGAGCCTAGGAAGAGCAGACCTGACTTCACCTCCCAGGGAACCAGGATTTGCCAGGGAGTCCATGAGAGACGAAGGCTGTGACAGCTGTGGCATTTCTCCCAGCCTCAGATTTCCAGTCTCTTGCCTTAAAGGTGCCTTCTTCAGTCTCATCCCTGAGTGATTCCAAGCCAGCCTCTGCCTGAATCATGGGAAGGATCTCACATACCGTACCTGTGGAGGAGGCTCTGACTTGAAGAAGCACCTCGCCAGGACTTAGGGCTTCGGACTAAGGGCAGCTCTTAAGTCTGGACCCCAGCCTCACCAGCTCCCCAGAGCCCAACAAAAGCACCCAGGTGTTAGTTTCCCGTGGCCAACAGCAACCTTTGTTCCTTCTAATTACAGAACAACTGATGTAGTGAATGTTTACTCTGTTATAACAAAGCTGGGCGCTGTTTACAGTGCAAGGGCACAGGAACAAAGTAAACAAACTTGGAAGCCCCACAGAGCTTGCTTTCTACTGAGGAGGCGGTGGAAGTTGCATCTAGAATATATGTTGTTACTTTGGACTCAAGCTGACTTTTTGAGCCCAGGTTTAACTTCCTTTATTCCTCAAAAGAAATCACTGGGTCTCCCCTTGGACCACCCCAAGGAGAGCTACAGCTTAGGGAGGGAAAAGGCGGCGATACCCTCTTAACCCCATGCCCTGTGAGGACCAGATGCTGTATTTTTTTTTAAGCATTTTATTTTATTATTATTTTTTTTTACAGGCAGAGTGGACAGTGAGAGAGAGAGAGACAGAGAGAAAGGTCTTCCTTTTGCCGTTGGTTCACCCTCCAATGGCCGGCGTACCGCGCTGATCCGATGGCAGGAGCCAGGTACTTCTCCTGGTCTCCCATGGGGTGCAGGGCCCAAGCACTTGGGCCATCCTCCACTGCACTTCCTGGCCACAGCAGAGAGCTGGCCTGGAAGAGGGGCAAGCGGAACAGAATCCGGCGCCCCGACCGGGACCAGAACCCGGGGTGCCAGCGCCACAGGCGGAGAGGATTAGCCTAGCGAGCCGCAGCGCCGGCCTCAGATGCTGTATTCTTCCATTCGTTTGCTGCAGACCAGGTGTAGGCACTTAGCCTGGGGTTGGGCACCTGGTTAGCAAAAAGCCTGCTCTCTGAGATGGTCAGGATGAGCTTCTCTGTGAACAGGGTAAGGCTTAGAGGACACCAGAGGATCAGCCCCAACCCCCATGGCTCTCTGAGTTCTACTTAAATGATGGTAAGGACTGGCCAGCGTAATCCAGTATGTGCTGGTTCCAGGCACTATCAGAGCCTTACAAAGGAAGTACTTGTTTTTCCCTTAGAAATGAGGACAGTAGTTGTTTGCTCTTGTCTCGTTTTGCAGCTCATTCGTACTCGCCACAGGCTAGTATGGCAGATGCTGAAGGCTTAAGAAAACTGGTGGCTTTAAAATGAAAAACATTCCATCCGTTACCTTAAAGCAGTAGTTCTTAAACTTGCACCCACATCAGGATCCCCCAGAGACTTCTTAAAACATAGAGTGCTGGGCCTAACCCGAGTTTCTGACTTACTAGGTTTGGGTTAGGGCCCGAGAATTTGCATTTTTCACAGATGGACAGATGATTATGCTGCTTTGGAGTCGACACTTTTGTGGATCACTGCCTTAAAGTCTTTCCAGCAAATCGGGAAATCAACGTTTCCATTTATTGGCTATATAGAAGTATAGTTTGAGGCGCATTACCCATGATTCACTCAACACGAGTCCTTTGTTAGTCAAATGTGTATCAATGCTGAGAGCACCCAAGCCCCACCCCACTGTCTCATCATGAGAACCTGGCCAGCGCTGAGGCCATCAAGGCCATCCTCACTGGGGTGGAGCTTAGCGGAGGCCACCACACAGCAGTCACAGACCCGGTGCCTTTGCTGGGGACGGGGAGCCTGACAGTCCCCTAGGTCTGAGACTTTGCACTGTTGGGAATCACACCTAAGTCCCCATGGACCGTTTTGCACTAATCCTGCCTCGTCCATGTCCTTCCAGCTTACCTCCCAGGTCCTTGCTGCCAGTTACCCTCCAGGATCCTGACCATGACTTTTCCTCATTTCTTCCTTTCTTTCTCATTTGCCGAATCTCCCTCCTGACCATTTGTTCTCCAGCATGTGTTTCCTGATGGCCTGTTAATGTGACTATGCTAGGTGCTGAGGACACAGTCATACCCAGGACAGACAGACTGCCCGCCCTCCCTGTGGTCTAGGAAGCGAGGAATTACAAGTGGAGTGAGCGCTGTGAGGGTAAGGAAGCTTCTGGGGGGGATTTAGGTGGACACCCTCATCCCCTATGACTTACACTCCCTGGTCATCTCAGTCTTTCTGCCTATCCTACATGTCTCCTCTCCCTCAAGGTGCCGCTATTTCACAGTCCTAACTACATATCCAGGCCACTCTTAACCCCCTCCCCAGCTGGAGCAGGACTCCGTGTCCAGGTTGTACACCAGCACCTGCTCCTGGCCGGTGCTGCCACCACAGTTTTGCTCAGACTCCTCACTGAAACCCTTGACCACCTGGGAGCCAGTCCTCCGCCATCTGGCTGCAGGCGGCCGCTGGCTTGCTCTCCAAGTCTGATACACCACTCCTTTCTCCATGCCTTTGTTCCGCTCCAGGAAGCGGCACTGGCCATGGTGACCATCGGCCCAGCAACTGTGGCCTGTGGTTCTTTACCTGTTCTTTTCTCAAGAATGGGAAAATATTGAGGATGGTGTTTTACTCCACCCGTAACCAAACTCGGTCATCTGCCGCAACTGCTCTACCTCTGGTTTCTTCTCACACGTGTTAGCCCACAGCAACCTCAGATGGGGCAAGTCTGAATGGTCAGAGATTCCTCCTGTGGGAGTGGGTTGAAAGAAGGGAGGGAAGGAACTTACTCATTCCAGGAAGATACTCCTTCACCATTACAAGGGTCTAGTTTTGTAAACCAGCTTTTCAGAGAGCAATTTCAAAAGCAGTTAAGTGAGCAGTTCTGGTGCAAGGACTACAGACATCAGCCTATAACTTGGGGGTGGGGGGATGACAGTCCTAAGGGGGTGATTTGCATGAAACTCTCCAATGAGAGTGTCAGATGTGTGTCTTCAAAGTGCTGCAATCAAACACCTTAGACACGAGAGACGAGGTGCACGTCCGAGACACTGGCTATAGGTATCATGAAGACATTGATATCCAAGATTCTTGTAGAGAATTTGAATCAGATTGTTATTTGAAATATGAGAATGGGGAAAAAGCAATATTTTGTATTAATGTATTATTGTATATAATGTTATTTTAAATAAGCATGTGTAACTAAATTAATAAATTAGATACTATAATGACATCTGACTTACTTCATTGACATTCCTGAATGCTTAAGCACTCAGACTGAGACCTTGAATTTTTTTTTTTAATTTCTTCCATAGTGATAAAATATGGATTTGCTGCTTGTCACCTGCCAAACAGATTCCAAATTCAGACCCTGAATTACACATCTCCTGCTCTTTCCTCCACGGGTTTTTAATTCTTAGAGTCAAGGTGAACATACTATAAAATGACCTCTCCAGGGTGGACATTTGTCCTACTGGGTAAGCTGCCAGTTAGGATGCCTGTCCCACATCAGTGTGCCGGAGTTAGAATTCTTCTGGCTTCTGACTCCAGCTCCCACTCATGCAGACTCTGGGAGGCAGGCAATGATGGCTTAAGTAATTGAGTCGCCACCCAGGTGGGAAAATCAGAAGGTGTACCCATTTTCTGGCTTTTCAGAGCCACCCAGCCTCTGCCTTTTTGGGCATTTTTAGTTGAGAGACCAAGAGATAATGGTGGTATCTCTCCCTTTGAAATTAATAAAGCTCTTTACATTGATTAGGGGCCAGCTTTGTATCACAGAGGGTTAAACCACTGCTTGCAATACAGGCATCCCATATTGGAGTGCCATTTTCAGTCCTGGTAGTTCTACTTCTGATCTAGCTCCTGGTTAATGCACCTGGGAAAGCAGCAGAAGATGACCCAAGTCTGTGGGCCCCCGACACCCTTGTAGGAGACCAGGTGGAGTTCTGGCTTTTTGCTTCTGCCTGGCCCAGCGCTGGCTGTTATGGGCATTTGGTGACTGAACCAACAGATGGAAGATGTTTCTCTCCCCTGGTCTCCCCCCTCCTCCGTGGCCATGTGTATCACTCTGCCTTTTGAATATGTCAACAAATCTTTGAAGAAAATTTACAGTGCCCTCGCCCTTCACTGTGTATAAAGAAGTTTTGCTTATCTTTGAAAACTAGCTCACTTCTGCCATCTCCTGCCAAGGTCTCCCCTGACGCCCTCTCTGGCTGACTTTCCCTGGTGACTTCCCCAAACAGTGTCCAGTTTGACCTCATTGGAAGTCTGTTCTGGCCCTGTCTGCCCCATCAGATGGGAATGAGTTTTCTCAGGAACGGCCTGAGTTTGACCTCCAGGGAATATGACCCAGAAAACTGCTAGAATAAACAGAAGTGTGCTTTAAGTGGAGAGTGCTCATCTTTCTGAGTGCATCTGCCCAGCCTCTGAACTAAGCCTGCCTGTAGCTCAGGGCAGAAAGATACTTTTCTGCTCTTAGCAAGAGGCTCATCCTGAGCTGTCCCTGGGCTAGCCCAGTAGTTCACAGGGTATCATTTTCTGGTGCTCAGGGGTCCCCAAGACCTTTTGTAGAGGTCTACAAGATCAAAGTTACCTTCTTAACACTAAGATGTGGGTTGCCATGGTCACCATGTGACTGTTGGCACTGACAGTGCAAAAGCCGGAGTGGGTGAGACTTCCGTCACCTTAGCAGGAATCTGGACAGTGACACTAAACTACCAATCATATTCTTCACCACCACCTACTGGAAAGAGGAAAGCTAGTTTCCCATAGGAATGTCCTTGATGAAGCAGTAACAATCACTCATTCTACATCTCGACCCCATAGTGTGGATTTTTACTGTGTGTGACTCAATGGAAAGTCTACTTCCAAGCCAGCTTCCTGCTCGTGTGCCTTTAGGAGCAGTGAGTGATGACCAGAGGACTTGGGCTCCTGCCACCCGTATAGGAGACCCAGATGGAGTTCCTTGGTCTTGGCTTCAGCCTGGCCATTTGGGGACTGAACCAGCAGATGGAAAATTTGTTCATTCATTCATTCTCCCTCTGTGCCTTTCAAATAAATTAAAAAAAATATTTTTTTAATTTTAGAGAACACTCCTAACTATTGATTACTTCCCAAATTTCTGCAACAACCAGGGCTGGACCAGGCTGAAGCCAGGAGCTGGAAGTACCATCCAGGTCTCCCACATGGGTTGCAGGAACCCAGCTTCCTTGAGCCATCACTGCTACCTCGCAGGAGCTAGCGTGATGTGGATGTAGGCCTCTTAGCCCTAGGCCAAACGTCTGCCCCCACGGAAAGCTCTGCCACATACCCAAGTAGGATCTTTGTCTCCAGGAAAAGCACGTGTGCTGTTGTCAAGTCTTGAGCAGACTTGGCCATCATTTTCATGGACCATCATTTTTCCTTGAAAGAACAGTTGACAAAACTACTTATACTTGATATTTAAAAGACATTTTCTTGAACATGAATTAAGTGAGCCTGTCATATCAAGGAAAAGAATATTGACATAACTTACTGCCAAGGACAAAATTTGAGTCTTCAAGAACTAACTGATTTTGGCAGAGGGGTATTTGCCGCTATGAGCTTGATAATTTCCCAATGCCTATTAGTTCAGGTGAGATGTAGGTAGCAAATGTCATTTAAGATATGTGTAATACTTACCTGGCAGGGGAGATACCATGATCATGAAGGTGGTTTTCCCAGGGCGAGGCTTAGCCATTGCCCTCCAGATGTGCTGACCCCTGCAGTTTCCCCAAATGTGGGAAACTCGACTGCATAATTTGTGGTAGTGGGGAACTGCATTCACACTCTTCCCCTAATTAAAAAAAATTTGTAATACATTTGGAAGATCTGCGTAACTCAGTGAGCCAGTGTTTTCAAATGACCAAAGCATGGTGTACAAAACCGTGCATTGGTAAAAAGGATCCATTGAAAGTGCAAGATGTAATCAATAATTTTGATAGAATATGCAAAGTTCATTGATATGACCTAGATTCTATATTGTAACTAGTCTTTAAGAAACACCCACTTGGGGCCGGTGCTATGGTTTAGCAGGTAAAGCCGCCGCCTGAAGTGCTGGCATCCCATAAGGGTGCCGGTTCGAGTCCCGGCTGCTCCACTTCCCATCCTGCTCTCTGCTATGGCCTGGGAAAGCAGTGGAAGATGGCCCAAGTCCTTGGGCCCCTGGTTCTGCTTGGGAGACCCAGACAAAGCTCCTGGCTCCTGGCTTCAAATCAGCGCAGCTCCTGCTGTTGCAGCCAACTAGGGAATGAGCCAGCGGATGGAAGACACACTCTCTCTCTCTCTCTCTCTCTCTCTCTCTCTCTGCCTCTCCTTCTCTCTCTGTGTAACTCTTTATTTCAAATAAATCAATCTTTTAAAAAAAAAACACCCACTAGTCAAATTCTGATCCAGTATCATGAATATCCATCAATCCTGAAGAATCTATTGAGTTACTCCTCCCCTTTCCAACTACGTTATCAGTTTGGCCAGATTTTCTTCTACTCTAATAGCAAATACCACAGATCGAATGCAAAAAAAGATAAAGAAAATCCAGTTATCCACTTTTCTCAAAATTTGGTTTGGAAAATATCAATTTTTTCATTGTGTGTTTTATGTGCTGATTTATAATGGGCATAGTGTTGCTCATAAATAAAAATAAATATAATTTAAATTCCTTAGTTCTAAATACAGTAAATATGTCAGGAGTCTTCAGACTAAATATTTAAGAACTGCCAGATTAATTAAGGAAATGACAAAAATGCTGAAACACAGGCCAGCGTTGTGGCACAGTGGGTGAAGCTGCCTCTTCAGATGCCAAGACCCCTATCAGAGTGCTGATCTGATTCCCAGCTACTCTGCTGCTGATCCAGCTTCCTGCTAATGCACCCTGGGAGGCAGGAGATGACAGCTCCAAGTATTTTGGCCCCTGCCACCTACGTGGGAGATCTGGATGGAGTTGTAGGCTCCTAGTTTTGGCCTTGCCCAGTCCTGGCTGTTATGAGCATTTGGGGAGAGAACAAGCAGATGGAAACACATACTCACTTGCCCTCTCTCTTTTTCAAGTTGGATGAGAATAAATAAAAACAATCTTTTTTAAAAAGTGAACACAAAACTAAGGAACAGTATGGGAAAGGAATGGACAAAAGAGAAATGAAGTTGGACCAGCGTGGTGGTGCATCCCGTATCTGAGTGCCAATTTGAGTCCCAGCTGCTCGGCTTCTGACCCAGCTTCTTGCTAATGAGCCTAGGAAGCAGTGTCTGATGGCCAAAACTTGAGTTCCTCCCACCCATGTGTAAGGCCTGGATGGGGCCGGTGGTCACTAGCTAATCCTCCGCCTGCGGCACCAGCTCCCCAGGTTCTAGTCCCGGTCGGGGAGCCGGGTTCTGTTCCGGTTGCTCCTCTTCCAGTCCGCTCTGCTGTGGCCCGGGAAGGCAGTGGAGGATGGCCCACGTGCTTGGGCCCTGCACCCCACGGGAGACCAGGAGAAGCACCTGGCTCCTGGCTTCGGATGGGCGCAGCACGCTGGCCACAATGCGCCGGCCGTAGCGGCCACTTAGGGGAAAAACCAACGGAAAAAAGGAAGACCTTTCTCTCTGTCTCTCTCTCACTGTCTAACTCTGCCTGTCAAAAAAATAAAAAATAAAAATAAAAAAAGACCTGGATGGAGTTCCTGTCTCCTGGCTTCATTCAGCCTAGCCGAACCCTAGCTTTTGCAGCCATATGAGGAGTGAACCAGTGGATGAAAGATTTTCTCTCTCTTATTTCAAATATATTTGAAAATATAGTTTCAAATATATGTCAAACTCTCTGAATTTCAAATATAAATCTTTTATAAGAAGCCCTTTCAATCTTTAAAAATAAGAATGAAGAGATATGTTGTGAGAAAAAACAATTCCAAGAGAAAATTTTAAGTTGTCTAATTATATGAAAGTAAGTTTATTTAATGACAAATTGAAAATTATAGTAAGCTTTTTAAATCTTTCCACTTGCAAAATTTTGAGACTTGTCCAAATGATTTAGGAACTCAATGAGTGAAGATGAGCAAAAATTAAGTAAAACACCAATCCCAATAAATTATTTGATAATAAAGATGTTAAATATGTTTTTTAAAGAGTCCTTGACATTATTACAAGGATTCTGGACTCAACACCATGAGCAGTATTGTTAATATTAGGAGACATTCTCTACATAGTATATTCATTTTTTAAGCAGGAATATTACGACTTTATTGTCTCTATAATGAAAGAAGATGAAGCTTCGAACTGGATCTCTTGAGCCCTTGTCTTATCTCCTCCCAGTTGGAAACGTTTGCATCTCTTAATAGCCAGCATTCTGTTAGATCCGGAGGCAGACTCCATGCGTTCACGCCTCAGCACAATCTTCTTTGGAGCTTTAGCCTTTTTCTGGAAAATCCGCTTAGTCTGCCTGCCATAGCCACTCTGCCTCCCCTCATAATGCCACTTTCCCTGGGCATGCGGAGACGCTTTGTCTTTCTCGTACTGTGTCACTTTGGTGCCCACCATGCTTCTTACAGGTCTGGTGAATTTCATTGGCACGGACAGTCAGTAAGTACGTCTTAAGTGACCTTATTACATTAAGTGTAATGAAGAAATGAAAAGAGATTGATATAGTTTCCCTCTCTGTCTCCCTCCCTCCCTTCCTCCCTCCCTCCTTTAAGATTTATTTATTTGAAAGGCAGAGCAATAGAAAGGGAAAAACATCTTCCATCAGCTGGTTCACTCCCCAAATGGCCACAGCAGCCAGAGCTGGGCCAGGCTAAAGCCAGGAGCCAGGAACTCCATTCAGGTCTCCCATGTGGGTGGCAGTGTCCCAAATACGTAGGCCATCTTCCACTGCCTTCCCAGGCACGTTAGCAGAAAACTGGGTCAGAAGCCAAGTAGCCAGGACTCGAATTGGCACTCTGATATGGGACACAGGTGTCCCAAGTAGTAGCTTTCCCCTCTGTGCCACAATACTGGCCCCTGTAATTCCTTGTATTAAAGCAAGGCTGGGGGTAGGGGATGCCAGTGCTCTGGTGAGCTGGATTCACACACCGGGAAACTCTATTTCCTCCTCATGCCCCTAGCCAGTTACTACCCCCAAAGGGAATAGTGTCATGACTTCCTTAACAAACAACAACACCAAAACCAAAAGATTAGATTAAATATTTTAAAAATGGGACAGAGATCTTCCATCTGCTAGTTCACTCCCCAGATGGTCACAATGGCCAGTGCTGAGCCAAGCTGGAGCCAGGACCTTCATCCAGGTCTCCTACATAGGTGGCAGGAGCCCAAACACTTGGGCCATCTTCTGCTGCCTTCCCAGGCGCATTAGCAGGGAGCTGGATCGGAGGTAGAGCAGCTGGGACAGGAACTGGTGCCCATATGGGAAGCCAGCATCACAGATGACATACTTGACATTGACAAGATACTAAGTGCTGTTTTTTTTTTTTTTTTTTAAGTGTTTGTACCAATTTATACCACAACACTGCAGTGTGAGGGTTCTCTGCTCTGCCTTGCATCAACACTTGGTGGGGTCAGTGTCTTTAGCCATTTGGCGGGTGTGACAGTGCAGTCTAAGTCTCTCCTTGGCAGGCTGTAAGCTATATATTATATGGCCCGCCGGCGCCGCAGCTCACTAGGCTAATCCTCTGCCTTGTGGCGCCAGCACACCAGGTTCTAGTCCTGGTCGGGGCGCCAGATTCTGTCCCGCTTGCCCCTCTTCCAGGCCAGCTCTCTGCTGTGGCCAGGGAGTGCAGTGGAGGATGGCCCAAGTTCTTGGGCCCTGCACCCCATGGGAGACCAGGAGAAACACCTGGCTCCTGCCATCGGATCAGTGCAGTGCGCTGGCCGCAGCGTACTGGCCGTGGCGGCCATTGGAGGGTGAACCAACGGCAAAGGAAGACCTTTCTCTCTGTCTCTCTCTCACTGTCCACTCTGCCTGTCAAAAAAAAAATTTATATTATATGGCCCAGAGCTGTCCCGTGTGGCAGGGGTCAGGGACAGAGCAGTCACCTCACCGCTGGAGCCGTGATGAGCAGCCCTTAAGGACTGCAACTTCCTGGCATTTGGTTGGTCAATCAGAAGGTGGTTTGAAAATCAAAGTGCGGCCAGCGTTGGGGTGCAGCAAGTTAAGCCACTGATTGGGATGCCCGCATCCTACACTGGAGTGCCTGGTTCAAGTCCTGGCTACTCTGCACTTCCGATCCAGCTTCCTGCTAATGGACCTGGGAGGCAGCAGATGTTGATGGCCCAAATGCTCAGGTCTCTGCCACCATTCATGTGGGAGAATCAGATGGAGTTCCTAGCTCCTGGCTTTGGCTTGGCCCAGGCCTGGCTGTTACAGGCATTTGGGGAGTCAATCAGTGGGTGGAAGATCCCTCTCCCCACTGCCATCACTTTGCTTTCCAAATAAATAAATAAATCTTACCAAAAAAAAATCAAAGTTACTTGGGAGAGGGAGGTGGTGGATTTGTTGCTTTCATTCCCTGGGATTCTTGTGGCATCACCAGACCCTGGATTTGGAGACAGGGCTCCTCCTCCTAATAACTCCAGTTCCTGGGGCCGGCGCTGGGCGTAGAGGGTAAAGCTACCACCTGCAACACCGGTTCAAGTCCCAGCTGCTCCACTTCTGATCCAGCTCTCTGCTATGGCCTGGAAAAACAGTACAAGATGACCCAAGTGCTTGGGCCCCTGCACCCATGTGGGAGACCAGGAAAAAGCTCCTGGCTCCTGGCTTTGGATCAGCACAGCTCCGGCCATAGTGGCCATTTGGGGAGTGAACCAGCGGATGGAAGCTCTCTCGCTCTCGCTCTCGCTCTCTCTCTCTCTGCCTTGCCTTTCCTTCTGTCTCCGTGTAACTCTGACTTTCAAATCAATAAAAAAAAAAAAAAAAAAACCTCCAGTTCCTTGTTGCTTTGTTTTTCCCTAAGCTGATCTTCACCTGTCTTGAATTGAGAACTGCACATTCTGTGTAATAATCGTTTCCCAAACACACCAGACCCCTTCACTTCACTGAGATTTTACGGAATCTTTCGTAATCCTGCCACCTGCCATGCCATGCTCATTCTCAAAAGCCCAACTTCAGCGTCTTCTCTACAAAGGTGTCCCCGATTGTCCAGCCCTCCCAGTCTCTCCCCACAGTTAATAACTTGTATCTGGTGTTAGGGCGCTTGCCTACACGTGGGGCGTCTCCCTGCAAGCCCCTCCCACGCACGTGGCTCGCTCGCTCACCTCCTTCTCATGATTGTCCCCATGTGTCTGCTCAGCACCTTCTCCTCGGGCTGTAAGGTAAGCTCTATGAAGACAAGGATTTGTGTCTGCTTCATTTATGTATTCCGGTCCCAAGCCTCGGAAAATGCCTGGTTCCAGAGTAAAGGCTGCATTTGTTGAATCAATAAATCTTGTCTCTTGCTTGACCGGATCACTCTGCCCTGTTTCCGCTGCTCTTTCCCTCACTGAACAACAAATTCCTGGTCTCAAGGACGGTGTCTGAAGCAGCTCTGTACTGTCTTAGCAACGGGCGCTTCCCACAAGCCAAGACAACTTGTTCAATGCAGAACAAAAACTGGAAGCAACTGATCAGATCCGTGTGGAATCAAAGGAGATCAAAGAGGGCTCTGGGCAAATGTGGAAAACGAGTCAGGTGGACAGGAGAACAGGAAGAGAGCTTCTACCCAGCGACAGCATCCCGCAGTAACCCGACAAGGCGGGAAGGTCGGGATTGAGCAGAGGGAGGAAGAAGATGAAGCTGAGAAGGTAGCGAGGGGACACATCATTTCTTCATTCAGCGAGCGTTTAGTAGCAGAACAAGAGAGAGGTTTTGGAGTCATCAGTAGGGATAAAGCGACAAGAGGGGTTGAGACCAGAGAGTCCGGAAGAGGGAGTGCTGGGCTTTAGAAGCACCGAACTAGACCTTGTAAAGCCACAGAAGCCCATTGAAGCGTCTCCTGGTAGGATTTTAAGAAACCTTTCCTGGTTTTTGTTTGTTTGTTTGTTTTAATATTATCTGTGCTTACAATAAAAGCAATAACAATTCATCGTAGGAAAATTTGAACACACAGAGAGCCATCCGGTGTTGGCCAAGAAACTCATGGCTCCTAGCCAGATCTGCTCACGGTTTTAGAAAGTAAGAGGGATGCTGAGAGCGGGTCTGAGTGCCTGTTTTTTTTGTGTGTGTGTCACTGTTTTTAAATGTATTTAGCTAAACATTTGTGTGGCTTTTCCAAAAAAAGGTACCAATGCTATTGTAATATACTTGCTGGAATTTCACACTCTTTTTTTTTTTTTTTGGTTTGTTTATTTTTCTTCTATTTTTGCTGACCTCTCCCTTCCTCTTCTCCCAAGAGACTCATGTTAACAACCTAGTATGGATTTTTCCCATGGGAATACAATCACATAGAAACACATGGAGACGGGTGCTTATAAACACGCATGCAGACAGTACCCTTCCCATGTTTGTTAGAGGTATTAAAAGACATGATTCCATGGTACATACTCCACTGCAGTTTGCAGATACTTCAGAAAGGTTCTGGAAAAAGAAATGAAAAGGTAAGTTTACATGAGTGCAAAACATTTTGAAATCCACACATAGTTTTTTCTTTAAAAAAAAAAAAGATTCATTTATTTATTGGAAAGAGTGACACAGAGAGAGAGGAGAGGCAGAGAGAGAGCGAGAGAGAGGTCTTCCATCCGCTGGTGGTTCACTCCCCAGTTTGTTGCAATGGCCAGAGCTGCGCCGATCCAAAGCCAGGAGCCAGGAGCTTCTTCCTGGTCTCCCATGTGGGTGCAGGGGCCCAAGAACTTGGGCCATCCTCCACTGCTTTCCCAGCCCATAGCAGAGAGCTGGATCGGAAGTGGAGCAGCCAGGATTAGAACCGGTACCCATATGGGATGCTGGCGCTTCAGGCCAGGGCGTTAACCTGCTGTGCCATAGTGTCAGCCCCTAATTTGCATAATACCCAGTTGCAACCAACTTTTTGAAGACCCCCGCATATGCTTAGGTTTCAAAAAAATTTTTGCACCAAAATAAGCTTATGTTTCAATTACATTTTTTTATTTGACAGATTGAGTTAGACAATGAGAGAGACAGAAAGGTCTTCCTTCCGTTGGTTCACCCCCCAAATGGCCGCCACGGTTGGTGCTGTGCTGATCCGAAGCCAGGAGCCAGGTGCTCCTTCCTGGTCTCCCACGCGGGTGTAGGTGCCCAAGCACTTGGGCCATCCTCCACTGCCTTCCCGGGCCACAGCAGGGAGCTGGACTGGAAGAGGAGCAACCGGGACTAGAACCCAGCGCCCATATGGGATGCTGGTGCCGCAGGCGGAGGATTAACCAAGTGAGCCATGGCGCCGGCCCTATTACATTTTTTATGAACATCTTGAAGTACCCTCATATTACCGGATGGGATTCCTTCAAGCTGGCTGAAGCAAATCTAATTAACCCTTGTCAATAGTTGCATGCATATTAATGCCAGAGTGAGGGTGCACCAGATTCAGTTACTCCCTGTTGTCAGCCATTTACTATTTTGTGAGTGTTACTATGAAACATGCTACATTACATTTATCCTTTAGGTTTTGGTTCTTTTATTTCTTGGGACAGATTCCCTGGAGTGAAACTGCTAGGTTTGCTAGGATATGGACTTTTTAAAAAGATTTATTTTATTTATTTGAAAGACAGAGTTACAGAGAGAGGTAGAGCCAGAGAGAGAGGTCTTCTATCTTACTGGTTCAACCCCCAAATGACTGCAACAGCCAGAGCTGAGCCGATCCAAAGCCAGCAGCCGGGAGCTTCTTCTGGGTCTCCAATGTGGGTGCAGGGGCCCAAGGACTTGGACCATCTTCTACTGCTTTCCCAGGCCATAGCAGAGAGCTGGATTGGAAGGGGAGCATATGGGACTAGAACTGGTGTCCATATGGGATGCTGGTACTGCAGGCGGGGGCTTTAACCCGCTGTACCACAGCACCAGCCCCAAGGATATGGATTTTTAACTGTGATAGTTTTTCCAGATTACTTTCAGAAAATTCTGCCAGAGTTGCCATTTCTGCCTCTTTAAATTTTGCCAGCCCAAGGGCAGTAAAATGATATTTCAGGGTGAGCATTGTGAATAAGCTGCCATGGGGATGACTGTATCCCATATCAAAGCACCTGGGTTTGGGTCTTGCCTCTACTTCTGATCCAGCTTCCTGCTAATGCATACACTGGGAGGAAACAGGTGATGGCTCAATTACTTGGGTCCCTGCTACCCAAGTGCAAGACCCAGATGGAGTTCTGAGCTCCTGGCATCATCCTGGCACAAATCTACTGCAGGCATTTGGGGAGTGAACCAGCAGATGGAAAGATGGAAGATCTATCTCATTCTCTCTCTCTCTCTCTCTCTCTCTCTCTCTCTCTCTCATGCTCTGCATTTCAAATAAATAAAAATAAACACTTTCAATATTGGAATGCTTTTTAGATGAGATTTTGTTTTCTTTCATGTGCTTTTCCCTATAAACTTCCATAGATCTGTAAATCATTTGAATTTGCTATCCCTGATCAGGCAAATCACATGATGGCGATGCATCAGAGCTCTTGGTAGAAATATATGTTATATATATACACACACACTCACACACACGTCTACAATGTGTCCACACAGAGTCATTTGACTTGAAAATCTTATTATTCCAAACCTATGATTTCCCTCTTGACTTTTTTAATGATATATTCGTGATACATTTTTAGTTTTCACCAAACACACTTTTCTGTTTTGTTTTCCCAGCTCCTTGGTTTCTCATGTTAATCAAGATGATCTTTTTTTTTTTTGCCCTTTTTTTTCTTTTTTATATTTAATTTTGAATACCTCTGAATTTGGGCTTTCCCTAAGGTATAAAAATGAAAACTGGCTCTCAAGTTTTTCTCTTTAGTCCTCTCAAGATCATGTATTAAATGAGGCATCTCTTTTTGACAACGTCTCATTCATTCATTCAACACACAGTGGTTGTGTTGGGTACAAGGGCAGACACTGGGGGCCTTTCACAGGAGGACCACATGGACGAAAGGTCATCTGAGAATCAAAGTTTAAAATCATCACAGAATGGCTCACAACAGAGGTTACAGGAAATCCTATGACTCCTACTCAGCGACATCTTTGAGTTGGGTCTGTTGCACAGCCTGCCATGCTGGCATCCCATATGGGCGCTGGTTCAAGTCCCGGTTGCTCCACTTCCGATCCAACTCCCTGCTAATGGCCTAGGAAAGCTTAGAAGATGGCTGAAGTCCTTGGACCCCTGCATCCATGTGGGAGACCCAGAAAAAACTCCTGGCTCCTGGCTTTGGCTTGGCCCAGCCTGGTCATTGCAGCCATTTGAGGAGTGAACCAGTTGGATGGAAGATCTTTCTCTGTGTCTCTCCTTTTTGGTAACTTTGCCTTTCAAATAAATAAATAAATCTTAGAAAAAAAAAAAAAAGAATGTGTCAGTCAGAACACACCTGAAGAGCCAGCTTTGGAGTATGGGACTTAGGAACACTAGTGGACTGGGCTATCCATTCAAGGTAATTTATCAATATGCATAAGAGCCTTAAAATATTTATGCTCTTTCATCTAGTAATTATGATTCTGGAAATGTATCCTAAGGAAATAAATACGTAGGCAGAGATTTTATTTTCAATACTATAAACTAAATGCTATTTATAATAATGAGAAATTGGAACAGTCTAAATGCTCAGTATTCAAAGAACAGTTATATAAGCTATTGTACAAACTTGAGGCAGCCATTAAAAAGCTTGGGTTTTTTTGAGAAATATGTATTAATATGAGAAATATTTGACAATAAAACATGAAGTGGAAAAAATAGAAAAAAGAGAAAGCCAAGTTCTATGTGACAGTAATTCTGCATAAAAGTATATTTATAAATGTTATGTTTGTCTATCTGACTGTTACACAGATGTATTCAATTTGAGAAAGCTCAGTAAGCTATATGTTTACATTATTCACTATTTTTCTGTATGCATGACATATACCAATAAAATACTTGTTACACTTTGGTTTATAATATTTCATGATTATACCCAATTTTAAAAATGGAAATAAGTACAAAAGAAAAACAGTGTGCAAATCAGAAAGGAAGTAGGAACCTTAGAAGAGTAAAAAGGCAGAGTGAAGAGGACAGTCTGGAGGAGAGGGAGTATTTGTTAACTACTTCACACCCAGCTCCCTGCTGGTGCACCTGGGAAAGCAGCAGAGGATGGGCTAAGGTGCTTGGGCCCCTGCACCCACGTGGGAGACCAGATGAAGCTCCTGGCTCCTGGCTTTGGATTGGTCCAGCTCTGGCCATTGTGGCCATTTGGGGAGTGAGCCAGTGGGTGGTAGATCTTTCTCTCAATCTTTCCCTTTCTCTGTAACTCTGCCTTTCAAGGGATGGAAGACCTCTCTCTGTGTGTTTCTCCCTCACTCTCTGTAACTCTGCCTTTCAAATAAATAAAATAAATCTTTTCTTTTTTTTGACAGGCAGAGTGGACAGTGAGAGAGAGACAGAGAGAAAGGTCTTCCATTGCCATTGGTTCACCCCTCAATGGCCGCCGTGGCTGGCGCCCTGAGGCCGGCGCACCGCGCTGGTCCGAAGGCAGGAGCCAGGTACTTATCCTGGTCTCCCATGGGGTGCAGGGCCCAAGCACCTGGGCCATCCTCCACTGCACTCCCTGGCCACAGCAGAGAGCTGGCCTGGAAGAGGGGCAACCGGGACAGAATCTGGCGCCCCAACCAGGACTAGAACCCGGTGTGCCAGCACCACAAGGCTGAGGATTAGCCTAGTGAGCTGCGGCGCCGGCCCAAAATAAATCTTAAAGAAAAATATTTGAGTTACCATAACCTGGATGATACCTCCAACGACATTATCCAAGACCAGCAGATACCGTTGGCTTTGATTCTACTCACTCCAGACCCCTGAAGCCTCGGAGTCCCATGTAGCTTTGCAGTGCTGTGGGTAAGTAGTGGTCAATCATTACAGGCATTCTAGCCCTCAGGGCAGCTCAACTATTCACTCATCCAACAAGAATTTAGGAGGGGACAAAACTGACAGAGGCCTGTCCTCAAAGAGCTTACTCCCTAGTAGAAGCGGCAGACCATCAGTAGGAAGAATGAATGACAGGCAGGATGGCAGCTAAGGTATTAAGGAGAAAACTAAATGTGGGAAGTGAGGAAGGAAGTATGGAGGGAGGGATCTTTTTAGAGCAGGTGACCCTGAATGGCCTCACTGAGCAGGTGTCATTTGAGTGGAGACAACAAGGAAGGGAGGCTGTGATCCACAGGCGGGAGAGCACTCCAAGTTAACAGAAGAGCAAGCACACAGGCCATGAGTCAGGAGTCTGCGTCACCCAGTGAGACTGGAGCCGAGTCAACCGGGGGAAGGTGATTGTCGGTGACGTCACGGAGGCCAGAGACTGGGAAGCCTCGCAGGTCGTCATAGGAACTTGGGGTGCTGGCCTTGCGGGGTAGCGGGTAAAGCCGCTGCTTATGATGCCAGCATCCCTTACGGGCACCAGTTCATGTCCCAGTTGCTCCACTTCCAATCCTGCTCCCTGCTAATGGCCTGGGAAAAGCAGCAGAAGATGGCCTAAGTGTTTGGGAGCCTATCCCAGAAGGAGCTCTTGGCTCCAGGCTCCTGTCTTCAGCCTGGCCCACTGCTGGCTGTAGTAGCCATCGAGGAGTGAATCAGTGCATAAAAGATTCTCTCTCTCTCTCTCTCTCTTTCTCTTTCTCTCTCTGTGTGTGTGTCTGTTTCTCCTTCTCTCTCTGTAACCCTTTCAAATAAATGAAGAAATAATAAATAAATACATCTTTTAAAAAAGAAAGAACAAATGAACTAGGGCTTTTCCCCTGGGTCAGATGAGATTGTGTCAAGTTTTTGACAAAGAAATAACATGATCTGGGTTATTTTTATAAAAACAAAACAAAAGACTTCATTTTTAAAAGTGGTTTTAAATTCACAGCAAAAGTGAGCAGGAAATACAAAGAATTCCCGTATTTCCCCTGCCCGCCACCCCCAGCCCCACAAATAGCCTCCTCCACTTTTTTTTTTAAAGATTTTATTTATTTATTTGTGAGGTAGAGTTACGGGGGTGGGGGGGGGGAGACAGAGCAAGGTCTTCCATCCACTGGTTCACTCCCCAAATGGTCACAACAGCTGGAGCAGGGTTTGATCCGAAGCCAGGAGCTTCTTCCAGGTCTCCCATGTGGGTGCAGGGGCCCAAGCACTTGGGCCACCTTCTGCTGCTTTCCCAGGCCATACCACAGAGAAAATTGGATCAGAAGAGGAGCTGCCAGACACAAACTGGTACCCATGCGGGATGCCGGTGCTGCAGGCGA
The DNA here is from genome assembly GCF_051225735.1 of Oryctolagus cuniculus. NCBI lineage: Eukaryota > Metazoa > Chordata > Mammalia > Lagomorpha > Leporidae > Oryctolagus > Oryctolagus cuniculus. The sequence continues at coordinate 60,563,470 of NC_142883.1, forward strand.
AGGCTTAACCTACTGCCACACAGCACCTGCCCCGCCCATGATTAACACCCATCACGTGAGTGGTACATTGGCTATGATCAATGAACCTACATGGACTCTCCTAATCACTATAAGTCCATGGCTTACATTAGGGGCTATGGTGTGATCAAGATTTGACTTCAGGGGCTGGCACTGTGGCGTAGCGGGTAAAGCTGCCGCCTGCAGTGCTGGCATCCCATATGGGTGCCAGTTGGCATCTTGGCTGCTCCACTTCCCATCCAGCTCTCTGCTGTGGCCTGGGAAAGCAGTAGAAGATGGCCCAAGTCCTTGGGCCCCTGCACCCACGTGGGAGACCCATAGGAGGTTCCTGACTTTGGATCGGCTCAGCTCCAGCTATTGCGGCCAATTAGGGAGTGAAACAGCAGATGGAAGACCTCTCTCTCTCTCTCTCTCTCTCTCTCTCTCTGCCTCTCCTCTCTTTGTGTAACTCTGACTTTCAAATAAAAATAAATACATCTTTAAAAAGATAAATAAAATTAAAAAATTTTAAAAAGATTTAACTTTGGACCTCATGCAGATGTTAAATCCCAAAGTCATAAGTTGATGTACTTGAGCTAATTATGAGGTTCAGAGGTGGACCTAGCAGGAGGTCATTAAGATCATTAGGGGCATGACCTTGGGAGGTAGTGCTTTTTTGTAAAGATTTATTTATTTATTTTAGAGGCAGAGTTAGAGAAAAACAGAGAGAAACAGAGAGGAAGGGAGGGAGGGAGGGAGAGAGGGAGAGAGGGAGAGAGAAAAAGAAAGAGAGAGAGAAATCCATTCACTAGTTCACTCCCCAAATGTCCCCTACAGCAGGAGTAGGGTCGATCCAAAGCCAGGAGCCTGGAACTTCTTCTGGTCTCCCATGTGGGCACAGGGCCCAAGCACTTGTGCCATCTTCTACTGTTTTCCCAGGCCATTAGCAGAACTCAAACCAGTGCCCATATTGGATGCTGGTGCTGTAGGCGGCAGTGTTACCCACTATGCCACAGCACTGGCCCCCTGCTGTACATTTTAATAATTGAACTAGTCCTCATAAACCAGCCAGCTGGCCCTCTGGACAATATTTGTGTATTGCAGCCTCTGAAAATGTGATTAACATGAACTTGAAGATGAAATCTCTCCCCTGGAACTCCTGGTGTTCATGAGACCTGCCAGGGTAAGCCAAGTCTGACACCCTGAATTCTTGAGGGAGGACAGTGGTGCCAGCTTCCCCTGATGTCCCTTCACTGTCAGCATGCAGTGCGGTGGCCTGCAGCTTTCCACTGGGTTCTGCTGATCCCACTGCTTATTTCTTCCCCAAGACCACACGCACGGTTTTAGTTCTCGTTGCCAGTGGGTTTTGCTTCTTCCCTCCTTTGAGAAAGGCCCACAGCCTCTAGAAGCTTCCTTCCGGGCAGCCGCAGCGTGTCAGCTGTGGGCTTTGTGGCTGGCCTCAGGCGGGCTCCCAGCCAGGGCCCCAGGACAGAGGAGATGGCTTTGGGCCCTGCGGGTGACACAAGGCATCCACTTCCTCCCAAGTTGGGCAAAGATAGCGGATCAGCACTTCTCACTTAGCACGGTGGGGAGGAAAAAGGGAAATATTGTTTCCCACTGTCAGCAATCACACAACTGTAACTGAATCCTCAGGATTAGGGTCCCCTCCAGTGAGGCTCTAAGGACCACTGTGTCCGCCCTGGGAGAGCAGCCCTCCTTGGGAATGAGATGATTTGAGAGGGTCTCGGTAAGAAACCAGAGAAGACACACGAAGTCTCCAAACAAGTACACGGGAAGATGGAATTAAGAGATGTTTCTTTTGGTGCAAAAGTTTTTGAAATCCAGGCAGGGGCTTTTCATCAGACGCATCTTCCATGAACTTTTTAGAGACCCTCCATACATCCACTGGCCCCCCAGAACCCATCGCCCCCAGACTGCTCTCAAACTTTCTCATCTCAGAGTCCCTTCAAACTCCGGAAATGTTCTGAGGTTCTCCAAAGAGCTTTGGTTCATGTGAGTTTTGTCTATTGACATAAACTGTATCAGAAACTGAAATAGAGAAGTTCAAAGAATATTTATTTTTACTTCATTTTAGAATAATAATAAACTCAGGAATACTAACATAACTGACACATCATGAAGAATAACTATTCTTTTTTTTAAGATTTATTTATTTGCTTAAAGGCAGAGCTAGAAAGAGAAAAAAGCAGAGAGAGGTCTTCCATCCACTGGTTCACTCCCCAAATGGCCGCAACAGTCAGAGCTGCATCAATCTGAAGACAGGAGCCAGGAGCTTCTTCCAGGTCTCCCACGCAGGTACCGGGGCCCAAGGACTTGGACCATCTTCTACTGCTTTCCCAGGCCACATCAGAGAGCTGGATCAGAAGTGGAGCAGCGAGGACTCTAACCAGCACCCAGATGGGACACTGGCACTTCAGGTGTTGGCTTTACCCACTGCACCCCAGCGCCGGCCCCAAACTATACTTTTCAGAACAAAAGATTGGCAGATGTTGTTTTACATGTTGCAGATATTTACAGTGTATGGTTATTAGAAGACAGCTGGATTCTCATACTAGCTTTGCATTTAGTCAGTTTTGAGACATTGTTTTGGTGGAAGTGTATGAAGAAAATCTGGCCTCACAGGTATGCAGCTGGAAGAGCGTTTTACTACTAGCTCTGTGGCTATTCTTCTCTGATAGTCATCAAAATTTGGCAAGTGGTTGTTTTTAAATGTTAGCTAAAATGTAAAATCCAAACCAGGTCCCATATCAATGAAACTTCCAGAATCATATCAAAATCCATTGGTGGGGGCTGGCGTGGTGGCGCACTAGGTTAATCCTCCGCCTGTGGTGCCAGCATCCCATATGGGCGCCGGGTTCTAGTCCTGGCTGCTCCTCTTCCAGTCCAGCTCTCTGCTGTGGCCCAGGAAGGCAGTAGAGGATGCCCCAAGTGTTTGGGCCCCTGCACCCGCGTGGGAGACCAGGAGGGAGCACCTGGCTCCTGGCTTCGGGTTGGTGTAGCTCCATTTGGGGAGTGAACCAACGGAAGGAAGACCTTTCCCTCTGTCTCTTTCTTTCACTGTCTGTAGCTCTACCTGCCACATAAATAAATAAAAATCTTAAAAAAAATCCATTGGTGGGCCTTACACTTTGAATGGAAAAAACCAATGTGTGGTTTTGATTATCATGCATTGGTCATTTGAAAATATTAGTTCAGGCCGGCACCGCGGCTCACTAGGCTAATCCTCTGCCTGTGGTCGGGGTGCCAGATTCTGTCCCGGTTGCCCCTCTTCCAGGCCAGCTCTCTGCTGTGGTCAGGGAGTGCAGTGGAGGATGGCCCAAGTGCTTGGGCCCTGTACCCGCATGGGAGACTGGGAGAAGCACCTGGCTCCTGGCTTTGGATTGGCGCGGTGTGCCAGCCGCAGCGCGCCAGCTGTGGCGGCCATTGGAGGGTGAACCAACAGCAAAGGGGAAGACCTTTCTCTCTGTCTCTCTGTCACTGTCCACTCTGCTTGTCAAAAAAATAAAAATAAAAATAAATAAAAAAAAGAGAAAATATTAGTTCAGGGGCTGGTGTTGTGGTGCAGCAAGTTATCTGTGACAATGGCATCCGCTACAGGTACTGGTTCCTGTCCTAGCTGCTCCACTTCTGATCCAGCTCCCTGCTAACATGCTGGGGAAATCAGAAGATGGCCTAAGTGCTTGAGCCCCTGCACCCATGTGGGAGACCCAGATGGAGTTCCAGGCTCCTGGCTGTGGCCTGGCTCAGCCTCGGCCATTGCAGCCATTTGGGAAGTGCACTAACGGATAGATCTCTCTCTTTCTCTTTGTCTCTCCTTCTCCTCTGTAGCTTTGCCTTTCAAATAAATAAATCGTAAAGAGAAAGAAAAAGGAAGGAAGGAAGGAAGGAAGGAAGGAAGGAAGGAAGGAAAAAGAAAGAAAGAAAGAGAAAGAAAGAAAGAAAGAGGAAGGAAGGAAGGAAGGAAGGAAGAGAGAAAAAGAAAATTAGTTCAGCGGTTAAGATGCCTGTAAAGACACCCACATGCTATATTGCAGTGCCTGGGTTCAATACCCAACCCCGGCTCCCACCTCCAGTCTTCCTGCCAATGTAGACCTTGGGAGGCAGAAGCGATGGCTCCCATAATTGGGTTCCTGCCACCCACATGATAGACCTGGATTGAGTTCCTGCCTCCTACATTGGTTGCCTCTTCTCTGGCCTTCATGGGCATTTGAGGAGTGAAACAGCAGATGGGAGAACACACACAGTCTCTTTTTTTCTCTGTCTTTCAAATAAATAAAATAAACCTTAAAATAAAATCACATTTGAGGCCAGCGCCGCGGCTCAATAGGCTAATCCTCCACCTGCGGCGCCAGCACCCCGGGTTCTAGTCCCAGTCGGGGCGCCGGATTCTGTCCCAGTTGCCCCTCTTCCAGGCCAGCACTCTGCTATGGCCTGGGAGTGCAGTGGAGGATGGCCCAAGTCCTTGGGCCCTGCACCCCATGGGAGACCAGGATAAGTACCTGGCTCCTGCCATCGGATCAGCATGGTGCGCCAGCCGTGGCGGCCATTGGAGGGTGAACCATCGGTAAAGGAAGACCTTTCTCTCTGTCTCTCTCTCTCACTGTCCACTCTGCCTGTCAAAAAAATAATAAATAATAAAAAAAATAAAATCACATTTGTTAGCCAGATCACATCAGAAATGTCTGGGTGTTGTGATGCTATCAGCTCCCAGTGATGAATGCCAGTTGTCCACAATTATAATTTTGACATGAAAACTAACATTTTATCTTTGATGCAACAGACTCACTTCACTCATCTTCAAGAATATGTTTTTTAGATACCCAAGTCAGAATAAGCAGTTTGCCCATTGTTCCTTCAAGTAAAAATGATATTCTATGAAAATGTTGGCTACGTCTTCTCGAGACTTGGATAATTGCACAGTTGCTTTTCCTGGAGACAGGGATCATACTTCAGTACACAGAAGATCTTTATGTGGACTTCCCATTTTGCCTTTTGTCACACATGATATTAAAAATACATACTTGGATGGGGCCAGCGCTGTGGTGCAGTGTGTTAAAGCCCTGGCCTGCAGTGCCAGCATCCCATATGGGCGCCGTTTCTAGTCCTGGCTGCTCCTCTCCTATCTAGCTCTCTGCTATGGCCTGGGAAAGCAGTAGAAGATGGTCCAAGTCCTTGGGCTTCTGCACCACTTGGGAGACCTGGAAGAAGCTCCTGGCTCCTGGCTTCGGATCAGCTCAGCTCTGGCTGTTGCGGCCATCTGGGGAGTGAACCAGAGGATGGAAGACCTCTCTCTCTGTTTCTACCTCTATGTAACTCTGTCTTTCAAATAAATAAAATAAAATCTTTAAAATAAAAAAGTACATACTTGGGGGCCGGCGCTGTGGCAGGTAAAAGCCAGCACCTGCAGTGCCTCAGCAGCCTGCAAAGTGGATTATGAAATTATGAAAACAGTTTTGACCTCACAGGATGTCTTGGAGATTTTCAGGAGTCTTTGAAGTCCGCAGTTTGAGAACCAATGAGTTGATTTATCAACTTCAACAATATTATAATAAAAGTAAAGAATGTAGTGACTTCTTCATTGTACTATCATTTAGTAAACCCAAAATAAGGGGCCAGCGTTGTGGTATAGGTGGTAAAGCTGCCACCTGCAATGCTAGCATCCCAAATAGAAGCCTGTTCATGACCCAGCTGCTCTGCTTCTGATCCAGCTCCCTGCTAATGGCCTGGGAGAATGCAGTGGAAGACGGCCCAAGTGCTTAGGCCGCACCACCCACGTGGGAGACCGGATGAAGCTCCTGGCTCCTGGTTTGGCCTGGCCCAGCCCTGGCTGTTGCAGCCATTCGAGCAGTAAGCCAGAAGATAGAAGATCTCTCTGTTTCTCCCTCACTTTCTGTTAACTCTGACTTTCAAACAAATAAATAGATCTTTTAAATCAATAAATAAACCCAAACAAAATTTTTCACTTTAGTATTGAGCCACCCCTACTTTACAATTCTTATGAAATGCAATAAATTTTTAACTGATGAATTTTTCAAAAAATATTTTAATTTATCTATTTGAAAGGCAGATGGATAGATGGAGAGAGAGATAATCACAGTTCTCCCATCTGCTGGTTCACTACCCAAATACCTACAACAGGCCAGACCTAGGCTAAGCTGAAGCTAGGAGTCTGCAACTCCATCTGGATGCAACTCCATGTGCATGACAAGGATCCAAGTACTTGATCCATCCTCTGCTGCATCCCATGGTGTGTATTAGCAGGAAGCTGGATAGAAAGTCGAGGAACCAGGACTCAAACCCAGGCACTCCAATAGGGGATGCAGGATCCCAATTGGTGGCCTAATCTGTTGTGACATAATGCCCCCCCCCCCAATTTTTTAATGACAAATTTTTCATTTCAGAACAAGGTCCAAGTCTTCATTCATCGGTAACTATTTCAGTTGCAGTTTTCAAGTACTTTATTTCATTCTCCCTTCAGTTTAGTCAATATATGGTAGTAAATACAAAACTTATCTAAGATTGACTAAAAGAGATTTACTCGCTTTACAAATGTATTATATCATCAAGAGGTAACTGAATACAGTGATTAAGTGCCACATTAAAATGTCTGAAAATTCTTTAAATATTTGGCTAAAATACTAGACTTTCTCCCTCTGTCGACCCGGTTTCCACTCCCTTTGTTTCACTGGTGTTAATTCCCGATAATCATCTCACACCCGAACTCTAGGTCAGTGTTCTGTTTCCAGAGAATCCAACCTGGGGCAGGTGTTGTGTCATCTCAGTAGGTCTTTGGTAAGAGGGAGTGAAATCTAGATTGTGATGAACTACAAGAGGCTCATTTTTTCTCCAAGTTCAATAAATCCATTCTGGCTGAAAATGCTCTATTCTTTTTATTTATATATTTTTAAATGTTCATTTTCATTTTGGAAAGCATGGAGAGAGAGAGAGGTAGAGAGAGAGAGAGAGAGAAAGAGAGAGAGAGATCATCTCATCACAAATGCCTGCAACAGTCAGGACTGGGTCAGACTGAAGCCAGGAGCCTAGACACTCCATCCAGGTCTCCCTTGTGGTTGTCAGGGGCCAAGGACTTGATTAAAAAATGCCCCCCGCTGTCCTCATTTTTTGCATTTTATTAGATAATTCCTAGGCTGAAGTTTACTATTTACGTCATTTTAGAAAATTGATGTTTATGAATCAGGTTTTGGAGTATGATGTTTCTAAAAACTTTAATAAAGATATCCAAATCTTGTTGCTTTCTTTTTCTTAATGTTATTTAAGAGCAAGAGAGAGATCAAGACTGAGAGAGAGAGAGAGAGATCACTCTCCAAATGCCCACAACAGCCAGGGCTGGGCCAGGCTGAATCTAAGAGGCTGGCACTTGATCTGTGTGTTCCACATGGGTAGCCTGGGCCCAAGCACTTGAGGCATCATTCGCGTCTTCCTAGGACGCATCAGTAGGAAGCTGGGTCAGAAGCTAAGACACCGGGACTCCAGCCGAGCACTCCGAGATGAGATGGGGATGTCCCAAGAAGCAGTTTGAGCTGCTGTGCCACAGTGCCCGCCCCTGCTGCTTCCTGGCTGAAACCAGGGGCCAGGAGAACTCCATCCGGGTCCCCACCATGGGTGGCAGGGGCTTCAGCACCTACAAGCAGGAGCTGAATGGGATGCAGGCGTCACAGGGGGTGGCTTCCCCTGCTGTGCCACAGTGCTGGCCCCTGGGAACTCTGAGAATCACACCTGTATTTTATCTGCACTTTTTTTTTTTTTTTTTAACATTATCGTATTTGGTATTTGCTGTTTGTCATGGACATAGTCCTAAATAAATATTCTTTTTGCAAAGCTCCCACTACCTCCATCATTTCTTTTCAATAATGAGCCTCAAGGTCAAAACTCCTTATGTGCAAGTGGCCCAGGTCACAATGCACAGCGACATTAAGGGGTCTGTGGGTGGCTTCGTAAAAACATCTTCAGGAGGAGGGGGCCGGGCAGCGTGGCTTAGCAGGTAAAGCTGCCACCTGTGTGACACCGGCATCCCATGTGGGCGGGCGCCGGTTCTTGTCTGCTGCTCTACTTCCAATCCCGCTCTCTGTTAATGAAACTGAGAAAAGCAGTGGAAAATGGCACAAGTGTTTGGGCCCCTGCACCCACGTAGGAGACCTTGAGGAAGCTCCTGGCTCCTGGCTTTGGCCTGGCCCAGCCCTGGCTGTTGAGGCCTTTTGGGGGATTGAAACAATAGAAGGAAGACCTCCCATAACTCTTTCAAATAAATAAATAAATCTTAAAAAATAAAACTTGGGGGGGGGGTGTTTGGCCTAGCTATTAAGATACTTAATTTTCGGATCAGGGTGCTGGGGGTGATACCCAGCTTCTTTTTTTTTTTTTAATTAATTAATTAATTTTTTTTTGACAGGCAGAGTGGACAGAGAGAGAGAGAGACAGAGAGAAAGGTCTTCGTCTTCCTTTGCCGTTGGTTCACCCTCCAATGGCCGCCGCGGCCGGCGCGCTGCGGCCGGTGCACCGCACTGATCCGATGGCAGGAGCCAAGAGCCAGGTGCTTTTCCTGGTCTCCCATGGGGTGCAGGGCCCAAGCACTTGGGCCATCCTCCACTGCACTCCCTGGCCACAGCAGAGAGCTGGCCTGGAAGAGGGGCAACCAGGACAGAATCCGGCGCCCCAACCGGGACTAGAACCCGGTGTGCCAGCGCCGCTAGGCAGAGGATTAGCCTAGTGAGCCGCGGCGCCGGCCTGATACCCAGCTTCTAATTCCAGCTTTCTGCCTTTGACACATGGACCTTTGGGGACACCCGAACGAATATCCAAACAATAGCAAGGGGCTATCAACTGTATCTCACAACAAAAGCGTGGAGATGTGGATGTGTGTAAGATATGTGCTGGCTAAGCTGGACGCTGAGGGGACCACCAGGAGGGTTCCAGTGCTGTTCTCTGAGAGTTCCGAAGCCCAAGGAGGGGCTTTGGCACATAGACCCCCAAGCCAGTGGCATCGGATGCTTCTGGGAAGTGGAGGATGGCTCCCTGAGCTTCCGTGGGAACTGCTGCTGGCCCTACTCTTGGTGTGCTGTTCCCTGCCCTGTTGCTTCCTTGCTATCCAAAAATTTCACGTTCATTGCTCTTGTCAACAAAGCTTACAGGAAGTGAATCCTCCAAACACTTGTTAGATTAACTGTCCTCAGTGGGTCTAGCTTGTCTGGCCATGGGGCTGAAAAATGTCATCTCTATTCACCTGGAAACCACCTGTGGACTCAATGGAGGAGAGAGAGAAAGATGCTGACGGTGCCTGTCTGGGGCTGGGGACATACTGCCTAAGGCTAGCTTTGGTCTCACTTTCCTGACTTAACCCCCCCCCCCCCCCATGTAGTGCCTATGCACTTTACACACTTTTCACTCATTAAAAAAATTTTTTTTGACAGGCAGAGTGAGAGAGAGAGAGCAGAGAGAGAGAGAGAGAGAGAGAGAGAGAGAAAGGTCTTCCTCTTCCATTGGTTCACCCCCCCTCCCCACCACCAAATGGCCGCTACGGACGGCGCCGCGCTGATCTGAAGCCAGGAGCCAGGTGTTTCTCCTGGTCTCCCATGCGGGTGCAGGGCCCAAGCACTTGGGCCATCCTCCACTGCCCTCCTGGGCCACATCAGAGAGCTGGACTGGAAGAGGAGCAACCGGGACAGAATTCGGCGCCCATGTGGGATGCTGGCGCCGCAGGTGGAGGATTAACCAAGTGAGCCACGGCGCCGGCCTCCCCTATTTCAATTTTCAAACCATAAGAAAAAAAAAAATCCTTCAATCCGCTGAGGAATCATCTCCAGATCAATCCTTGTGTGTGTATACCCACAGTTGCTTCACTCACTGTCAGTGTCTGAGAGCTCCAGATTTTCAATGTCCAGCCCAACCACCTGCGCCAGATTTTGAAGTCAGGATAGAATTATGTGGGAGGTCACAGCAGCAGGAATAGAAATGCAAGGCCCTCCGTTCTGAGGGCGTGGGCACGAGGGCGCTAAGGTCTGGGATACACTTTATCCCCTCTGGAACTCATACTGAAATAGAATCCCCGTTAGGAGATATTAAGAGGTGGGACCTTTAAGATGTGATTAGGGTTCCGCCTCCATGAATGGATCAATCTATTCAGGAGCGTTCATTATCACAGGTGAGCGGGCTAAATGGAGAGTGGCTGCCTTGAAAGCCATTTTGGCTGGGTCTTGCGTGTGCTCCCAGCAAGATCATCCCCACATGGGACCACTCCACTTTGGACCAGAAATGTGAGCCGAAATAATGCGCTTTCTTTTGTAATTTACCCAGTCGCGGGTGTCGTGCGTGCAATTTGCAACCAAAACGGACTCAGACATTATCTGGGACTCCCGGGGGCTCGCTGCCTCAGGGTTGGATATTTCAGTCTTCAGAGGCTGCTGGCGGGGAGAGGTAACCTGAATGCAAACATCCTAAAAAAAGCTGAAGTACAGGGACCGAATTTTCCACCCCATTTCCAGGCATGCTGCTTATACAATGATTTCTCGGGACATTTTCTTGAGGGAAAGCTGGCCAAGTTGAATGATCAGGTAGAAAAAAGAAAGTTCTCGAAAGCCACTGAACGTTAAGCCTCAAACTTAACAGAGCCCGTGGGGAGTGGCCCCGGGACAGCGATGCATGGACACTGAGCCTGGGCGGCCACAGGGCCACGGGGTCTCCCTCACCCAAGAGATACCCTGGTCCCGCCCGCAGCTGCCATTCGACCTCCGGTTTCTGCACAGCACGCCTCAGGGCGTGGCCCGTGCCCAACGTGCTTCCCAACCCAGCGCGCGGAGCCCGGTAGCGGGTGACCCAGGTGTGGCCGCAGCGGCCCGAACACCCCGCCCTCGCCTCAGCGGACACCCGCGGGGGCCCCCTCAGGGAGGCGGAGCCGCGCCCCAAGCCGCGCACTCCTTTTCTCGGCGGAGGCAGCGGGCTCGCCGCGCGCTGCGTCCTACAAGACGTGCTGACGTCGCGGAGGGCCGGCAGTCGGCGCGGGAGCGGCCAGCGCGCGCGCCTGTGCGTTGGGTGCCGCTTGAGGCGGTGGGGCGCGGGGACCGGGCTGTGCCGGTCTTAGGGCGGCGACCGCCGCCGCCGCCGCCGCCACAGCAGCAGCAGCAGCAGGGAGACGAGGGCCGAGGCGGCCGCACAAGCTGGGGATGGGGAGGACCGGACTCCACACCTCTCCCTTGCGCGCGTCTAGCTCCAGGGGCGCACAGTGACGGCGGCGGCGCCCCCGGCCCGGCAGTGCCGAGGCCGTTTCACCAGAGACCCCACCACCATCACCACCGCCACCACCGCGGCCGGCGTCGGGCCGGGCCATGAGGAGGGGCCGGGCCAGCAGGCCTCGCTGACCCCGGCTCCGCGCGGCGGCCTCCTCCCGTTTCTGCCCCGGCCTCTCGGTATGAGCGTCCGCCCGGGCCCGGGGCCGCGGCTGCCCCAGCCCCGCCGCCCCTCGCGGGCGCGCTCCGGGCCCGCGGGCCCCCGGTGCTGATCCCTGCCCACCGCGCCGAACCGCTCTGCCGCCGCCGCCGCCAGCTCGCTGTATGCCCCGGAGGCGCGGCCATGGAGGTGGTGGGCGACTTCGAGTACAGCAAGAGGGACCTCGTGGGACACGGGGCCTTCGCCGTGGTCTTCCGGGGGCGCCACCGCCAGGTGAGCGCTGCCTGCCCCAGCCGGCCGCGGGGCGAGGCCAGGGCTTTTGGGGTGGTTTTGCAACTTGGCGAAGCCGCGCTCCCTCCCCACTCCCCAACTTGGCTGGCGGCCCCGGGCCTGCCATTGTGCGCGCTGTCAGTGTCGCGGGGTTGGTTTGGATCGAGCGGGGATTGTTTGGAGGCCGGAGCCACGCCAGGCAGCGCTGCACCGACCGAGCTGCCGGCCGCCCGGGGCAGCTGCTGACCCCCTTGGCTGTCGGGGTGCTGCGTAACCGGAGTGCGCCCCGGGGGTCCAGCCTGAAGTTAACCCTCAACCCCAAAGGACTGCATAGCTCTCCGTGCACGTCTGGAGGCTCGAGCACGGCACGGCTGGACCTTTTTTTTTTTTTTTTTTTTCCTCCGCCCTGGCCTGCCAGAGATTGTCACCTCTGAGGTTGATAATTGCAGACCTGGTGGAAAGCGGGCGGGTTTCCCGTTAGCCCGGGGCTGTCTCCAACCGGCCGGTGTCACTTTCCCCGGCGAGCCCCGCACCATCTTCCCGTCTTGGGTTAGAGGGCTCCCAGTGGAAAAGATGGTTGCACGCTGTATTTTTCAGTCAGTGCAAGTAAACACGAACGCATGTTCAAGCCTGAATTGTTTATTTATTTATTTATTTTTCCTAAGAGGCCTTTGCTGTTTCGCAAGTAGGGTCACACGAGGTTTCAGAATCTAAAGAATTTGGAAAGGCGCACCGGGAGTGGAAATAATCCTAAAGGGTTTGGCAGTTATGAGTGGTGCCAAGGGGCATGTTGAAAGTGTGCCGTCTTTGCTGTTTGTTAGACGAGGTAGTAACTGCTTCTCATTTATTAGTAAAAATAACTTTAAAAAAGGAGGTGTCCTCCCACAGTAAACCAGGGTTGTTTTCAGTTAAGCATATTTATGTCCACATCTCCCTGCATCTTAGAAGTGGTTATGAACTGTGTTCTTTTGTCATTTAATGTGAGTGTCTGTGTGGTCTCAGTATGGATTATTTTCAGGAGCTGTGTTGTGTGTGTGTGTGTGGAAACACTGGCTTGTTACACTGTAACTGATGAAATCATTGCAGTTCTTTTCCATTGTCTCCCCCCCCCCCACATTTATTTGCTAAATCCATCTTTGTGCTTAGATTTTGTTTTCTGCTGACTTGTTTCTGTGGAATAACTTCCAGGAATAACATTGTTTTTCCTTTTCAGAAAACTGACTGGGAGGTAGCTATTAAAAGTATTAATAAAAAGAACTTGTCAAAATCCCAAATACTGCTGGGAAAGGAAATTAAAATCTTAAAGGTATGTTGCTTTGTGTAGAATTTCATCCCAGGTTAGAGGAAGTGAACACATGACGGCAGCCTTTGCAGATTTGGTGGTTGGCCCCAACTCAGAGTTTCTAGCTGCTCCTCATTTTGAAACATGGAGTACTCTGAAGCTGTTTTTACCAATTTACCAATACATGTTTGCCTCTTGGCCAAATGTTGGGGAGGGATTTTAAAAAGACTGCTTTTAAGTTTTTTTTTTCCCTTTCTTTCTCCCAGTTGCTGTGGTATTGTTTGAGAAGAGACCCACACATTGTTTACCTTTTCTGTTGACCCTAATTTAAAAAAAAATTTTTTTTACTACGTTGAAGAAAGGTATTTTCCTTGGAGGCAGTGTTTTTGGATCACTCACAATCAGTGTTACCCAAGTGAGCTGGTTTGAGGAAAGCAGGAAATGATTCCATGGGCAAATTAGTTTGGAAAATCCTTTTTTACTAAATACTTCTTGAACAAAGTACTTGGCTAATTAAAGTCTGAAAAATTGTACAAGGTTTGGTATACTTAACCCAGTATTTCCAAACTGCTATGGTCATGGAACCCAAACACGTAATCAGCTCTCATCAAAACTATTATGGCAATCTCTTTGGTAAGAATTATAGCTCTGAGTTAACAGTTATACTTTGTTTTCTTTTAGGCAGATAATGTGCTTTTGAAAAGCAGTTTGATATTTTTAATACCTCTATTGCTATTACAAATTGAATATTAAAGTTAGAAAACTGTTAGAAAGTCAGTAGCCATGTTAACTATAGAACATATTTTATAAACAAGTATAGGGACTTTGTTAGGCATCTAGAAACTGATGATGGTGAAAAACCACTTAGGCCATAAGAAAGTTGATCAGGTACATTGCTTCTTATGCTTTAATAGGTTGGATTGTTCTCACTATGTCTAGAAGTGTACTGTGCTATAACTAGTGTTTCTGTATGTGTGTAGGTGTGTGTATTTATATTTTTATTTGTATATTGAAATATATTAAAATTGTTAGATTACATACAAACGTTTTCTCAATTTCCTTAACAGGAACTTCAGCATGAAAATATTGTAGCACTCTATGATGTTCAGGTACCTTATTTTGGATTTTTTTTTAAATTAAAAACTCAGAAATTTTTATTTTTGTACAATATCAATGAATCATAATGGAAATAAAAAATGACCTTCATTCTTGTTGAAAAGACATGTAGCTTGAGTTATGTGTTTGTTAAGGTGTTGTTTAAAGAAGCACAGGGCAGTAGGCTAAAATAATGTGCTGCACGAGGAAACTTCCTAACAATTGATAATATAGGGGAGTTGTTTTAGGTCATGTAGAGGAATACTGGTACTACACCTAGTATTTCTGTGATAAGTAAGAAAAGACTATTGTGGGCACTTGAAAATTAAATAGAGCTTTTTTTTCTTGTTATGAAAGCCATATTTGTAAATTGTAGAAACACTTGAAAATAAAAAGGATCAAAACCAGGATAGTATCCATGTCTGTCACTAGCTCCTGAGTTGCGTTTTGCTTGGAGGTAGGAAGGCTGGATCTGAAGTTACCTGCTAAGGTGGATTTTCTTTATGATCCAGATGATTCTTGGAACTCCTTTTTAAGAGCCCAACTTTGGAGGAAATTTCTATTTTCTCAGTGAAGCATTAGATGAAGTAGTTGGTTCATACTTTGGGGCCATGGTATGTGCAGCAGTCCTCCTTTACATTACCTTCATGATTAGGGTGATGGTCACCATGTGAGATCCACAGAGGGAACAGCAGATTCGAGTTTTCACCCCAGAAAACCAGGGTATACAGTGTGCACAGCTTCTGTGACTTCTTTGTTTTGCTTTGATTAGTCTGCATAGTTGAATTTCAAGTAAACGAACATCTTTTGTGATTTTTCTATATGTATTTCTAGCTAAACCCTTTTCTGTACTCAATGACTCATATTTATCCATTTTGCATGTTTTTGAGTGGCTGTTATGTGCCAGGCATTGTTCTGATAATTGGGAATAAAGCAGTGGATAAAACCAAGTTCTTGATCTCAGTGTGCCTAATTTTTGTGGGGTGAGACAAAATAGACTATTTTATATGTACTTTTTAAAAAAATAGTAAACCTTTTTTTAAAGCTTTATTTTTTATTTATTTGAAAGGCAGAGTTACAGAGACAGTGAGTGGGGAGGAGAGAGAGAGAGATCCATCCATCCATCCATCCATCCATCCTCCATCCACTGGCTCAGTCCCCAAATGGCTGCAGTGGCTGGGGCCGGGCCATGCTGAAGCCAGGAGGCCAGGGCCTTTTCCCAGTCTCCCACGTGGGTGCAGGGACCTAAGGGGCTGCTTTCTTAGGCCATTAGCTAGGAGCTGGGTTGGAAATGGGGCAGTGGGGTCTCTAACTGGCACCATATGGGGTGCCAGCGTCTGCAGGCAGAGGCTTAACCTATGCTACAATGCTGGCCTCTACATGCACATTTTTTAATGTAGTCATTTTCATATGTTTATATCATAACACAACTATCTAAACTCACAAGATGTTTAGGTTTTTCTCATAACAGAAATAATGTGCACCTTCTGAATATATCCTTGATTATTTCAAATTCAGTTTTTAGAATTGGAATTACAAGGTCAAATAGCATGCACGTTTTAAAAATGTCTGTCTGTAGTATATTACGGCTCTACAAGAAATTTGTGATGTAAACTGCCATTTACAGAATATGTGTATGCTGTGGAGTATATTTTATTGCTTGTTCAAGTAGGTTTAAGTCTTTCCTTCACCTGAGAAATTCAAAACAGTACGGAAAGGAAGGAGAGGGGTGGGTGTTTGGCACCGTGGTTGAGACTCTGGCATCCTATATCCGAATTCCTGGGTTTATATCCTGCCTCTGCCTCTCCTGTTTCTTGCTAATTTGTACCATGGGAGGCAGCAGATGATGGCTCAAGTACATGGGTCTTGCCAACGATGTGGGAGACCTGCATTGAGTTCCAGGCCCCCAGTTTCAGTCCTGCTCGGTCAGCATCGCTGAGTCAGTGGGTGGAAGATCTGTCTCTGTCTTTCAAAAAAGTACAAATAGATAAATAAAAGTTATTTAAAAAGGAAAAAGAAAAAAAACTTGAGTCAAAACTAACTCAGCTCGTAATTCCTGGTTGAAACGTTGATTCTCCTCAGAGCTGTTACGTAATTTGTCTTGGTCTCTGTGTATCAAAGGCATCAAGTAGTGCAAGTCAGCTCCTACTACAAAAATTGCTAAATAATATTAACACTTTTTTTTTCAACAGGCAGAGTGGACAGTGAGAGAGAGAGACAGAGAGAAAGGTCTTCCTTTGCCGTTGGTTCACCCTCCAATGGCTACCGCAGCCGGCACGCTGTGGCTGGCGCACCGTGCTGATCCGAAGGCAGGAGCCAGGTGCTTCTCCTGGTCTCCCATGGGGTGCAGGGCCCAAGCACTTGGGCCATCCTCCACTGCACTCCCGGCCACAGCAGAGAGCTCGCCTGGAAGAGGGGTAACCGGGACAGAATCCGGCGCCCTGACTGGGACTAGAACCCGGGGTGCCGGCGCCGCTAGGCGGAGGATTAGCCTGTTGAGCCGCAGCGCTGGCCAATATTAACACTTTTGAAAGATTTATTTATTTATTTGAAAGGCAGTTACAGAGAGGCAGAGAGAGAGAGAGAGAGAGGTCTACCATCTATTGTTTCATTCCCCAAATGGCTACAACGGCTGGAGCCGTGCTGATCTGAAGCCAGGAGCTTATTCTGGACCTCCCACATGGGTGCAGGGGCCCATTCTTGGACCATCTTCTGCTTTCCCAGGCTACAGCAGAGAGCTGGATTGGAAGTGGAGCAGCCAGGAGTCGAACCGGCACCCAAATGGGATGCTGGCACTGTAGGCGGTGGCTTTACCCGCTACACCACAGCGCCAGCCCCAGTATTAACTCTTAATTTCCCCTTCTTGGAGAGGTACAGAAAACCCTCACAATTGCAGTGTAGATTTTGCTTTCGGGGTAGAGTATACTTAGACATTTTTTTTTTGTATTAGAATGAAAAATATTGTCAAGTGCCAGTGTTGATTGTTGAAGGAGATAAAACCTGAATTATCAAATAATCAGGACTTTCAAGCTGACTACATTAAAATGTTTCTTTTTAAAATTTATTTTGTGCTTTGTATACTACTGGATCTAATTTATAAAAATTTTAAACATATCAGTCAAATGAATATAGCCTTGAGTATTTGACTATCAAATAAGCAGAGTTTCAATCTAATATTTTGGGTTTGTTTCCTTGATTGTTACTGTTCATCAAGTGGTACATCATATTTAGATAACGTAAAACTGTGAATAAAGTGACACAGAACAATAGTATGTGCCATGCCATGTGTGGATCTCTGACCTTACGTTAGAGAGACGCCAGCCTTTATCGCCACCATGTGGTTCTACTTTTGCGAATTTCGGGAAGAGACGACTAGGCCTTGGTGAGAGGCATCAGGAAAGTTGGAACAGAGGTTGCCTCTTGGCAGCTGGGATCGATGACAGAGGGGCAGGAAGGAATTTTTTGGGGAGACATTATGCATTTCTATTCGAAGCGTAGGTACACGGTGTATACATTTGTGACAGCTCATTGAACTGTACACTTCCATCACTGTTGGTTTATGTAAATTGTACCTCAGTAGACACAAAAAGTGCAACTGGTAAATGATAGTTTGAAAAATATTTATAACAATAGATAACAGGGAAATATGCAAAGAATTTAAGACCTCACAAAATTAGTAAGGAAAAGACAAAGAAAAATAAGCAAAGGATATAAATTGTTGGTTCTCATAATAGAAATAAAAATGGCTACTAAATGAAGTAGGAAATGTAAATTAAAGTATCAGTGACGTGTCTCTTCTCATTTCATCCAACTGGTAAAATTAAAAAGTGCAGGGCCAAGTGCTTGGGTCCCTGCACCCGCATGAGAGACCAGGAGGAAGTTCCTGGCTCCTGGCTTTGCATCAGCGCAGCACTGGCCATAGCGGCCATTAGGGGAGTGAACCAACGGAAGGAAGTTCTTTCTGTCTCTCTCATTGTCTATAACTCTCTCTCTGTCTCTCTCTCTCACTGTCTAACTCTACCTGGCCAAAAAAAAAAAAAAAAAAAAGTGCAGGGCCGGCATTGCAATGTTGTGGGTAAGGCTGCTGCCTGTGACGCTGACATCCCATGTGGGTAATGCTTATTGAGTCCTAGCTGTTCCACTTCCGATCCAGCTCCCTGCTGATGATCTGGGAAAGGCAGCAGAGGATGCCCAAGTACTAGGCCCCTGCCACCCATGTGGGAGACCTAGATGAAGCTCCTGCCAGCCCCTGTGTTGTAGTCATCTGGGGAGTGAACCCGTGGGTGGAAGACCTTTCCCTCCACCCTTTCCTCGTCCCCTCTCCCCTCCCCCAATACTCCCTCTAAACTCTGCTTTCTCTCTGTAACTCTGACTTGTAAAGAAGTCTTTTAAAAAAAAGTGCATCAGGGTAGGTAGGTGTTTGCCTAGTGATTAAGACACTGGTTAGGATGCCCGTATCCCATCTCCCAGTTCTTGGATTGAAGTGCCAGCTCTGCCCCTGGTTTCTGCATGTTGGGTGAGTGAGCCAGCAGATGGGAACTCTGTCTGCCTCTCAATTAAATACAGAAAAAATTTTAAGAAATAACTCCTCTCTCTAAGATTTATTTATTTATTTAGAGGGCAGAGTTAGAGGGAGAGGCAGAGAATCTTCCATCCACTGGTTCACTCCCCAAATGGCTACAACAGCTAGGGCTGGGCCAGGCCAGGCCAAAGCCAGGAGCCAGAAACTCCTTCCAGGTCTCCCATGTGAGTGCAGGGGTCCAATCACTTGGGCCATTTTTGCTGCCTTCCCAAGCACATTAGTAGGGAGCTGGATTGGGAGTGAAGCAGCCAGGACTTGAACTGGTACCCATATGGGATGCCAGCACTGCAGATGGCAGCTTAGCCTGCTCACTGTGCCTCAGTGCTGGTCCTGTGACTCCTCTTTAAAAAATAAAAGTACAGGGGGCTGGCGCCATGGCTCACTTGGCTAATCCTCTGCCTGTGGCGCTGGCATCCCATATGGACACCAGGTTCTAGTCCCAGTTGCTCCTCTTCCAGTCCAGCTCTCTGCTGTGTCCCTGGAGGGCAGTGGAGGATGGCCCAGGTCCTTGGGCCCTGCACCTGCGTCAGAGACCAGGAAGAAGCACCTGGCTCCTGGCTTCGGATCGGTGTAGCTCCAGCCGTGGCAGCCATTTTGGGGGTGAACCAACGGAATGAAGACCTGTCTCTCTCACTGTCTAACTATCTGTCAATTTATAAGAAAAATGTTTATTGGTAGGATTGGGGGGATTCCAGTGAATAGTGTATTATCATATGTCACATGTAGAAATGTGGATTGTTAGGACATTTGTGGAATATTGTTTGGTAATTCCTGTTTTTGCCCTTCTGCTTCCCATTAGAATATTCTCAACATTGCCACAAGAGTGGTCCTGTTAATGCCCAGGTCAGGGCATGCTGCCCCTCTGCTCAGAGCCTTGCAATGGTGTCTCATTTCTATCAGAGCAAAAGCCAAAGTCCTGTTACCACAGCCTAACCAGTTATGTAGGACTCCTCTGCCTTCTTTGTACCTTGCTGCTTCTGTGCTATCTACATCAGCCTCCTGATGGTTCCCGAAGCACCCGGTTACCCTGGCCCTGGCCCCTTTTCGCTTTCTACCTAGAACCTGCCTCCTCTAAATATGCTGCCCACGGGAATCTTTGTGTCTCAGTGACAGATGCTGGTGCCTCCAGATATGTTCCCCGGCCTTCTTGAGTCTTTATTCACAGACTGTGTTCTCAGGGAAGTTCTCTTTAGCCTAAATAAAGTAGCAATCTCCTCCCTAGCATTCTGTAGCTTCCTTCCCTACTTTTCCCCAAAGCACTCACCACCCTCTAACATACTGTTTACACTTTGTTTGTTTGTTGTCTCTCCCTGAGAATTTAAGCTTAAAGAGAACAGGGCACTTAAATCTGTTTGCTTACCGCTAGCAAATAGCTTGTGCTTGGATTAGAGACTCATCGTGTATAAGATAATTTAAAAATAGTGTAATCAAGAGGAATCTGTTTCTGTTGGAAATAGATACCCTTTTACTGAGCAGCCCTCAATTCCTGGACATCTGTCTCATAGCCGTAAAAGCATATGAACTAGGATATATGTCTTACAGTTATTAATGTAGCATTGCTTGATGTGCCTAAAACTGGAAACAAGTAAATGTCCTTTAGTGAATTAATAGTGATATAGCCCCACTGTAAAATATTATACAGTAATTGAAAAGAAAGTTACATATGTCTGGGTGAGAGACAATGATGAAGAGATGAAGCCTGGAAAATTAGGGAAATATTTAAGAGAATTGATAGGACTTAGGTACTTGGGCTGTAAGAGGTGAAGGAAAGGGAGTCACACTGACAGTTCTTTGTTGTGTATTGATGTTTTTTTCAAATGTCTACACTCTGGTTTTTCTTTGGTTGTTTTGATCTGATTTTGACCTTTTTTTGTACATAGAAGTTCTTACCTAGTAAAAATGTATCTGCCTATTCCTTAATGACCTGTAGGTTTCATGTCATAGAAGGATTTCTCCACCATGCAGTTATAAAAATGCCCTACCATATTTTTTGCTAATATTTTTGGCTTAATTTTTTCATATTTATGTTTTTGCTTTCTAGGATTTATGTTCAAAGGGATGATGTAGGGATTTAGCTTATTTTCCAGGAAGCTCAGCTAGTTAAACCAGGATTTTGGCTATTTTTGATGATAACTGTAGAAGAGGATTTCTTCCTCTTCTTTTAAAAATAGGATTTAAGCAATTTGAAGAATTATAGGCAAAGTCAGGTTCAGATTAGGTGGTACTTAGTTATCAGTTAATTGAGATCAGTGTTAAATATCTGGATGTTTTTGCAATCTTTTTTTTTTTTTAAGATTATTTATTTGAAAGAGTTACACAGAGAGAGAGAGAGAGGTCTTCCAGTCTTCCATCTGCTGGTTCACTCCCCATTTGGCCACAACAGCCTGTGTTGATCTGAAGCGAGGAGCCAGGAGCTTCCTCCAAGTCTCCACGTGTGTGCTGGGCCCAAGGACTTGGGCCGTCTTCTTCTGCTTTCCCAGGCCATAGCAGAGAGCTGGATCTGAAGTGGAGCAGCTGGGACTCGAACAGGTGCCCATATGGGATGCCGGATTGCAGGCTTTACCTGCTATGCAACAGTGCTGGCCTTGCAATCTTTGTTTTAATTAGTGCTCTTGACTACACATTAAGGAAACAATTTTTCCATAAATCTATGCTGGTTTGTGTCAGATCAGTAAGCTGGAAGTGACTTTCATATGCATCATTGTATTTTGCATCTTTGAGTTTTTAAGAGCTTCATCTGTATGTTTATATCCTTCCAAAATTCATGAGTTGACATTATATCCACCAAGGAGATGGTGAGAGGAGGTGGGGCCTTTGGAAGGTGGTTAGTTCTTAAAGTAGAGCCCTCCCAGGAGGGGTTAGTACCCTTATGAGAGAGAGCTGTCTCACCCTGCCTTTATGAAGACTGTCATCTGTGAGTGGTGGTGACAACATAGCCCTCACCAGATACCAGTTCTGCTGGTGCCTTGATGTATTTCCAGCTTCGAGAGCTGTAAGAAATCCCTGGTACCAGTCCCGCCCCCTCCAGTGTAGGGGAGGTTATGGTCAGAATGAGCTAAGAAATGATCTGTGAGGAAGAGCCTGGGCTGTAAGTAAGGAAAGCTGGGCAAAGAATGCTTTCTAGCAGACTAGACAGGAACTTGAGCAGGCCACTTGTTTCCCACGTTAACCCTACTCCTTGCTGAAGTGGGGATGATTCCAGCTTGCTCACTCATAGAATGCCCTGTTGTCCAGTGCGGGTAGCCCCAAGGGAACTAAACTGGAGGATTGTAATCTTTTTCCTTTTTTTAAGTTTATGTGATAACCACAGAGGTTACCTGAGAAGTAGAGATGAATTAAATATAGCAGAGAGATGTGAGGTTTTGAGTCTTAGGAACTGAGAATTTTTCTTTTCAGTCTTTCCCTTGTTACTTATTTTCTGTTGCTTTGGGTCTTACTTTGGGCCATCTTCTGCTTTCCAAGATGCATTAGCAAGGAGATGGATTGGAAGCAGAACAGTGGACTTGAACCAGGGCTCCAATTTGGGATGCCAGCATTGCAGGCAGCAGCTTAATGCGCTGCACCACAATGCTGGCCCTTGAACAGACATTCTTTTTTTTTTTTTTTTTTTTTTTTTTTTTGACAGGCAGAGTGGACAGTGAGAGAGAGACAGAGAGAAAGGTCTTCCTTTGCCGTTGGTTCACCCTCCAATGGCCGCCATGGCCGGTGCGCTGCGGCTAGCGCACTGCGCTGATCCAATGGCAGGAGCCAGGTGCTTCTCCTGGTCTCCCATGGGGTGCAGGGCCCAAGCACCTGGGCCATCCTCCACTGCACTCCCTGGCCACAGCAGAGAGCTGGCTTGGAAGAGGGGCAACCGGGACAGAATCCGGCGCCCCGACCGGGACTAGAACCCGGTGTGCCAGCGCCGCTAGGCGGAGGATTAGCCTAGTGAGCCGCGGCGCCGGCTGAACAGACATTCTTAACTTTACTAGTCAAAGAAAAGAAAATTTAAAAAAACCAAACCCCCTTTACTATTTAGCTTACTGTGTCTTCCTTTCATATGAAGGATATTCAAAAATTTCATGGGATGTGTGTATTATGAAAATTCTATGCATGGATTTCAGAATTTTTTTGCATCCAGATAAACCTAACTTTTAATTTTATTGTTTTGATAACTTCTTTGAAATATTGTCATATTTAGTGCTTTTGTGTCTTAAGGCCACTTCCTGTATCCACTGTAGAGTCATGAAGATGTTTCCCCTTTTTTAAAGAAGTTTTAAATTCATTAATTTATTTGAAAGGCAGAGAGAGACATAGACAGATAGGGACAACTTTCATATACTGCTTCACTCCCCAAATGCCTGTGATGGCTTGGGCTGGGTCAGGCTAAAGCCAGGAGCCTGGAACTCAGTCTGGGTCTCCTACATGGGTGGCAGAGACCCAGCTACCTGAGCTGCCTCCCAGGGTGTGCATTAACAGGAAGCTGGAATCAGAACCAAAAGCGGGGTGGGGACTCCAATTCAGGTACTCCAATATAGGATGCTGGTGTTTCCAGTAGTGGTCTCACTGGTGCACCAAATGCCTGCCCCTCTCTAATTTTTTCCCCCAAATTCTTTATTTTTTAAAAACTTTTTGATTAGCATGTATACTTGTACAGGGCATAGTGTAATCTTTCAACACTTGGATAAGTGCAGACTGATTAAAGCAGGGAATTGGTGTCTCCACTTCCCCACCCTTTCTCTGTATTTGCAGCCAACCAGCTCCTCTCTTTGAGGTCTTTATACAGTGTATAGTACGTTGTTGTGAACTATAGTTACCCTACTGTGCTGTGGAACCCTGGAACCTATCTCCTTTCTGTATTTTTGGTATCTTTTATTCAACCTCTCTCCAACGCCCTCCCCGACTTTTCCCAGCCTCTAGCAGTCACTATTTTAAATTCAGATCAACTTTGTCTTTAACTTCCACATAGGAGAAAAAATAAGCAGATGACTAACCCATAGTTCAAATGGTTCAGAGCAACCATGAGTTTACTTTCTCCATCTGAAAGATGGATATTTACCAAGTATATGAACTGAAGTTTACTTCTGTTTTCACAAAACCTTTAAGAAATAAGTGTACAGACTTGTTTCATCTCTTTGCACTTGTGGCAACTATTAAAGCCATTGTCTGCTGAGTAGTTTCTTTTTAGGAGTTAGGTTTTTATCTTAGTCATTAAAGAGTTTGAGCAAGGAGAATGATAAAGTTAAATTCCTGTTTTTAATTTTGTTGGTGGAGGTGCTGGGGGGGGGGTGACGATTTCTTGTCATCAGGAAAGAATATGTATGTGTATAGCTAGGGCAAGGTGTCCATGGTGGTCTGGCTTACAAATTCCGAGGGCTTCCTTCTCAGCCTTTCTGATCCTACAAGTATCTGTTCTAGATTCTTATGTGCCCAGTGCTAGTTGAGTTTCCATGTGTCTATAGGTGACTTCATTCATTCTGTTCAAAGAAAAACACTTTCTTTTGCTAACTCTTTCCTGACTTGGCAGCTAGTCATGCTCCCAAGTATTTAAGTGCTTTATTTAAACATATGTACACTTCGGTAAGGGGGGACAAAATAAGAGGATATTTTGAGTGGTTGATTCTGTCGAGATTTTCACTGTTTTTAAGGTAGACAGAGGAAGGTTTTTATGAGATATCAATGATGTTAAAATATTTGTTATTTAATTTATTATTTATTAAATGAGTGAATAAAAGAGTAGTTGTGTATACTTCTAAAATTGTGAATACCCAGATGGGAATTTGACCTCCCTATTGAGAATAGAAGTTATTTATGGTGATTAATCCTCCTTTTGAGGATACCTATATTGATTCCATATCTTGGCTCTTGTGAGTAGGGTGAGTAGGGCTGCAGGAAACAGGGGAGTGCAGACTTCTCTTTTGCATACTCATTTCACCCCTTGGAATATCTGCCTAGCAGGAGGACTTATGTCCGGTCTGTTTCTAGTTCTTTGAGGAATCTCTATACTGTTTTTCATTGATAACTAATTTACATTCCCACCAACAGTGTGTGAGTTCATTCAGGGTTCTCTGCATCCTTGATGGCATTGTTATTTTTTGATCTCTCTGACAATCTATTCTAACTGGGATGAGATGGTATCTTGTGGTTGATTTCCCTGATGGCTAGTGGAGTTGAACATTTTTTCATATACTTGTTGGTTGTTTGTATATCTTCTTTCGAGAAGTGTGTATTCAGGTCATTCACCCATTTTCTAAATCAAATTTTTTTTGTTGAGTTTGTTATATATTCTGAAAATGTATCCTTTGTCAGATGCATAGGTATTATGGGTATTTTTCCCCAATTCTCAGCTTGTCTCTTCACCCTGTTGATTGTTTCCTTTGCTATTCAGAAGCTTTTTAGTTTAATGTAATCCCATTTGTCAACATTTGCTTTTGTTGCCTGTGTATTGGAGGTCATATTAAAAAAAAATCTTTTTCCAGACCAATGTCCTGACATGTTTCCCCTCTGATCATTCTTTGAGTTGCTTATCTGGGAAGCAGACGTGGAGCTATGTGAATTTGAGAGCCTACGTAAAACTCTTCAAATCAGTTCCTTAAAATCTTGGAACACATCTTGGGAACATGTGATGAAACATCTTCCATTTGCCAACAGTCCTCTGCTCATGTGACTACCCCAAATAAACATAAACACTAGAATAATAACAAAGTGCTCTGGGTCATGTGTTCCACAAATCAGATTGTGCATTTAGAATGGCTAGAGAGGATTAGAAGTTGTTTTGCTACTCTAAATCATAGACTTCAGGGTAGATGTACTTGCCTGAGCACCAAAGAATCTTTTCTCTTTTAAGTGGTAAATTTACCATGCTTTCCATCTTAGATATTGTGTTAGGTCAGTCTTAACCAAAAGATAGATATTTCTTCTTTCTTTAGTTCTTTCCATAAACGGAAATGAAGTTTTTTTTTTTTTTTAAAGATTTATTTATTTGAAAGGCAGAGTTACAGAGAGAGAGAGGAAGGACAGAGAGAGAGAGATCAATCTTCCATCTGCTGGTTCACTCCCCAAATGGCTGCAATGGCTGGAGCTGGGCCAGTCCAAAGCCAGAAGCTTCTTCTGAGTCTCTCGTGTGGGTGTGGGGGCCAAATACTTGGGCCATCCTCCACTGCTTTCCCAGGTGCATTAGCAGGGAGCTGGATTGAAAGTGGAGTAGGTTAGGCCAGCGCCGTGGCTCACTAGGCTAATCCTCCGCCTTGCGGCGCCAGCACACCAGGTTCTAGTCCCGGTTGGGGCGCCGGATTCTGACCCGGTTACCCCTCTTCCAGGCCAGCTTTCTGCTGTGGCCCGGGAGTGCAGTGGAGGATGGCCCAAGTGCTTGGGCCCTGCACTCGCATGGGAGACCAGGAGAAGCACCTGGCTCCTGCCTTTGGATCAGCGCAAATCCGCAGTGCGGCGGCCATTGGAGGGTGAACCAATGGCAAAGGAAGACCTTTCTCTCTGTCTCTCTCTCATTGTGCATTCTGCCTGTCGAAAGAAAAAAAAAAGTGGAGTAGGCAGGACTTTAACTGGCGGCCATATTGGTATGCTGGTGCTGCAGGCAGCAGCTTAACCAGCTGCTGGTGTGCCATAGTGCCAGCCCCGAACTCCTTTTTTTTTTTTTTTTTTTTTTTTTTTTTTAATTTATATATTTTATTTGAAAGAGTTACAGAGAGAATGAGAGCCCAAGAGAGATGTCCTTCATCCTCTAACTCCCTCCTCAAATGGCTGGAGCTTCTTCTGAGTCTCCCACATGGATGCAGGGGCCCAAGTACTTGGGCCATCTTCTGCTGCTTTTCCAGGCTATTAGCAGGAAGCTGGATTGGAAGTGGAATAGCTGGGAAAGGAACCAGGGCCCATATGGGATGCCGGCATCATAGGCAGCGGCTTAACTCGCTATGCCACAATGCTAACCCTGGAATTGAACTTTTAATGACTAGTGTTGGTTAAAATTTGATTTGACTTTGAAGAGGAGATGTTTTAATCATTGTGTTGGGAATTTTACTTTTACATTCTAATGGATTTTTTATTTCATTTTGCTAGTTTAATAATGAACAAGTGTACCATTATTTTAGCTACGATAAATTTTTTGTTTAATTTTTTTCTAATCTAAGAGAGATATATTTACTTTCCAGGAATTACCCAACTCTGTCTTTCTTGTGATGGAGGTAGGTAGAATACAAGCTTCTGTTCAATTCATTTTAAATTCCCTTTGATTAATATGCACTTTAAAACTGATAGTAGATTATTATTTGAAAATTTGAATTAATGAAGTCAGTTCAGTCATCTAGATTTCTTCCATATAAGTAAGGAATATAAAATTTAAAAATTTTAATTCCATAATTATGTTTTTTAGACTAGATTCACATGATACACAAATGACTTTCTAAATAAAATGAACTGAGAATGGATTGAGTTAATCTTGAGTCACTGACCTTACTTTAATGACTTTTTCTTTTTCAATATCAGTATTGCAATGGTGGAGACCTGGCAGATTATTTGCAAGGTAATGTGTGTGTGTGTGTGTGTGTGTGTGTTCAGTATAGGTACTACTGCAGTCTGTTTAATACTAAGAAGTACTTTTGAAATATGCTGTCCTTGTTTTATACATTCCTATGAGACATTCAATAACTATTTTTGTGTATATTTAACATAGTCACTTTGCTAACAGTTTACTGTGGTTGTGTTCCTAAAGTTACCTGTGTGTAAATGCTGCTTTTGTGTGTGTGTGTTGAACACTGCGTAAGAGATGAGCCTTCTGCCCAGGAGGGAAGAAGCCAACTAGAATTTCTGTCCTTCAGAGGGCTCAACTGAGTTGCTGTCAGGGAACCTCGCATTTCTGACAAACTGGAAAATCTTAATGGAAGAATGTATTAAATAATGCATTTATGTGAATATGTCTTACAATTTAAAAAAATCCATTATGAAGAACTAAAGGTGACACTGAAATTATTTCATGGCATTGAATTAAGATTTTAGAACTGGATGGTGCATGAAATTTTGAATGCAAAGTGCATACACATAGGTTGTGAAGCATTCAAATAAAATTGTGTCTCTCCAAAGTATTTTATCATGTTAAAAAAAAAATAAGAGACAGCTTTCCCATCTGCTGATTTACTATCCAAATGCCTGCAGTGGCTGGGCCTGTGGGAAGAAGAGAACTCAGGTCTCCCAAATGGGTAGCAGGAACCCATTATTTGAACCATCCTACTACCTCCTGGGGTTTGTGTTAGCAGGAGCCAGAGCCAAGTACCAAACCTAGACACTGCAGTGTGGCATGTGAGCATCTGGGTTTGTGGCTTGTCCTCTATGCTAAACATCTCACCCCAGTATTTGATAATTAAAAAAATTTTTTTCTTAAGATTCATTTTATTATTTGAAAGCAGTTACAGGGAGAAGTAGAGACAGAGAGAGAGGTCTTCCATCTGCTGGTTCACTCCCTAGATGGCCTCAGTGGCTGAAGCTGTGCCGATCAGGAGCCAGGAGCCAGGAGCTTCTTCCGGGTCTCTCACGTGGGTGCAGGGGCCCAAGGACTTGAGCCATCTTCCACTGCTCTACCAGGCCATAGCAGAGAGCTGGATCAGAAGAGGAGCAGCCGAGACTAGAACTGGCACCCATATGGGATGGTGATGCTTTAGACCAGGGCTTTAACCCACTGCGCCAGCCCCCTAAAAAAAAATTTGTTTTCATTTTATTTAAGAGGTGTGGGTGGAGATCTTCCATTCACTGGTTCATTCCCCAAATGTCTGCAGCAAGTCAGGGCAGGGCCAGGCAGAAGCTAAGAGCTTACAGTTCCATCTAGTCTCCTCCATGAGTGGCAGGAACCCAACTACTTGAGCCATCAGCAGCAGCCTCCCTAGGGTGCTCATTAGCAGGAATTTGGATTAGAAGCAGGGTAGCTGGAACCAGGCTTTGCAGCGTGAGATGAAGGTATCTCAGGCAGCAACTTAACCACTGAGCCAAATGCCCGCCCCTAGTAATTTTTAAATCATGGAGATTTATTTTATTTGAAGATGGTGTCACTTGAGAAGTCATTAAGATGATTTTGGAACCATAATATTTCACTTGTTCCAGGTGTTAATGTTATTTTTATGTTTCTTAATTACAAATGGAAAGGTTATGTAGAACGTATTCTAAGAATTAGATGGACAAGAATGTCTTATCAAAAGATTTAAATAGAGTCAAAGATATTAAGTCTTTAATGTAGATTTGAGGAATTACATTTAGAACATTTACATTTGTTATATTTGAATGTGTAGTATATTTGAGTAATTATGTGCCAGACCTTTTTATAAAATCTTCATCATCAAACGTGTTATTTCGTTTAATCTTCATAACACTCTGTTATGTGGTTGGTCTCTTATCAGCTTTTATAGCTGAGGAAGTGGGCACAGGGATTCATTTTTTGGAGTTACACAGTGAGTGAAGGAGCCAGGATTTGAACAAGTTTAGCCTAACAATCAAGCCGTAAACCCTCATGCACCCCAGCACACACAGAAATGCTGTAGTGGTTACTACACGGTGATTACCTTTTAATGATATTCAGACTGCCTCTTTATAGTAGTAAAAGCATTTTTTTCTTAAAGGCATCTTTAGTTGAGAAACATCCAATGCTGGGACAGTAGTGTTGGGGAAACTGGGGAGAAAAAAGGAAAGAGAGAGATGTACGTTTGGCCTAGTGGATTAAGAAACTTCTTGGGGCGTGTTTCTGATTCTAGCTTGCAGCTCCCTGCTAATGCACACCCTGGGAGGCAACGAGTAATGGCTTAAGTTCTTGGATCCTTGCCATCCTTATGGGAAACTGAGTTGGAGTCCTAGCTCCCAGTTTTGGCCTGGTCAAGCCCTGGATGTTGTGGGCATTTAGGAAGTAATGGATGGGAGTTTATCTGTCTTCCTGTCTCTGTCTATCTGTCCCTCAAATAAATAAAATTTAAAAATAAAAGATAAGATGTGGGAACTCAGATCCTGAGAGGTATAAGCAATAGTGGTATCAAGTCTTTCTATTCAGAGATTTTGCCTGTATTTTTTTTTTTAAGATTAATTTATTTGAATGGCAGAGTGATATAGGGAGAGACAGAGAAAAAGAGACCTTCCATCTTCTAGTTCACCCCTGAAATGGCCACAACGGCCAGGGCTGAGCCAGGTTGAAGCCAGGAGCCTGGAACTCCATCCAGCTCTCTATGTGAGTGGCAGGGGCCTAAGTACTTGGGTCCTCTTCTGATGCTTTCCCAGACACATTAGCGGGGAGCTGAATCTGAAGCAGAGCAGCTGGGACTCAAGTGGCACTCTGATATGGTATGCCTGTGTCATAGGCAGAGGCTTAACCTGCTGTACCACAATGCTGGCCCACATTTTGCCTGTTTTTTATTTTTAATTATTTTTATTTTGCTTGTTTTAAATTTGTGCTTATGTGATGGTTAGAATTAAATATGGACATTTACCCAGATACTTGACTAATATGAAAAGCAGCTTAGTTTTTGGCTTGTAAAGGAGATTCACATTTGTTGTACTTACAGTATTTTAGTAATGTGGCCACTTTCAGCAGTAAAAACAGAAAGGGCAAAGCCAAAATCACAGGTGACAATG
Organism: Oryctolagus cuniculus; assembly: GCF_051225735.1. Taxonomy (NCBI): domain Eukaryota; kingdom Metazoa; phylum Chordata; class Mammalia; order Lagomorpha; family Leporidae; genus Oryctolagus; species Oryctolagus cuniculus. The sequence continues at coordinate 60,593,712 of NC_142883.1, forward strand.
GAGGAAAATGCAAATCAGTTTTCTTTGTAACAGATTGGTTACATTTTTGGAGAAATCTAATATTTCTTCATGGACTTCAGTTATTAAAGTTAAAAAGTGAGTGAATGTGCATTTCTTTTCTTCGCTTCATGCTGTCTTTCACAACTAAATTCTGTTAATGGAATATGCAGATGATATTTGATTTTTTTGTGCTTAAATATTTATGTAATTCCTTTCCTGCCAGCTAAAGGAACTCTCAGCGAAGACACTATCAGAGTATTTCTGCATCAGATTGCAGCTGCCATGAGAATTCTGCATAGCAAAGGAATAATTCACAGGGATCTCAAACCACAGAACATCTTGTTGTCCTACGCCAACCGCAGAAAGTCAAGTGTCAGTGGTATTCGCATCAAAATAGGTAAAAGGCCATGCATTGTTTCATGGAAGAGACGTTTTTGAGACTCAGTGTTGTAGATAATTTTAGTTCAGCTTTATTGATGCAATGTTGAAATTTTTATTGAGTTCAGCGAGGTCTGTTTAGATATGTGAATCCTTTTTACCTTATTGCGTTGTGCAAGGGATCTTCAGAGTTTATGGGAAATACATCTTATAAAGATATCTTATACCAAAATAGACTTTTAATTCCATTTTCTATGAAGTTTTGGAAGTACCTTTGTATAATAAGTCTTAGACAAGGCCAGGCTGTAAATACGAATCTGAGTAGCAAGTGTTGCTTCTCTTGGTGGGGAAGCTGATGTAGTATAATACTGGCACCAGTCTTATAACCTTGATTCTTTACAGCTCATGGGATTTTGATGTAAGGATCTAAAAGGTCATCTGGTTCAGCCATTGGCTCTTGTTTGGTGCTCTTGTTTCTCAGAATTATTTGAAGCAGTAGGGGAAAAAATTCAAATTTTATATCTGTTGTTGATATTTGTTGAAGTATATTAGTAAACCACTTATTAATAATTAACATTTTCATACCCCTTGCTTACAAATCTGGCAGAGTAGTTACTTAGACATTTGATGGTATTTTTTATTTTATTGAAATTGATAACCACTTTTTTTCTTTGGTAGATAGTCTTATTCAATAAGCTGTTTATTTTTCACAATTCTTTTTTTTTTTTTTTTTTTTTTAAGATTTATTTATTTGAGTTACACAGAGAGAGAAGGAGAGGCAGAGAGAGAGTCTTCCATCCACTGGTTCACTCCCTAATTGGCCGCAATGACCAGAGCTGCACTGATCTGAAGCCAGGAGCCAGGAGCTTCCTCCAGGTCTCCCATGTGGGTGCAGGGGCCTGAGGGCTTAAACCCATCTTCTACTGCTTTCCCAGGCCTTAGCAGAGAGTTGAATCAGAAGTGAAGCAGCCGAGACTCGAACCGGCACCCACATGGGATGCCCGCACTGCAAATGGTGGCTTTAACTGCTATGCCACCGCACCAGCCCCCACAATCCTTTTTTTAAAAGGTTATTTATTTGAAAGAGTGACAGAGAAGGAGAGGCAGAAAGAGATCTCTTTGCTGGTTCACTCCCCAAATGTCTTCAATGGCTGGGGCTGGGCCAGTCTCAAGCCAGGAACCCAGAACTACATTCTGATCTCCCATGTGGGTGGTAGGGAACCAGATACATGAGCCATCAGCTGTTTTCCCAGGCACATTATCAGGGAGCTAGATCAGAAAGAGTAGCTTTCTGGACTTGAACCACCTCTCTTGATTTTGGATTGCTGGTGTCACAAGCAGCGGCTCAGCCCACTGAACCACAGTGATGGCTTATTTTTCATAACTCTTTTGTACCATCTTGTGCTTTGTTAAGTGTGAGCAAAGATATAATTTGTTTCTTGCCTTTTTATTTTGTGAAATAGCGGATTTTGGTTTTGCTCGTTACCTGCATAGCAACATGATGGCTGCAACACTGTGTGGATCTCCAATGTATATGGTGAGTGAGTGAGTGCATCCTTGTGTATTTAAAGCGTGGCATTAGAAACACTGGAATTTAAGTACAGTGGTCCCTCTTATCTGCAGGTCATGTGTTCCGGGACTTACAGGGCATGCCTGAAACTGTGGATTGTACTAAGCCCTGTATATCCTAAGTTTTTCCTGTAAGCACTGCCAGCATTGCTACATAGTGCCTGAATTAATATGTCCTTCCATGTTTTATACCCTAGTGCCTCCTTTGCATCATTACGCATGATTTTTGTTGGTACTGAAGTAAAATGAGGGTTATTTGAACATAAGCATTGTAATACTGAAACAGTTGATCTGGTAACTGAAAACGCTACTGAGTAGCTTCAGGTGGGTAGAGTGTATGGTGTAGATAGATTTTACCATGCTATTCAGAATGATGCGCAGTTTTAAGACTTAGGAATTTTCCTTTAATATTTTTAAATTATAGTTTATTGTGGACAACTGAAACTGCAGAAAATGAAACTGCAGATAAGATGGGACTACTGTATAATTCTTGTTTCCAAGTAAGGTGGTTTTATATAGTCTATGTTTATATTACTAACGTTAATTATATTAGTGATAATGCTATATACAGCATCATACATTGGTAGAGTAGGCTGTAAAATCAAGTCTAAGTCACGTTTGCTTATTTTAATTTTTTTAAATGATTAGTTATAGAAATCTATTAGCTTCAACTGAATATAAAAATTAATGAAGTTTTGTCAGGCTTACTTGATGCATCATGTTAGGGAGTTATTTAAAAAACGCCTTTTGGGGCACCTCTTCATCTGTAGGAAATGCTCATCTTGTGTGTTGCCTGTCTTAGCAAGATCCTATGGTGATTTTCTTACATGTCTTTACACTTAAAGCCAAAAAAATTTTAGCTTTCCTCTGTATCTTTTCACATAAATTTATCTTTTCACATAAATTTCACATAAATTTGTCTGATAGAATTGGGCTATTAAACTTTTGAACTAGTATGAAGTATTAAGCCTGGAAGTACATAATTCTGGAATTTCAGAGGAATACCTATTTCACTTCTTAGTTTAAAATGAGTTTATGTTAGGAAGTCCATTAAAAAAATCAACTTTGAGGTTTAATGAAACTAGTAAAGATTTAAAAAAAGTTTTTACACTAGATTTACTTCCTTGATCATAGTTTTACTGTTTATGTGGTTCATATTTTATAATTTAATTTTTAGTTTGCATTTTTTCTTGATTATGAGTTCAGTCTTGTAGAGTGTTTTGGCTGATTATTAAAGGAAGGTGACTCAGTAAGAAATTTACTAGAGACAGTAAATAAAAAGTGTTGCTTAGGAAATAAAATTCCACTATCTTTAAGTATATCTGACATTTCTATTTAATGTTTTTCCCAATTGGTGATATATTTTAAAAAAAGCAGCATTTGATGAGAAGCCTGAAAATACCTTTAACAAAGCAGCAAAGAAATGCCTTTACTTTTAGGATCATTTATTAAAAATTTTGTTGTTGTTCATTCATTTGAGGGACAGAGCTGCCATCCCTGGCTCTCTTCCTGATTGCCTGCAAGGGAAGGTGGGGTGGGTTGAAGTCAGGAGCCTAGAATAAGATCCAGGACTTTCAAGGAACTCAGTTACTTGTGCCACCCCGCTGCCTCCCAGGGGGTGAGTCAGGAACCCGAGCCAGGAATCTGCACGGCTTCCCCAGGGTGGAATAGAGGGCGTCTTGAGCACTAAGCTGAAGGCCTACCTCTCTATTGTTATCTTAATTCTCTTACTGTACTTTGTTTCCATAATGATATATAGAAACATTTGTGTCTACAACTTGTAACATAAATACAGAACTGTTTTTGATATTTTTAAATAAATCTCAATATAATAATGTAGTTCTAAGTTCATTGCAGTGTCATTTGTTTACAGAAATATCACAGTCTGTTAGTGTGTGTAACTTTATTAAGAGTTTGCCCTTTTCTAGTTAATTAGCATGTGTAGAGTAAGTCCAGATAACATGGCTTGTGTCTCTTGAATTTTTCTCTGCCTAGGCTCCTGAGGTTATTATGTCTCAACATTATGATGCCAAGGCAGACCTGTGGAGCATAGGAACGGTGATATATCAATGCCTAGTTGGAAAACCACCTTTTCAGGTAGGCTTTGTTCTTACAGCTTCACTTTTGGGATCTTATTTTACAATTGCCATTCGCTTATAAAATGAAAAGTACTCTGAAAGGAGTGTTTTTGGTTGCTTTGTCACTTACTTTGATTTTGTTAACGGCTAAAGCTGCTATGGTGAGCCAGAACACCTTTTTGCTTTTCCTCTTTTATCTGTCTGCACTTTGTAGGTGGACTGGCCATGAAACCTGTTGCAGGCTAACAAAGAAAACCAGGCAGAGTCAGGACTGATAGCTAGGGGGTCATATGCATGAATGATGACACCAGTGCTTCCTGCTTAACCTGGTTTTGGAGTCCTGGAATCCGTGTCAGGGCTGGGGTGGTTGGAGAGATCATGGGAAACTGTCTCCAGGTCTCAATTCCTGACACTGTTCAGTGAGAAGGGAGGAATTGTTGAGACTCCATGGAAATTATTTTGTTCTCTCCTAATATCTTGTCAAGAAGTGGCCCTCTGTTAAGAGTATGATCATAATGATTTCATATTGCCATGTTATAATTTCTTAGTTGCAAAGATTTTTGAATCTGATAACTGGAACAAAGTGGAATTATTTACCCAAGATAATCTGAAAAATAGAGAAATACCCAGGTTTAACACTTTGAATTTCCTATTTTAGTTTGTATGTAGAAGCAGTTTCACTAGCTCAGCAGCAGTTGCCACAGGGTGATGTTTGTGGCCATGGGAAGACAAAATAGCAGCAGTTCACTTAGTTCTCTTCCTTGAATCCCTTGAAATGCCAAGTGATCCAGACTGTAAACATATTCTGGCCATGTAACCACCAGAGTAGTGATTCTTAATCTTTTCTGATTTTTAGGCGCTTCTGAGTGTGTAAAAAGTGCACACAATTACAGAGGTTTTGTAAGTTCCTAATGCGCAGCTATGGCTCCTTCAGTAGTCCATGGCTTTTAAGTTCAGAATCTATGTTCTATAGCAAGAATGTGGCGCCAGTCATGTGATTTGGAAGTTTTGCCCCTGTTGTTTAGGAAATTATTTTTTTTTTTTAAACAGGCCAATAGTCCTCAAGATTTAAGGATGTTTTATGAGAAGAACAGGAGCTTAATGCCTAGGTATGTGTTTAGATTACACTGAATTTTACTATTTGGGAACATGGTGTTTTTATTTGGACTCTGTGTTTTATCTGTTTCTGTTGTTGATGCTTTTTTCACTTGACAGAAATGTGATTGTGTTTTTTATAACCACAAATCACAAAGTTACCAGCACATCATGGGTACTGTACCTTATTCCTTATCTTTTGAAATATGAAGCAATTTAAAAGAAAAATATTACAAAAGTTACATGTGTTCCTTATGGAGTGGGAGATGTGAAGAGAGTAGATATGCATAACATAGAAAGTAAATTCTCCCTTAGGCTTTGTCATACTCCATAAGGATAGTAAGAATTTGTTCTGTATCTTTACAGGTCTTTTTTATTGGAGCTCTTTATACATGTTTGAGTGTTCATTTATGGACGTATTTTTGAAAAATATTTATTTATTTGAAAGGCAGAGTTACAGAGAGGGAGAGGCAGAGGCAGAGAGAGAGAAGTCTTCCATTTGCTGGTTCACTCCCCAAATGGTCCCAGTGGCCAGGGCTGGGCCAGACTGAAACCAGGAGCCAGGAGCTTCATCTGGGTCTCCCACACGGATGCAGGGGCCCAAGGACTTGGGCCATCTTCCACGGCTTTCCCAGGTGCATTAGCAGGGAGTTGGATCAGGAGTGGAGCAGCCTGGACATGAACTGGTGCCTATATGGGATGCTGGCACTGCAGGAAGTGACTTAACCTGCTACACCACAGTGCCAACCCTAACGTACATATTTATGCATATATATATTTAAGACAAATTACATCATGCTTTATGAATTGTTCTCCAACTTTTACTCTGTTAGTATATCTTAAATGTTCAATTTCAGTATGTAGAGAGTTAACTGCAATCTTTTGAATGTCTACATAGAATCCCTTAATTAGATGTACCATACGGTATTTAATCAGATCCCTATTTTCATTTTTTGGCTTCTACAAACAGGTTAAAGTGAAATATATGTGCACTTTTGTGCATGTGTGAATTTCTTTAGGGTAGACTCCTAGAAATGGAATTATTGGGCTGAACAGCAGACTCTGCAGATAGGCTCTCCCAATTACTATAGCAATACAAGAGAATGTTCCTTTCCTCACTTTTAAAAAAAAAATTTTTACTTATTTGTAAGGCAGAGTTACAGAGGAAAAGGGAGAGAGGGAGTCTTTTATCTGCTGGCTCATTCCCTAAATTGCTGCAACGTTCAGGCTGCAGCCAGGAGCTTCCCTTTGGTCCTCTCTATGGGTGCAGGAGCCAGATACTGGGCCATCTTTTGCTGCTTTCCCAGGCCATTAGTAGGGAGCTGGATTGGAAATGCAGCTGCAGGACACGAACCAGTTTATGCTGCTTCTCAAAGGCAGTTGTTTAGTGTTTTTTTCCCTCATCTTTGAGGTCTGAGGCTTTACCATGCTGCTCTTGTTATAAATGTGGTATCTGTGAAACTGCATGTATATTTTTCCTTTATCATAACAAGGCAAAAGTAATGTAATTAATAAATATAAACCCATGGAGCCAGTGCTGTGGTGCAGCGGGTTAAAGCCCTGGCCTGAAGTGCTGGCATCCCATATGGATACCGGTTTGAGTCCCGGCCATTCCACTTCTGATCCAGCTCTCTGTTATGGCCTGGGAAAGCAGTAGAAGATAGCCCAAGTTCTTGGGCCCCTGCACCCGCGTGGGAAACCCGGAGGAAGCTCCTGGCTTCGGAGCAGCACAGCTCCGACTGTTATGGCCAACTGGAGAGTGACCCATCAGATGAAGACCTCTCTCTCTCTCTGTCTTTCTGTCTCTCCTCTTTCCATGTAACTCTGACTTTCAAATAAATAAATAAAATAAATCTTTTAAAAAAATATGAACTCACTATTTTTTTTTCCCTTTCCCTCAGTATTCCCAGAGAAACATCACCTTACTTGACTAATCTCCTTTTGGGTTTACTTCAGAGAAACCAGAAAGATAGGATGGACTTTGGTAAGTAATGACTTCAAATTTTCATGGTTTCTAATTATTTTTGATTCCCAAAGGATTTTTAAAAAGATACTGTAGAGGGAATAGTACTTAGCCTGGCCGGCGCCGCGGCTCACTAGGCTAATCCTCCGCCTTGCGGCGCCGGCACACCGGGTTCTAGTCCCGGTCTTGGCGCCGGATTCTGTCCCAGTTGCCCCTCTTTCAGGCCAGCTCTCTGCTGTGGCCAGGGAGTGCAGTGGAGGATGGCCCAAGTACTTGGGCCCTGCACCCCATGGGAGACCAGGATAAATACCTGGCTCCTGCCATCAGATCAGCGGGGTGCGCTGGCTGCAGCGCGCCGGCCGCGGCGGCCATTGGAGGGTGAACCAACGGCAAAGGAAGACCTTTCTCTCTGTCTCTCTCTCTCACTGTCCACTTTGCCTGTCAAAAAAAAAGTAGTACTTAGCCTGGTGATTATGACACCTGCATCCCACAGTGGTGTGCTTGGATTTGAGTCCTGGCTCTGACTTCTGATAACAGATTCCTGCCAGTATAGACCCAGGAAGGCAGCAGTGTTGGCTCAAGTAATAGGATTCCTGCCACCCATGTGGGAGACTTAGGTTGCATTTCTGACTGCAGTCCAGCCCTAGCCATGGTGGGCATTTGGGGAGCAAACCAGTAGATGGGAGCTCTCTTCGTGTGTTTGTCTATATCACTCTCTCCTTGCAGATAAATAAAATATGATTATTTTTAAAGATTTATTTATTTATTTGAAAGAGTTACAGAAAAGCAGAGGCAAAGAGAGAGAGAGATCACTCTTCCATCCACTGGGTCACTCTTCAAATGGCTACAACAGCCAGAGCTGAGCCAATCTGAAGCCAGGAGCCAGGAGCTTCTTCCAGGTCTCCCACATGGGTGCAGGGGCCCAAGCTCTAGGGCCATTCTGCACTGCTTTTCCAGGAGCATTAGCAGAGAGCTGGATCTGAAGTGGAGCATCTGGGACTCAAACTTATGCCCATATGGGATGCTGGTTCTTTAACCTTCTGTTCCACAGTGCCGGCCCTGGTCTAATGTTTTAGTTTGCAATTGCTCTCTAGAGAGAATGAGAGCGAGTGAAATCTTCCATTTGTTTGCTCACTCCCCAAATGCCCATGATAGCTGGAGGTGAGCCAGGCTGAAGCCAGGACCCTGGAACTGTCTGGGTCTCTGATTCGGGTGTTAGGGACCTAAGTACTGGAGCCATCACCTGCTGCCTCCCAGAGTGCACAGTAGCAGGAAGCTGGAATGTGACAGTGGAGCTGGGACTGAAACCCACAGGCTGGATACATCAATGTTTACTGATGTATGGAATGTGGGTGTGAGAAAGAGAAGACAAAAGTACTCCAAGATTTGTGTCTGAGCAACTGAAAGGATGGGGTTGTAATTTATGGAGATTGCAATGATCATGTGGATGGAACAGGCTATGGGGACAATTAGGGGAATTTAGGTAGGGCATGGTAAGTTTAAGATAACCATTTGATATCCAAATGTGTATATTAAAAGAGCACTTGAATTTCAGAGGAGATATCTAGGCTGGGTGTATATTTTGGAATTGTCAGCTTCTGGGTGATATTTATTAAATTATTTTATAGTGTAATATTTACATCCTTTATTGATTGTTCTATTTAAAAATTCTTTAGTTATTTTCTTAATGGTTGCTCTACAATGTGCTTCTTAACTTACACAAACTACTTCATAATAATATTAGTTAAATTCCAGGACCATACAGAAACTTTGCCCATCTAATATAGCTCTGTTCCCTTCTGTCTTTGTGTTCTTATTGTCATATGTATTATGGCTATGTTATAGTCTCATAGATGCAGTGTTGTAGCTATTGCTTTGTATGTGTTTATATCTTTTAAGGAAGGTAGAAGAAGGAGAAAAAAATTTAGAGTCTTATATTAACCTGTATAGTTATCATTTCTGATACTCTTCAGTTCTTGTGACCAAGGTACTGTTTAGTGTCATTTTTTTGGCTCCAATATGGATGCCATTCCTTCTGCCTTTATGTTATCATTGTCATATATATTGGTCTTTATATGTTATAAGCCCAGCAGTACAATTTTACAGATATTATTTTATCATTTTATCTAATTTCTTTTAAGTCAGAGGAAGAAAAGAGATAAATGTAGGATATACAGATGGTCTCCAACTTAAAATGGTTTAACTTATTTAGAGTAATGTGAAGTACACCATGCAACTCTTCTGCTTTTCACTTTCAGACGAATATTAAAAAATTATGGGATACATTTAATACTTTATTACAAAGTATAGGCTTTTGTTAAAAGCTTTTGCTCAATTGTAGGCTAATATAAGTATTCTGAATATATTTAAGGGGGTTTAGGCTAAGCTGTGGTGTTTGGTGGCCTACGTGTATTTAAATGGTGTGTGTGTGTGTGTGTGTTTAAGATTTACACAGAGTTGCACAGAGAGTGAAGGAGAAGCAGAGAGAGAGAGGTCTTCCATCTGCCAGTTCACTCTGCTCTGCAATTGGCTGCACCGGCTGGAGCTGTGCTGATCCAAAGCCAGGAGCCAGGAGCCTCCCCTAGGTCTCCCACACAAGTGCAGGGGCCCAAGGACTTGGGGCATCCTCTACTGCTTTCCCAGACCATAGCAGAGAACTAGACCAGAAGTGGAGCAGCTGGGACCCATATGCTGGCGCCCAAATGGGATGCTGGCACTGCAGGCAGCGGCTTTACCCACTATGACACAGCACTGGCCCCTAAATGGTTTTTTAATCTCTGTTCCTTTCTCTGTCTCTTCATTGTCAAGGATTCCCACAATGCATATTTTGGTCCACTTGATGTCCTCATTGTTGCTTAGGCACTGTCACTTTTCTTTAATATCTTTTTTCTGTTCCTCATTTTTATTGTCTTCTATTCATATTTGCTGATTATTTTTTCTGTTTCCTCATGTCTGCCTTTGAATTCCTCTAGTGAATTTTCATTTTAGTTACTGTACTTTGTAGCTCCACAGTTCCCTTTTAGATTTTCTTTAAAAAAAAATTTATTTATTTGAAAGAGTTATACAGAGAAAGGAGAGGCAGAGAGAGAGAAAGGTCTTCCATCCACTGGTTCACTCCCCAATTGGCTGCAACAGCTGGAGCTGTTCCAGTCTGAAGCCAGGAGCTTCTTCTGGGTCTCCCAATCCAGTGCAGGAGCCCAAGCACTTGGGCCATCTTCTACTGCTTTCCCAGGCCATAGCAGAGAGCTGGATCTGAAGTGGAGCAGCTGGGACTCGAACCGGTGCCCATATGGATGCTGGCACTGCAGGCGGCAGCTTTTCCCACTATGCCACAGCGCCAGCCCCTAGATTTTCTATCACTATTGATATAACCATTTTTTAAAATATAATTTTTTGACTTTATCTAGATCTTCTTTTCATTCTTTGAGCATCCTCAAGACACTTATTTAAAGTCCATCTAGGGGGGCTGGTGCTGTGGTGTAGTCGGTAAAGCAGCCGCCTGCAGTGCTGGCATCCCATATGGGTGCCAGTTTGAGTCCCGGCTGCTGTACTTCCTATCCAGCCCTCTGCTATGGTCTGGGAAAGCAGTAGAAGATGGCCCAGGTCCTTGGGCCCCACGTGGGAGACCTGGAGGAAGCTCCTGGCTCCTGACTTTGGATCGGCTCAGCTCCAGCCATTGCGGCCATTTGGGGAGTGAACCATCGATGGAAGACCTCTCTCTCTTGCTCTCTCTCTGCCTCTCCTTCTCTCTCTGTGTAACTGTAATTTTCTAGTAAAATAAATAATTTTTTTATAAAAGTCCATCTAGGGGCCAGCATTGTGACGTAGTGGGCTTGTGTAGCTGGCATTTCATAGTGGAGCGCTGGTTTGAGGTTTGGTTGCTATACTTTGGCTTCAGCCCCTGCTGATTTGCCTGTGAAAGCAGAAGATGTTCCATGTATTTGGGCTCTTGCCACTCCTGTGGCTTTAGCCTGGCCCAGCTCCAGCTGTTATGGCCATTTGGGAAGTGAACCAGGAGATGGAAGGTCTTGAGCTCATCTCTCTTCTCTCTGTCAGGATTTCACATAAATAAAATAAATCTAAAAAAATAGTCTTTCTTGAGTAGGTCTGCCTTCAAGTTTTTTTAGGCACAGTTTCTCCATAGGCTATATTTTCCTCTTATTTAATTGAAAGGCAGAGTTATAGGGGCTGGCACTGTGGTATAGTAGGCTAAGCCTTCACTGGGGGCACTGACATTCCATATGGGTGCCGGTTCATGTCTGCTGTTCCTTTTCCAATCTAGCTTTTTGCTATGGCCCGGGAAAACAGTAGAAGATGAACCTGCACCCCCATGGGAGACCTGGCAGAAGCTGCTGGCCAGCTGTTGAGGCCATTTGTGGAGTGAACCAGCAGATGGAAGATCTCTGTCTTTCCTCCTCTCTTTAACTCTACCTCTCAAATTAATAAATAAATCTTTTTTTTTTTTTTTTTTTTTTTTTTTTAAGGAAAAGAAAGGCAGTTATAGAGAGGAAGAGACAGAGAGATTTTCCATCTGCTGGTTCACTCCCCAAATGGCTGCAACAGCTGGGGCTGAGCTGGGCTGAAGGCAAGAACCAGGAGCCTCCTCCAGGTCTCTCATGTGAGTGCAGAGGCCCGAGCACCTAGGCCATCTTCCACTGCTTTCCCAGGCCCAGTATCAGGAAAATTGATCAGAGGTGGAGCAGCTGGGACACTAACTAGCGCTCATATGGGATGCCAACATAGCAGGTGGCCGCTTAACCCACTGTGCTTCAATGCCTCCTCTATATTTTCCTCCTTATTTGGGTGCATTGTGATTTTGGATTAAAAAACTGGACAGTGCACATCTAATAATGTGGTAGTTTTAGAAATCATATTCTTGCCCTTTCCCAGAGTTTTTTGTTACTATTTCTGTTTCTTTGATTGTTATAGACTGTCTCTGTGCCAAGGAACAGTCTCGAGAGAAAAGGTCTTTGGGAGTCTTTCCTGAGCCTATGCATTTTCCTGGGCGTGGACAGCCACTTTGTGATTTTTACTGTACATACAGCTGCTTTTGTGTGTTCTAGTCTTGCCTGGCTACTGTAAAGGAAAAATGAAAGAAATGAAGAGTAGGAAACATTTGGTTTATACTGGTTAAGATGGCAGCGTCCCATATTGGAATACCTGGGTTGGAGTCCTGGGTCCTGAATTCAGCTTTCTGCTAAAACAGAACCTGGGAGGCAGTGGTGATGACTCAACTAATTGGATCCCTGCCTCCCAAATGGGAGACCTGGATTGTGTTCTCAGTTCCCTGCAGCTTTTACTTGACCCACCCTTGGCCATGGCAGGCATTTAGGGAGTGAGCCAATGAATGGGTGAATGGGAGCACTCTGTTTTTCTGTTTCTTTCTGCCTTTTTGTCTCTGAAGATTAAAGAAAAAAAAGTGAAGTAGATCTTTAAATCCCTGGTAGTCACTTCAGCTGGATGGAGGGCCTTGCAACAGTAGCCACCCACCTCTTCGTACCTATGTGATCAGAAGTAGGTTACACCTTTGCCTGCAGTGCCGGCATCCCACATGGGAGCCAGTTTGTGTCCTGGCTGCTCCACTTCCAATCCAGCTCTCTGCTTTGGCCTGGGAAAGCAGTGGAAGATGGCCCAAGTGCTTGGGCCCATGTACCCACGTGGGGGACCTGGAAGAAGCTCCTGGCTCCTGGCTTTGGATCAGCTCAGCTCTAGCCGTCGCGGCTACTGGGGAGTGAACCAGCAGATGGAAGATCTTTCTATCTCTCCCTTCTCCCTGTAACTCTGCCTCTCAAATAATAAATAAATTTTTTTAAAGTAGCAATTAACAGTCAAAGTACATATGCCCAGTAAACAGGACAAAGTCCTTTGTGCTCACCGTGGCTCCTGCAAAGCTTGTATGCTTCAGGAAGAAATGCGCAGCTGCCCGCCGTAGCATTGGGTGGCTGCCACTGTGCTAAGGCCTGAAATGTATAGAAATTAACTGTAGTTGGCCTTCCAGCCTTCCTTTAGATGTTGCAAGCCTTTGGTACACTCCAGAGTTCCAAAATAGTGGCATCATGCAGAGTCTGCCAGTGCTATTTTTAGTCTGTAGAGGGGGAGCTAGGTTCCTGGTGCTTCATCCTCTGCCATCTTCCTAGAATACTTATATTTATTTCTTGTTTATAATGTACTTCATCATTTTGATAAATTTTCTTTCTTTACAGTATTATACTTAGGTAAATGAAGGGAAACAAGAAAATACCTTTATTAGAATGAAAGATATTTCTTAAACCACTATGAAGTCGGAAAGTCACCTTTCTCAGATAGTGTTAGGTTTCTGTAAGGCATTTGCTTTTTTTTTTTTTTTAATTTACATTTTTTTTTTATTTGAAAGGCAGAGTAACAGAGACGGGGAGTTGAGAGCAAGAGGGATCTTCCATCTACTGGCTCACTCCCCAGACGGCTGCAACTGCTGGGGCTGAACTCCCACATGGGTAGCAGGGGCCCAGTACTTGGGCTGTCTTCTGCTTTCCTGTGGGGAGCAGCTCAGACTAGACTAAGTTACTGGAATTAAGACTTATTCTATGCATCTGCTCTCCTCTGTGGGGAGCAGCTCGGACTAGACTAAGTTACTGGAATTAAGACTTATTCTATGCATCTGCTCTCCTACAATATGGCGCTGGGAGAGGAGAAAACAGCTTCTACCCAGCTGCCTCCAGTTCAACCAATAAACTGTAGGACTTGCTCCTGATTGGAGAGCAGCGTACTCGGCGTGTGGGCAGCCGAGTTAGGATTGGCGGAGGAGGACTATAAAGGAGGAGAGAGACGGCACGCACCAGGAACACCTATGGGGAACATCTAAGGGGAACATGTAGCTGAAGGAACACCTGTGCAGCCCCCGAGAAAAGCCGGCCGGCGGTGTGCCGCTCCCCTGCGGAAGTGGGGAATGCGGCCAGGGGGAACTGCCCTTCCACGGAGGTGGAAGGGACGGTAGCCAACCCGGGAAGAACCAGCAGCAAACCCGGGGAGGGCCGAGCAGACGAAAGAACAGCGCAGGGTCCTGTGTCGTTCCTCCACGAAGAGGGGGAGCGACACTTTCCCAGGTGCATTAGCAGGGCGTTGGATCAGAAGTGGAGCAGCTGGGACTCGAACTGGCACAATGCTCTGATATGTGATGCTGGCGTCACAGGCAGCTTGCCTAACCTATGCCATAATGATGGCCCCCATTTACTCTTCTTGGATTTTAGTATTAGAAAGATCTACACCAGTCCAAGAAAGTACCACTAGTGATACTGATGTCCTGGAAGGTGACTTTTTGTGCTGTGCTTAGGAATAAGAAAAAACTGGGGGGGAGGGGGGAAAACTGGGTAGTTTGCCAACGTCCAGATTCCTGAATGCCTTTGCAGAGAAAGTTCTCAGATACTTAAGCTGCATTCCAGGTATTTTCAGTTCTTTGACCATTAAAAGATTTGGGAAGGAGGAAAAAAGAACACTGCAGACTCCTGTAGAAAGACTTTGGCCTCCAAGATGGGCTTTCAGGAAGAGGCAGCTTTGTGTGTGGTGACCCTTTGTGAATACACGCTCTGTGGCAGCTCAGCTGTCAGCAGGCTGCTCTCCCAAGCACAGTGCCTTGCACAGCCTACAGTAGCAGATGCAGCTTTCTTAGAGTTTTTGATTTTTAAGATGGGTCCTTGATTTGGGGCTCTCTTCTATAAGTATAAAGCTAAGAGTTTCCCTCTAAGCACTTTAACTTATCATAGTTTCCCTTCAAATGATGTTTTACCACTTCACATGAAGTGAAAGAACTTGGGACACATTTTTAGGGTTTATGTGATTCTTGAAGGTTTTGAAAAAACATTTATCCCCAAACTTGTTATAGTTTCAATTCCTCTTTGAGGAAAAATTCTCTGACTTGTTCTTATCCATCTTATGTAGACAATTAAAAATTATTCTTTCCAGGGCTGGTGTTGCGGTTTAAGACAGTGCCTGTGAAGCTGCTATCCTATATGTGCACCAGTTCAAGTCCAGGCCTCTCCTTTTCTTTTCTTTCTTTCTTTTTTTTTTTTTTTTTAATTTATTTGACAGGTAGAGTTATAGACAGTGAGGGAGAAAGCCAGAGAGAAAGGTCTTCCTTCCATTGATTCACTCCCCAAATGGTCTCCAAGGCCGGTGCTGTGCCAATCTGAAGCCAGGAGCCAGGTGCTTCCTCCTGGTCTCCCATGCAGGTGCAGGGCCCAAGCACTTGGGCCATCATCCACTGCACTCCTGGGCCACAGCAGAGAACTGGACAGGAAGAGGAGCAACCGTGACTAGAACCCAGCGCCCATATGGGATGCTGGCTCTGCAGGCGGAGGATTAACCAAGTGAGCCACAGTGCCAGCCCCTCAGGCCGCTCCATTTCAAATCCAGCTCTCAGCTAATGCTTCTGAGAAAGCAACGGAAATGGCCAAAGTACTTGGGCTCCTGCCATCCACATGGGAGACATAGATGGAGTTCCAGGCTTCTGGTTTTGGTCTGGCTCATTCCTTGTCATTGGGGCCGTTTGGAGAGTGAACCAGTGGATAGAAGATTCATATTCATTCTCTCTCCCTCTCACTCCCTCTCACTCTCCCCTCCCTCCCTCTCCCCTTCTTCTCTGTAAATCTGCCTTTCAAGTCTTTTTTTTTTTTTTTAAAGATTGTTCTTCTTAGTCTTAATCCCATCAGTCATAGGTATATGTTGGTAAATACTTTTATCTTTCAGAGGAGAAATTAAACTGATGGTTGCTCTGAACCATGAGAAATATTGTTCAATAGTGAAGCAACATATTCATGGATAATAGTTTTAATTAAAGATTGTATGAAAAATTTGCATACTTTCAATGGAATAATAAATGGCTTGAAAAGTGGTTTTGTTGTTGGCATTCAGCCTACGTTATTTATATCTATTTCATTCCCGTTATATCTTGTGAAAATCTTAAATGTCAAATTGGAATTTATGAGTTTGTGTAGGTGTATAAATTTTTGTTCTAAAAAATACCTAAGGTAGAAAGTTCATGTTTCTCTTTAAAACCTTTCATGTTGGTATTCTGTAGCAAGGGTTATGATTGACATTTGCTCTAAGAGGCTTTGGGTATTTCAGTAAAACTCATGAGATCTTTTAGAGTAGAAGATAATTTATACTAAATAGAATTAAGCTTATTCTTGATCTTGCTTAAATCTCTCCATGTTAGGACTGTGCTATTCTCCTTGCACAGATAGTCACATACACAATTACTGTAAAAGTCTGAGATACAATGATAAAGGAGATTTTAAAAGTTTTTTTATGTTTTTAAAAGAAATAATGAAATACTTTAAACACACAGGAAAGTGAAGTAAATAATAAATTTCCATTTATACCTGCTTGTTTATCTTTTCTTAGCAGGCCTGTTGTGCAGGTTTTAACCTTGGTGAACAGTTAAAGAAATGAAATAATAGTTTTTCCAAAAAAATGTAAAGCCAGCTATAGGAGTATGTTTCTGGGCTGCAAGGAGAGTATTCATTTTACAAATAAGCTTCCTTGGTTTCCTCTTAGGACAATTAACAATCGCCATATTTCATAGACTTATGTGGTCAGCAAGGGCAAGGTGATGGCAGTGAACACATCTTCCAGAGTAGCCTCTGATCGGGTATCCCGGGTTGGTAATGAATGGTTTGAGAACTCACACTTAAATTATTTTACTAAGAATTATAATCACTTTTTGTATTATAAAAATAATGCACTTTTACATTTAAAGGAAATGGAAGCTATATAAAGAAGTTAATTATTTATGATCTAAGACATGTTGACTACATTGAGGAGATTATCCACAAGTCAATGGCTGTTTAAATATTGTATTCTGATTTTTCATTACAGAAGCATTTTTTAGCCATCCTTTTCTTGAGCAAGTTCCAGTAAAAAAATGTGAGTACTCGGTGTTTTTGCATTTTTACTTGAATCAGTGCAGACAATAAGTGCACTTTGTTGTGCATCTCAAGATTTCATTGAGATTCTCTTACATACCTGTAATTGGGCTTATTTAATGACAATTCTGTTTTTCCTTTCAAATCCAAGTTGAAAATTTCAGTGATTGCTTCATTTTTAGTTTGATCCATAGAAGCTATAATAAGTAGGTAAATACAAAATTGTGATCAGCACCAAGGTGTAGTGGTTTTGATGGGCTTTTCTATTAGGTCATGTAACTGCACTTCAAAGAAGAGACGGAGCTCTTTGTCGGTTTCTTCCCCCAGCTTGCCCAGTTCCAGTGCCTCTGTATGCTGGCTCTGTTTCCGGAAGCTCCTGTGGCAGCTCTCCATCTTGTCGTTTTGCCTCTCCACCAGTAAGTTCTGGTTTTATTAAAGAGATTTCGGATTTAGTGCTGCTGCATCTATTTACATACAGACATGCAAATATGTTGTGAATTATGCTTAGTGTAAAGTGTTTACAGTGAAACTGAGGTTCAGGAGAAAGCGTTACAGTTGGGTCAAATGGACCTCTGCCCTTACTTAGCTGTGTAAGCTTCAGCAAGAAATGTCACCTCTCTGGTCCATTTTCCTTTGAACAGTGAGTATGGTACTGCTATCTTTTTATGTTCTGTGAGATTTTGGGGATGGTACTTGAAAACAGAGTACCCATTACAGGTGGATAGGCAATATTTATTTTACCCATATATTATAAATGTCTGAGCCAGATTTTATTGGCTTGGTCTCACGTGATTGTAATTACTGTCCTCGCTTCCACTCAAACTTCTTCCTTCCCTCAAGTTACATTTCCTTCATGACCGTGTTCCTTCTCATTTAAGTGCTTCTTCCTGAACCTGAGAGCTTCTGGTAACTTCTTCCTACCCTACTCGCCCAGGGTTTTGTACGGACCCTCTCTCCAGTCTGTTGCAGCTCTGTGACCTTGAAGCTCTTTCACAAGCTGCTGGTGCTGGGCTCCTGTGGTAGGAGTTCTGTTTTCCACATTCTCCTGGCACATGTGCGTTTCTTAAATTCTGCTGGCTGAAGGTTGGGAGTCAGGAAGAGAGGCAGTTGTGTGATTAGCTGGTTGAGGCAATTCAGATTTAAGAGCATGGGGCTTGGGAGCTGTTACTTTCTTCACTAGTGACAATCTCTCTGAGCCAGTATCCTCATTTGTAAAGTAAATCTAATTTATCTACTTTGTGGGGTTCTTTAAGGATTAGTGAGCACACAGTAAGTACTCAGGTAGTAGCAGCTGCTATTATTATTTTCCAGGAAAACCTGATACCCATAGTCATAGCAGATGTGGAAACAGCCTCCTGCAAGCAGATGAGTCTTTACACTGGCAAAATACCACAAAAAACAAAAAACCCTTTCTTACACAGTTCTGCAAATTCAAACCAAATAGAAGAAGTGGTGTGTTAATAAGGCTTCTGTTATATTCTTGTCAATTTGAAAAATTAAGAGGAAAAATAACACTGTTTTTATTGTGTGAGTCTGGAATATTACAAAAAAATACCCCTGTGGATTTGGAGCTCACTGGGGAGAGACTTTATTTGGAGATTTGGAGTTAGGCAGACTGGGCTCAGTCCTGGCCCTCTGCTTGCCTGCTTAACTCTGAGAAGGTCAGTTAGAGTGCTGAATCAAGGGATCCTTATCTAGAACCTAGGCCTCATCACCCTTGGCTCCTGGGGTGTTGGTGCCTGGCTGCAGGTAAGTGCTCAATACATTGTAGCTGTTACTGTGAAGTTTACATTTTCACCATACATTGTGACACCTAGCCTGAAAAGCAAAGCTTGTGTCTCAGAAAGTAACCACAGGGAGGAACCTGATTATGGGAGAACAAGAATAAAGGATCCTGGAGGATGGTAGATGCCAAGGCCTCCAATCAGACCAGTGACAAGGATCAGAAAAAGAGAGCTCAGTAACGCATTGAACGGGAAATTTGCTTTGACTGACAGGCATGATGGGATTTTTATTGATTAGGTCAGCCCTGAAAGGAGAAAACAAAGCAAGAGCTAGCCTGGGGCTGCAAGGCAGAGCAGGAGAGAAGAGGGGTAAAGCAGGGGGAGGAGGAGCAGAGCAGGAGGGGGGAGGGGCAGGAGGGAATAGGGTGCCATATTTGGATGCTAAAACTTTGGTGGAAACCATTTTTAGGAGGCCTTTTTAAAAAAGCTAATATTTGAAGTGAAAATAAAAGGGAATTTAGGTGCATTTATCATCTCTAATTATTGAGATTAGAAAAAAGGATGGTTTGATAGAGCTTGTAGTTAAGACACTGCCAAAAGTGAGATGATTTTACCCGGACATCTTTGTTCTTAAGGCCGATACAGACTCTCATACTGAGAGTTGATATGGGCATGTAGTATAACGTTCTTTCTTTATGTTCTCCTGCACATGTAGTTGATTATTTATTTCAGAAGAATCTTTGAAACACAAAAATAAAAATATAATGAACAACAAAACTCCAGATCACTCCTTTTGTTTTGATACTATGAATCAAATGCTATTTAGGTGATAAAAATTTCTTTAGAATACCTATTATGTTTCATGACATTTGTTGAATGCCTGCTTTGTGTGAATTTTGGTTTATACTAATGAGTGACATGACCAGGCCACTCACTTAAGAGATTTTTAGTTTAATGGTGTGGACAAGAGGTGAGTAAACTTGATCACTATTAGAAGTGTCTGTGTCTTCAGAGATGTGGATAAGGGGCATCAGACCAAGGACTTAGGACTGTTGAGAGGAGAAGATTGAGCTGAGTTTTGAAGAGAGTTAACAAGAGGAATTAGTAAAAATGTGCTGTTGCAGACATAGGAATCCCTGCACGTGGGTAATAGAAGTTTGACCCACTGAAGGTACTCTTCTTATCCCCTGGAGACATTCACATTTAAATTTGCCTGAATTAATTTAAATTTAAAATTCGGTTCTTTGCTCACACTAGCCACATTTCAAGTGCTCAGTAGCTGCTACTGCTGGCTACCATATTAGACTGCTCAGATATAGAACATTTCTTCAATTGCAGAAAGGATCAGGCTGCTTTGGGTAGTTCAGTCTAGTGGAAGCAGAGAGCTCTGGCACTGTGGTGAGAGAAAAATAAAGCCAAGATTTGAGTGCTGAGCAAAAGAGTATAAACTGTATCCTTCAAGCAGTGGTTGGCCCTTAGAATGATTGTAAATGGAGAAGTGATGTGAGCCTGTGTGTTTTAGCTAGATTCTTCCAAAATAGCACCAGGGATTGCGTCTCTCTATTAGAGGAAAGAGAACAACCTGAGGTGGTTGCTATTATTACTATTATAGACTAAGCAGTAGAAAAAGAGGAGGGGCAAGGTAGAATGGAGGGAAAGAGTTTGAGTCTTAGAGGCCATTTGAACTTGGGACTTGAGGAGGGAGACCCTGCTGGTGGTTGAATGGTGACTGATGAAGTCGCTCAGTGAGAGAACATGGGAGCAAGGCTTTGGAGTAGAAAAGTGCTGAATTAATCAAGTTCAGGCTCAGCATTTTTTTTTAAGGTTTACTTATTTACTCAAAAGTCAGTTACACAGAGGAGAGGCAGAGAGAGAGAGAGAGAGAGAGAGAGGGAGAGGTCTTCCATCCGCTGGTTCACTCCCCAGATGGCTACAACGGCCAGAGCTGCGCCGATCTGAAGCCAGGAGCCAGGAGCTTCTTCCAGGTCTCCCACATGAGTGCAGGGGCCCAAGGACTTGGGCCATCTTCTGCTTTCCCAGGCCATAGCAGAGAGCTGGATCAGAAGAGGGGCATCCAGGACTAGAACTGGTGCCCATATAGGATGCTGGCACTTCAGCCAGGGCTTTAACCTGCACCACAGCGCTGGCCCCCAGGCACAGCATGTTGTCTGTACAAGTGAACACGGGTTTTGAGCTTGTTAGAAGGAACTAGCCTTGGGGTAAAAATTGAAGAGGACTGGTTACTGGACACATGGTTGTTAGAAGTAGAGTTAGAGTGGTCACTAGGGTAAGGATACAGAGTGGATGGCCCAGGGTGGCACCCAGGGGAATTCTGTACCCTCCATCTCCTCCTCTTCAAGGGGCAAGTGTGAAATTTGTACCCACAAAAGAGAATAGGAATGAAACCCCGGGAAGTAGAATGAAAAATAAGAGAGAATGGAGTCATTGGATGAAGGCAAAGATTGTCAAGACAGAATAATCCGTGGTGCTTATGTGGCAGAGAATGGAAGCCCCTGAGGGTGGAGGAAATGTCTGTTGGATGTGGTAGTTGGGAGTTGTTGGTGAGCTCAATAAAGGCCATTCTGGGGGCCACAGACCACCAGCCGCCTGCAGTGTCAGCATTCCATATAGGCACTGGTTCAAGTCCCAGCTGCTCCATTTCTGATCTAGTGCTCTGCTATGGCCTGGGAAAGCAATAGAAGATGGCCCAAGTCCTTGAGCCCCTGCACCTGCATGGGAGCCCTGAAAAGAAGCTCCTGGCTTTGGATCGGCGCAGCTCTGGCCATTGTGGCCATTTGAGAAGTGAACCAGTGGATGGAAGCCATCTCTCTCTCTCTCTCTCTCTCTCTCTCTCTCTCTGCTTCTCTGTAACTCTGCCTTTCAAATAAAATTAAGGAAAAGACATTCTGTTGAAGGATTGAAAGCAGAAAGAGGATTATGATGGGTTAAGTGGTCTACAGAAAGTGAGGATTGAGTCAATGAGGACTGATAATGTAGAAAATCAGTGTTAAGAAGTGAGAAGAGAGTGATCAGAGAGGGCTCTAGGGATTTCACATGAGAGAAAATGTAACCTGTTGATGGGCAGACAGGGTGGTGGGGGAAGCCACAGCAGGAGGAGAGGATGTGAGGGGAGTTTATTAGAGCCCTTGAGGAGGTGGGGGAGAAAAGACTGTAGAATGTCTCACTCAGATGAAAAAGGAGGACCAGGATGCAGATAGCTTTATAAGTAGCAGAGGAAGAAATTGAGAAAGCCCGTGCCTAAACAAAAGATATGGTGAAGTTAGATATTTGGAATCACATTTCAACTTGATTACTTTTTAATTTTGTGGGTTCTGGAAAATTACCTGACCATCTGAGTTTTGTCAGAGTAGGGCTGACACATGGGAAACTCTGAAAAGAGCCTAACCCATGGTTGATGCTCAGTCATGTTAGTCCTTCCATCTTCTATTCTCTTTATTACCTTTTTGAATAAAAATCTCTTCAAAAAGTGGCAAGATTTTGGGGGTGGGTGTTGTGGCATAGCAGAGTGAGCTACCACTTGAGATGCCTGCACATCATATCAGAGTCCTGGTTTGAATCCTGGCTTCTCCACTTCTGATTCAGTTTCCTGCTGATGCATCCTAGGAGGCAGCAGATAGCTCAAGGCTTGGGCCTCTGCCGCTCATGTGAGAGACCCGGATGGAGTTCTGGGCTCCTGGTGTTGGCCTGGCCCAGCCCTGGCTGTTGTGGGCATTTGAGGAATGAATCAGCAAGTGGAAGATCCCTCCCTCTGTCTCTGTCATTCTGCCTTTCAAGTAAATAAACACATATTTCAAAAAGTGTTTAAAAGTTTTATGTTATGTATGTGTCACACACGCTAGAGTAGAAAGGTGATTTGAGAGAGGATCAGCAGCAGTGAGTTAGGTATTTAAGACTTGAAGAGCATTATGTGGCAGTTTTCCTTTTCCTAAAAAAGCCAGTGATGCCACAGGGTGTTAGGGACTTAAACACAACAAATTGTGAAGTTAATTGTTTCAGAAAATCATTGTGTAATACTGCATTCCATTAGAGTTTTCACTAGAGTCCTTGAACTAGGCCAATACCAAAAGACACATAGCCAGTGACATACTCTTCTGTAACACGGATTGCCTATTTGTCTAAATATATTGTTTGCTTTTTTTTCTTTCCTATCCTCTCTCTCCCAAGCAAACCAATTCCATCCCCTAACAAAACAAAATCGAAAGGAACATATCTATACCTGTAAGGTTTTCTAAATCTTTCTGTGAGTGTAAATAACATTCTGAAGTTCGGGTAGCCTATTTGATTTTGTCTTCTCTTACACACAGATGGTCTTTTTGGTTTCCTGTTTGCAGTGTTTTCTTCATTGTCGATTTAAAACTTTTTTTATGTGTGTAGGATGTCATTAAAGTTTCTGGACATTTCCGATATTTAGTGTCTATTTTCTAGACCATGAGCTGAGGGAGGGGGACTGGGATGGTAAAAATGCAACCTTCCAGAATCTTGAGGAGAGGCAGAAATGTGCATATGATAGATGCTATGATGTAATTTAATGTGTCATTTTTGGAAAACATCTTGGAAGTATTTGTGAACATTTTTAAACTGTGCTTTTCTGAAGGAATGATTTTCCAAAGAGAATTTTTGAAATCTTTGATGGACCTGAACTTTATTCCCAGTTTTATGAAACAAAACATTCTTTAGTTGAGTGACTATTTGTACTTGCATTAGGCCAGTTTTAATTTTATTTTGTTAATTTTAGTCCCTTCCAGATATGCAGCATATTCAGGAAGAAAACTTATCTTCCCCACCATTGGGTCCTCCCAACTATCTACAAGTGTCCAAAGATTCTGCCAGTACTAGTAGCAAGAACTCTTCTTGTGACACGGATGACTTTGTTTTGGTTCCACACAACATCTCGTCAGACCACTCATGTGAGAATCTTTTCTACTTATACACATTATATTTGTTAATTTACTAAACTAGCACTTTTTAAAATTTTTTATATCACACTTTCTTGTGTAGGGCACCTTTTCAAATGGGCATTTTATTTAGTTTTAATTATCAGAATTTTACACCTACTTTCTGAAATCTGCTCAATCATGTTTTATTTAAAACAATAATTTTGCATTCTGAAGTTACATAAAAAGCTTTATTTGAAATAATCTCAAATTCTATTTGTATTCAAACAGAAAGAAAGAAAGAAGCTAACATGAACCTGGAATTAGGAGAGAAGCCAGAACTCAGTCCCAAGCACTGTGAAATGGAATGTGGCCATCTTAACTGCCATGCTAAATCCCCACCCTCCATTCACTTTTTGAAGCCCCTTGATATAATTTAATTTCAGCTTGATAAATCCGACAAAAATAGTTGAGAGATTTTGATGTAATCCCAGTGATTCTGTAGACTTATTCATATTCAGAGACAGTCAAGATCTCTAGTGTTAAATTGTCCAAACAAGATTGTTTCTCCATGTTTGTAGGACTTTTAAAAATGTGTCTCTATACATTTTTATATTTTTCTACATTAAAAGCACTCCTATCTTTTTGTTTTTATTCTAGTTACCTATGTGTTTTTGTGCTGCTGTAAATTTTTCAAAGTTGTTCCTATCCAGGTCTTTGTGCTGCCAAACCCCATGGTCAGTTCTCAGTCTTTGTCTTCTTGATGTCTCCATGGCATATGTTATAGTTGGCCACACTCTTTATTTTTAATTTCTAAAATGTTATTGTGAGTTATATCCTATATATAAGATATTTAAAACATCTGTAGAGTTTAAAAATAATATGTAACAAAGACCTCCTGAGACCCCTCCTGATTTTCTTATCTTTTTTGTCTGGTGTTCCATCTTTTGGTCTTATTGCTCTACTTTTAGGAGATTTCTGTGATGTTTTCTTGGTAATTTTTTCAAAGAACATAATTACAACATTGTGGGCTGGCTTTTGGCATAGTAGTTAAGATGCTCCTTGGAATGCCTGCATCACATATTGGAGTTCCTGAGTTCTAGTATTGGATACATTCCCATTCCAGCTTAGGAATAATGTGCTCCCTGGGAGATAGCAGGTGATAGCTCATAGCTGGGTCTCTGCCACACACAGAGGGGACCCTCATCAAGCTCCCAGCTCCTGGCTTCAAAGTGGCCTAGTTTCAGTTGTTGTGGGCATTTGGAGAATTAACCAGTAGATGGGAGATCTTTGTCTATCTGCCTTGTTTATTTTTTTCTGTCTTTCAAATAAATAAAATAAATAAATATTTGAAAAAATAGTCTATTAGGACCATTAATCAGTGTTGGCACTGTGGCATAGTGGGCTAAGCCTCCACCTGCAGTGCTGGCATATGGGATACCCGGCTGCTTCATTTCAGATCCAGCTGCCTGCTAATGCACCTGAGAAAGCAGTGAGGATGGCCCAAGTGCTTGGGCCCCTGCACCCATGTGGGAGACATGGAAGAAGCTTCTGGCTCCTGGCTTTGGATGGGCTCAACTCTAGTCATTGCTGCCAATTGGGTAGTGAAACAGCAGATAGAAGACCTCTCTCTCTCTCTGACTCTCCTTCTATTTCTGTGTAACTCTGACTTTCAAATAAATAAATAAATAAATCTTGAAAAAATTGTTGTAAAGTTAAAAAAGTATTTATTTGAAAGGCAGAGAGAAAAAGAGAGATCCAAGCAGTGTCTTCACTGCTGTTTCAAATGCCCACTTGGGCTTTATTTTTCTTTCTAGAACTGGGAGACACTTCATTCAATAAAATTGAATAAGTGTTCTAATGAGCCAAGCAGAGAGGTTTTTTTTGTTTTCTTTTTAAAAAGAAAAGGAGTTACACAGAAAGCGGAGAGGCAGAGAGAGAAAGAGAGATCTTCTATCTGCTGGTTTGCTCCCCAGTTGGCTGCAACGGCTGGAGCTGTACCAATCCAAAACTAGGAGCCAGGAGCTTCTTCCTGGTTTCCCACGTGGGTGCAAGGACTTGGGCCATCTTCTGCTTCCCAGGCCATAGCAGAGAGCTAGATTGGAAGTGGAGCAGCCAGGACTTGAACCAGCACCCATATGGGATGCTAGCACTGCAGGCGGTGGCTTTACCCGCTATGCCACAGTGCCGGCCCCAAGAAGGGTGTTTTTTTAAGAAAGAAAAAGCCTGAAGAAAGTCCAAACAGGTATCTAAAAGGGAATATCATTTCAAAGTTATTTTTCCTTATAAGGTGGGAATGAGGAGACAGAAAAATAGGAAAGCAATTGATTGGTTAACATCAGGTTATTTTAGGTTACTTTTTTGTGAAAGGATTAGGTAACTTCATTATAGTGCCAATTGAAACTGAACCATTTGGAAAATTTGTTCTCTCTCTAATGATTCTTGGAAAATAAGATGAGCAGTTTAGTTGCAGCTTGTTAATGTTAACAAGTGACTCCATTTTTTCTTAAGCCTGTTCTCTTGGAACCTGTTTAGTCTAAAACAGTGAACTCCTATATTTTTTGTTTAACTTTTTTCTATTGAGTTTTTCATTTATGCTGTCATGTTTTTAAATTTTCAGAGTTCTTTCTTTCCTTACTCTGAATATTGTTCTTATTTCAAGGTGCAATATTTTGTTTTGTTATATGATCATAATTAAAAATGAAGAATTTAAAAATTTTGTAAGTTCTGTATAGGTGGGGCTTATTGTCAATAAGCCTCTACACTAGGTTCTATGGGTGGGGCATTTATTTAGACTGTTTTCTTTTTGGAGGGCCACTCCAAAGAAGACTGATCAGGTCTTCTGCCTAAAGAGTATAACCTGGCACTGTTTTGAAGAAGTTTGGAGATCTCAGTAGTCAATGTAAGGTTTTACTTACTCTCCACCACCAGCCTTTTTTCACTGTTGGAGTACCCTCGCCATTCATTCTTAGTGTTCTACCATCTAGAGACCTTGTTTTCCTCTGTCCCGAATATAAACATCCATTGTTTAAAGATCCTCTCCTCAACTCTATGTAAACAGGACTGTCTGCATAGAATTGAGAAGAGGAAATGAAATACTGTCCTTTTAAAAAATTCTGTATTTTGAAAAATTTTATTGTATATACTTGAATATACAATAAAAGATACATATATAGTAACAAGATAAGTATATATAATAAAATGGCTACTATGGTGAAACTAATTCACATATCCATTGTCTCACATAGTTATCCATTTTTCCCCACGTGGCATGAGCAGCTATAATCTTATCTAGCAAAAGTCTTGAAGACAAGTACACAAATGGGATGAACATTATGGTGCAGCAGGTTAAGCCACCACTTGGGACACCCACATCCTTTATCAGAGTGCTTGTTGAAGTCCTGGCACCTCTGCTTCTGATCCAGCTTCTTGCTAATGCACCCTTGGAGGCAACATATGATGGTTCAATTAGCTGGGTCCCTGACACTCACGTGGGAGACCTGGAAGGAGTCCTGGTCTCCCGCCTTAGTCCTGGCCCAGGTCTGGCTGTTGTGAGCATTTGGAACATGAACTAGCAGGTAGAAGATATCTCTCTCTCTTGCTCTACCTTTCAAGTAGATGAAAATAAATGCATAAGCATTTAAAAATAAAAACTGTATTCTTACTGCTTCTAAATAGACTTTCAAACAATCCTCTTTTTAATTCTACCTTAAATGCCACTTTGAGAATTATATGGTGCTACTAATTACTCAATATTTTGGGGCTGTGTGCTATAAATTGGTTTACTTCTAGGACTAATGGCTGGCTAAGGATTCTGTCTTCTTGGGTCTATTTGGTCAAATACTCCTTGTCCATCAATTTTCTAACTTTCAGATTTTTTATAGCTGTGGAATTTTCTGTTCTTTCACCCTGTGAACTTAGTTTGTTCTCTTTGCTCATCTCTCCTCTTTCCCTATATTTTCAAAATAACAATATAGTATCAAAATAGCGATACAAATACCACGTAAAATGAGACTGTTAAAAACTGCTTTTAAAATACTTTGTGAATCTTGTGGTTCTTAGGATACTCTCATTAGGAATATGCAGTAAACGATTTGAGTTTTAAGGTCACTTGAAATAATTTCCTTTTGATGATTAAACTACCAAATTGATACATAACCAGTTAGGTTCCTTTACTTTGTTTTACTTTTGGTTTTCAGGAAATTTTTTTTCTTTTTCTGATTTCATTTTCTTTTATAATTATGTATAATTCCAGACTTAAAGTTTAAGACAGAATATACTTAGTAAAACCTAGCTTCTATCCTTGCCTCCTCTACTCTGTTTCTTCCATTCTCCTATAGGCAGCTATTTAATGTCTTTATAATAGACTCTGTCCTTACCGTGATTTGATACCTGTCAGCCAGTAGCACAGTGTGGTGACTGTAGTTCATAATAATGTATATTAACTGTATACTCCAAGTATAAAGAAATGAGAAAGAAATGGAAATGCTGATTACCTGGCTTGATCAGTTCTGCTGTATACATGTTGAAATACTGCATTATATCCCATACAATTGTACAAGTATTACATATTAATAAAAGTAGAAGCCAAAGTGTAAGTAGCCCCCGCTTACCCCACTACTCTTTGATCCCTTACCCCGATTTATGTTCTGTTATACTTCCATCGTATATGACATTATTATATGTGTTTTTGTACTACTAGAATGTAAGCTTCATGAGATGTGCCAAGTAAATGCATTTCTGGATTCCTATTTAGGGGTATTCAAAGGGATATTTGTGATTTTTTCCCCCTTTTGAATATAGGTTAGTAGCATAGTTTATTTATTTATTTATTTATCTTTTTTTTTTTTTTTTTTTTTTGACAGGTAGAGTTAGACAGTGAGAGAGAGAGCTAGAGAGAAAGGTCTTCCTTCCATTGGTTCACCCCCCAAATGGCCTCTATGGCTGGCGTGCTGCGCTGATCCGAAGCCAGGAGCCAGGTGCAGGGCCCAAGCACCTGGGCCACCCTCCACTGCCTTCCTGGGCCACAGCAGAGAGCTGGACTGGAAGAGGAGCAACCGGGACAGAATCTGGGCCCCAACCGGGACTAGAACCTGGAGTACTGCCGCTGCAGGCAGAGGATTAGCCTAGTGAGCCAGGGCGCCGGCCAGCATAGTTTATATTTATTTATTTTTTATTTTTTGCCAGGAAGAGTTAGCAAGAGAGAGAGAGAGGAAAGTCTTACTTCTGTTGGTTCACCCTCCAAATGGCTGCTACGGCCAGCGCTGTGCCGATCTGAGGCCAGGAGCCAGGTGCTTCCTCCTGGTCTCCCATGCAGGTGCAGGGCCCAAGCACCTGGGCCATCCTCCACGGCCTTCCCGGGCCACAGCAGAGAGCTGGACTGGAAGAGGAGCAACCGGGACAGAATCTGGGCCCCAACCAGGACTAGAACCTGGGGTGCCAGCGCCGCAGGTGGAGGATTAGCCAAGTGAGCCGCAGCGCCGGCCCAATTTTTAAAGTTTATATTATTTGATTAACATTGCTATTATACTTTAATAAAGGTATATTAATGATTCCTTTACAGGTGTTTAAAATTACAGAGGACAATATGATATAGTGACGCAACAGTGATAGAGATAGGAGTCCCCTGAGATCTGAGCTGTGTTCTGCTCCCTTACAGTTAACCCAGGGGTGGATGAAGATGACTGTGGCATGTGCTGAGTTTTTCCAAAAACTCATGCAAGTGCTGAGGGAATGTAATGCAGAGGCATTAGATTACATTAAACTTTGTTATATATAATTAGTTCTGGTTTTATATATGTACTGTATGGGTGGTCTGCAAAAAATTCAAGGAAAACGTGTATTATGAAAACATTATGCATGGATTCCAAAAATTATTGTACCAAAAGAAACTAACCTTTTAATTCCATTTTTCCACAAACTTTTTGAAGTATCCTTACATGCAAAAGTGTTCAGTAAAAGCTACAGAGCTTATGTGTGCAATGAAATTAGCACAACCCTCTAAACTTTCGGGGTGTGTGGCCCGGTGGTAAGCCATACTTGAGATGCTTGAATCTCATGCTGTGGTGCCTGGGTTTGAGTCCTGCCTTTGCTTCCAATCCAACTTTCTGCAAGTGAGCGCTCTAGGAGACAGCGGGTGATGGCTCAAGTACTTGGGTCCTTAATACTGTTACAGAAAGCTGGATTGGAGAAATCCCCTTCAAACAGGCACTAGAGGCTGGGTGGAGGATCAGCAGAACCAGTTTATTAACGTCGATGTGCCCAGTGGAACCTTTTCCCAAAACTGGGCATCTGATGCAGGTTTCTTAAAATATTTCTGGGTTTTTCAGAATGCATTAACAGTTACAGTCTTGGTGGGCTTCGTTACAGCCTTAGGACTCAGGACCACTGATGAGGAACTTCAGGTCACACTCATGGAAACTTGATGAGGGCGGAGAGGAGGGCTGCAGAAAACTGAGATTAGGATACCTACCCCGACATACCAGCACCTACAGGGGACAGATTTAGATGACTGCCCAAACAAGCCAGCACCTATGGGGAACTGGAACAGGGGTTACAGTAAATAGAGATTAGGACATCTGCCCTCCTCAAGAGTCTTGTCTCTCCCGTCTCTGGTCACAGCCTAACTTCCTCTTCAGACTGTGTTCCGGGCTCTAGACTTTGACCTGATTTAGCCCTGGCTGTGACAGGGATTTGAGGAGAGGACCAGTGAATCTCTCTCTCTCTCTCTCTTTGTTTTTCTTGTACTCTGCCATTTAAATAACATTGAAATTGAAAATTAAAGAACTGGAAAATACAAATAAGTTATTCCAAAGACTTAAAAAAATAACCTTTTGCCAGTGAGAAATGAAAAGAAACCTGATAAAAATGGTAGCACAGATTTGTGTGTGTTACACGATGAAGAAGATACATAAATTTTGCAATAAGATGTCACTTGACCTTGAAGAAGGCTCAGGTGTTCTTACAGAAGTGCTAGCACTGGAAGAGCTGCAGGCTGTGTATGCAGCTGGGTGCAGGCTTCTATTCTTTCTCATGGACGCAACTGCAGCATAAGCAGACAGGAAATGCATGCATGCTGTGTCAGGGTGTTTCCTAATAATAATGTCAGAACAAGTTTGCATTTTTTAAAGCAGGTGGTGTGGTGGGACTAATTATATTATTTTTCTCCTTTAGATGATATGCCCTCTGGAACTGCTGGAAGACGTGCTTCCAATGAGTTCTTGGTGTGTGGATGGTATGTGTATATAAAATCTATAAACAATTCTTCATATTTTGGTATTTTGAGTTAAGGCTATAGAAGTTTTTATTGTTGATTTAA
The DNA here is from genome assembly GCF_051225735.1 of Oryctolagus cuniculus. Taxonomy (NCBI): domain Eukaryota; kingdom Metazoa; phylum Chordata; class Mammalia; order Lagomorpha; family Leporidae; genus Oryctolagus; species Oryctolagus cuniculus. The sequence continues at coordinate 60,624,631 of NC_142883.1, forward strand.
TATCTGTAGTTACATAATTTCTCATTAAAAATTATTAATAAAACATATAATCTATCTTAACTTTGAAAAAACAATTCTTATTTAATTTATTTGATAGACAGACACATTTAATTTATTTAAGAGACAGACCAATAGAGAGGGAGCAAGAGAGAGCGAGCGTGCATGTGCACTCACCTGACAGCTCGTTCTCCAAATGCCTGCTGGGGCCAGGGCCAGGCTGAGGCTGAAGCTGGTTTCTAGGAGCTTGATCCAGGTCTCCCATGTGAGTGGCAAGGGCCAGCTATTAGAAGCATTAATGCCGCCCTCCAGAGCGTGTGCACTAGCAGGAAGCTGGAATTAGGAGCCAGAGTCAGGAGTCAAACCTGGGGACTCCAGTAGGAGACACTGGTGTCTTAATTGCCGAGGCAAATGCCTGCCTCTTCCTGGTTTCTTTGTGTATACTTGGTGAACTCTTTTTGAAAATTGGGCATTTGACAAAACAGCTACCTCTCCCATTCTTATGTACTGGCTGTGTGCAGGGGAAGACTAAACATCTATCATGGTGCTTACAGGTTATGGGATCCATCAGACCATTCCTGGAAAGTGTCTTCTTTGGGAATGTATCTTTGCTTTTATTCAGATAAACACAGGTGCTTCTGAGTGTTTTAATTTCCTGTTCTCAGAAAGTTGCAAGTCTGTTACATTCCTCTGTCCTTAATCTCTTGCTCCCCCTGGTGCCTGCCATCAGAAATCCAGAGTCTGCTATTAACCAGTTCAGAGCTGTTTTCCTTGGCCTCTAGTCTGGTTTCCAGACTGTGTCACTATTCCATTCCTGCTGTGAGCCAAGCAGTACAGAAACTGGTTCCTCGAGCAGACCTTACTAGAATGCTGATACAAGGTTGGGTGGATTCCTTTGGTCCCAAGGGAAGAGGAAGGAATTCGGTGCTGTTCTCCTGACCCTGCCTTGCTGAGCCTGATGAGAAGAGGGGTTAGGGTAAACAAAAAGTGAACTTCCTTTCCCACCTTGGCGCCATCTCTCCTCTTACGCATTTCCTTATGCCTGGGTTACAGTTCCTTAACTAGTAGTTCCTAGTTCACAGAAAAATATTTTGGTACACATAAATTGCTTTTAAATCAGTATTTCCATGAGCAAACAAGGACCTATGACTTGTTAGTCTTGTGTCTTGCTTACATCATATTTTTCATTCTTTTAAACATGAGATAGGGCGTGGGCATCATGGTGCAGCAGGTAAGCTGCTATTTGGGACATCCATGTCCCATATCAGAGTGCTGGGGTTCAAATTCTAGCTCCACTTCCAGTCCAGCTTCTTGCTGTGCACACTGTTGGAGGCAGCAGGGGGTTTCAACCACCCATGTGAGAATCACAGGTGAAGTTCTGGGCTCCTGTCTCAGCCTTGGCTTTGTAGGTATACGTGGGGTGAACCAGTAGATGGAAGAGGATCTCTGTCTCTTTGTTTCTCTGTCAGTCTGCCTTTCAAATTGAAAGAAAAAAGAGTTTTTGCAAAGTTTGGAGAAAAGTAAAATATGGATAAAAGATATGGTCATTACCTGTATACTCATTCCTTTAACTCTGTTAAATCCTAACATTTTTGCCTTTTAACTGTTTGTTTGAAAGGCAGAGTTGCAGAGAGAGAAGGAGAGACAGAGAGAGAGGTCTTTCATCCACTGGTTCATTCCCAAATGGCCACAAAGGCCAGGGCTGGGCCAGGCCGTAGCCAGGAGCCAGGAAACTATTTGCATCTTCCAGGTGGGTGGCAGGGGCCCAAAGACTTGGGCCATGATGTGCTGATTTCCCAAGCACATTAGCAGGGAGTTGGATTAGAAGTGGAGCAGCCAGGACTTGCACCAGTGCTCATATGGGATATCAGCAGTGGCTTAACCCACTATGTCATAGTGCCAATCCCCTAACAGTTGTTAAGAGAAACAAAATATGAAGTCAGTTGAAATCACACACACACACACATACATATATGTCTGTACTGTTATAAGCAATATATAGATTTTTTGCATGATTTATATAAATGGCATAATACATGCTTTTTTTTAAAGTTTTTAAAATTAACAACAAAGTGTTAGAAGGATAAGCTGAGGTTTTAAATGTCCTGGACTGCAACGATGAAGTAAGAAACTCTAGACAGGACAAATGTGAATATAGTTTCTTACTTGTGTTACTACTGTTGGCTGTGGGTCAGCTACAGCTTTGCTTCATGTGTTGTGGTCTTTCTGGTGTACAGATTGGAAGGGCAGCTCTGATTTGGGACATGCTTTCTCAAAAGAAAGGGAAAGAGAGTGATGGCAGAACTGCACACAGGCTCTGAAAGCTTGTGCTCTGCCCTCCCAGCTGGGCGCTGTTCTTCCACACTGCCTCCTGGGGGGCTTGTGGTAGGCAGCACAGTCACCAAAATGAGCTTACCTTTTAATTCCATTTTTTCTTTGCACTTTTTAAAGTCTCCTCTTAAATTTCTAGGTTCCCCCCCCCTTTTTTTTTTACTTCCTGCCTTTTTTTTTTTTCAGGCATCTTGGGCTCCCTTTTAGCTTCTTTTCCTGTGATATATTTAACTTTTCTTTGCTTCACTGATGAGTGTATTTTTACCTAAAGAAACTTCTCTTAGTAATAGGTTCTTCGTTACCTGTGTGATGGTCTACAGTACAGGTAGGGAGCATAATACCTATTCTTCCTGCACCTGGGCAAAAAGTAGGTGCAGAGGTTGGTATATCAGAATTCTGAAGAAGGATTGTTCCCAGACAGTGATGGATGCCAGCCACATCCACAGCCTGTAGTGCGTGAGAGGATGTTACCTCCGTGTGGAGCCCCTTTTCTAGTGGCCTCCCTTCGTAGATACTAACTTCTTTCTTGCTGGACCCCTCACCTGCGTTTCATGTGCAGGTGTGGGACCACGTGCCAGGCTGGTCCCCTCTCTGTGCTGCTTTGGCTTCAGGATCATGACCACTTATCCCCAGGGAGCTCTGTGTGAGTCACAGCTGTGGCTCTGCATTTGTTTGCATAGGCCCTCCCTTCTTTCCGGGTGTTACATTCATTCTGGGTGAATCCTTGCTGGCCTGATGACTTGCTAACTTGATGGATTTACTCATGGAGTCTTCCTAAAACACAGAAGTGGTTACATAAAGACTGAATCTGAAGAAGAGTCACCCACTCTTAGCCCTTGCACTCGTCTTCTCTCAGCTTTGGGAGAGGAGATAGAATGGCCTGCGGCTGTGCTGCTGTGCTGTCAGACTGCATAATCTTTGCAGTATTCTGAGGGGCTCAGAGATGACGGTCCACACAGAGAATCCCCTAAACTGTGAGACCTGCTGGAGGTGAGGAGCTTGTGCTGGAGACATTTCCTTCCTTACCTCGGGCTCAGAGAGTCAAGCGATGCTTAAATATTGATTTCAGTGAAAAGCAGATAGAAAAAAGGCTGCAGTACCCTTAGCTGACTGGAGGTCTGGGAATTTGTCCAGGGAAGACTTTCTGGGCTCTGAGTCTATTTGCAGAGCCTGTCCAAAGACTGAATGAGACAACATATACACAACACTCACCAAGGCTGTTCCCTTCTCCATGTGCCGGGAAGAGGAGGAACCAGAGTTAGAGAGAGAGAAAAGGAAGGGGAAAGAGAGAAGGAGGGAGGGAGGGACAGAGAGAAGGAGAGGGAGGGAGGTGCTTTGAACTATGAGATTGCTAAATTTACTTCTTAGGGTCCCTTTATTTAGCTTTTCAATTTCCCATTAGAGATGGAAAAAATATTAGAACTTGACAATGTTTAAGTTAAAAGAAAATCCCTGATATACTTCGTTCAGAACTGAATGCTTTCAGAACTTTTTGTTTACTTTTTTTTTTTTTGACAGGCAGAGTGGACAGAGAGAGACAGAGAGAAAGGTCTTCCTTTGTTGTTGGTTCACCCTCCAATGGCTGCCGCGGCTGGTGCGCTGCGGTCAGCGCACCGCGCTGATCCAGTGGCAGGAGCCAGGAGCCAGGTGCTTCTCCTGGTCTCCCATGGGGTGTAGGGCCCAAGGAGTTGGGCCATCCTCCACTGCACTCCCTGGCCACAGCAGAGAGCTGCCTGGAAGAGGGGCAACCGGGACAGAATCCGGCGCCCCGACCAGGACTAGAACCCGGTGTGCCGGCGCCGCAAGGTGGAGGATTAGCCTATTGAGCTGCGGCGCCAGCCTGTTTACTTCTTTTTTTTTTTTTTTTAACTTTTATTTAATGAATATCGATTTCCAAAGTACAGCTTATGGATTACATTGGCTCCCCCCCCCCAATGACTTCCCTCCCACCCGCATCCCTCCCCTTTCCTGCTCTCTCTCCCCTTCCATTCTTATCAAGATTCATTTTCAATTTTCTTATATACAGAAGATCAGTTTAGTATACATTAAGTAAAGATTTAAACAGTTTGCACCCACATAGAAACACAAAATGAAAAATACTGTTTGAGTACTCGTTATAGCATTAAATCACAATGTACAGCACATTAAGGACAGAGATCCTACGTGAGGAGTAAGTGCACAGCGACTCCTGTTGTTGACTTTACAAATTGACACTCCTGTTTATGGGATCAGTTTACTTCTTAAAAGGAAACAGTGGGAAGATGGCAGTTGTCCATCCACATGCTGATACTTGTGTCTGCTGGTCGCTTGTTGTAAGGAACTTGGGCTGTCAGACCTGTGTGTGTATGAGCTTACAGGCCCTGGGCTAGTGAATGAAATCTCTTGAAGCTGTTTTAGTTTTGAGTGGTAGAGAGTTTATTTGTTTTTAGCTGTTCTCAGGATTCAGATAAACTGAAGAATCAGATGTATGATGTTAAAAACAAAAATCATCATATTAAAAAATACCTAATGGAAATACCTAAATGAAAACCAGCCCATTGAATGGTGTACAGTCTGAAATCCCCCTGGATGTAAATGACTGTGTGCTGACTGTAGCTGAGGTTTTCTGCTATCAAGAGCAGTCAGGGTAAACAGTTATTGTTTCTGTGGCTCAAAGAAGGTAATTGTCTCCAGTCCTCCTGGCCTTTTCTTTCTGTTTCTAAGGTAACTGCTAATAGTGAGAACGAGGCACATGAGATTGATTTTCTGGCCATCAGTTCACTCTCCAAATACCAGCAATATCTGGGGCTGTGTCAGACCAAAGCAAACACCTGGAACTCCTGTGGCATCTCCCACATGAGTGGCAGTGGCTAAAATACTTGAACCAGCACCTTCTACCTCCCAGGGCACATATTACCAGGAAGCTGGATCAGAAGAGGAAGCAGAACTTGGTCCCAGGCAGTCTGATAAAGGGATGTGGGCCTCCCAAGCAGCAGTTCAACCTGGTGCTTCACCAGGCTTGCTCCAAGTCATCATCCATTCATCCATCCATCCATCCATCTTCCCTCCTTCCTATCCTGCCTCCCTCCCTCCCTTCCTTCCAAATGAAGAGTTAGAGAGAGAGAAAGAACTCCCCAAATGGCTGCAATGACGGGCTAGGCTCGGCCAAAGCCAGGAGCCAGGAGCTTCTTCTGGGTCTCCCACGTGAGTGCAGGGGCCCAAGGACTTGGGCCATCCTCCACTGCTTTCCCAGGTTCATTAGCAGGGAACTGGATCAGAACTAGAGCATACAGGACTCAAACCAGTGCCTATATGGGATGCTGTCGCTGCTGGCTGTGGCTTAACCTGCTACACCACAGCACCAGCCTCCAAGTCATCTTTCTTAATGCCCAGCATTGTCCCTTGTATGTTTCAGGAAATTTTCCAAAATGAATTCAAAGTTATCCCAGGAATACTGTTTCTGAATTGATAAAAAGTGAAGAAGGAAGCTTACTAAAGAAACCAATACCAGACACTTGAAAATGTGGACCTCTTATCAGTTGTGTGCTTTGAGAATTGCGCAGTGTGTTTTCAATCTTCTTTAAGACAGATTTTCTTGGGAACCCTAACTGCATTCATGACTTTGATAAACATTCCAGTTACCCTTGCTCATGAATTTCCTGTTCTTCTACCCAGTGTATTTCCCTAGAAAAAATTTTTTCCCTGTCATAGAAATGAGTAGTAGAATGGGAATGGATGAAACAGTTTGTTGACTGTGGACTCTTACTGATGTTGTAGAGGAACTTTTCATCCCAGGTTATTGTTACAGCTCTTAGCCCTTGTTGTGCCTATGAATGTCAGGACAGCTCTTTAGATAACAAATGTGACTTTTTTTTTTTTTACCTCTAAATATATATTTTGTAACTTAGACACATACGTTGATCATTTGGCTGTTTCTCAGATTTTCTCTCTCATTAATGGGTCAAACAAAAGAAAAACCTTACTGATACTTCTTTTCTTTTTCAATAAATTATGATTGTAGGCAGTGTCAGCCTACTGTGTCACCTCACAGCGAAACAGCACCAATTCCAGTTCCTACTCAAATAAGGAATTATCAGCGCATAGAGCAGAATCTTACATCTACTGCCAGCTCTGGTACAAATCCACATGGTTCTCCAAGGTAAGCTGGCATTTTTCCTTTCTTTAAAAATTCTTTTGATACTGTGATTGAAAGATCCATGACTTTTGGTGACAGACTTAATCTCTTCCATATATGTATAATGGAAATGTACAAAATCGAAAGATTTTATGATTGACCCATTTAAGTGATATTTATGCTTAGCTGGATAATATAATATATGCACATATAATGAGGATACTTCAAAAAATTTGTGGAAAATGGAGTTAAAAGATACATTTATTGTAATGCAAAAAGTTTGAAATCCCTGCATAGTTCTTTCATAAGATACACTTTTCATAAACTTTTCAAAGTGTCCGTGTGTATTTATTAATATAATTACTTTTAAGAATTGAGTAAGAACTTGTTAAAATAATGAAATCCCACATGTAGCAGATTAGTTACATATTGTTTATTTCATCCTTGTCTTCAGACACTCCACTAACATTTTAGTAAAGGAATAACAAACACCAGTAACATAGGATAGATGTTCAAGGGCCGGTGTTGTGGCACAGAGGCTTAAGCTACCGCCTGCAATGCCATCATCCTGTATGAGTGCTGACTGAAGTCTAGGCTGCTCCTCTTCCAATCCCCCTCACTACTAATGCACTTGGGAAAGCAACGTAAGATGGCGCAAGGACCTTGGCTCCTACATCATGTGGGAGACCTAGATGGAGTTCCTGCATCCTGGCTTTTTCCTGTCCTAGCCCCAGCTGTTGCAGCCATTTGGGGTAGTGAACCAGCAGATGGAAGGTCTCTCACTTTCTCTAACTCTGCCTTTCAAATAAATAAATAGATCTTTAATAATAAATAGAAAAAGAGATGTTCAGTGGATTAGAGATTTTCATAATTTCTAGAAAATGGGAGGAAGATGGAAGAAGGGCTCACTTTAGCAGGGCTGATGTAATTGTGACTATCAGAGAGCTGACAGGATGAGATTTACTGTGCTCTCCAAAAGCCTCAGAGAAGACGGGATCTCAGAGAACTCAGGTGGAGTAGAGAGAAAAAATAGCACTTCAACTTCTAGTAACTTACTTTATAGATTCATGCACATAGGCATAAACATATTCTACACATATAGTCTTTGCCAAGGTATGAGATTGCATACATGCAAAATTATTAACTGTTATGATAGCAAAGGATGAGAAGTAAGCCAAGTGTGTACCAGTTAGGGGCCAATTGATACACAGTGTGTCTTCCATTACAAGAAGAATAAAGAAGGTGGTGATTTACTGAGGTCAGCACATTTTTTACTTATACTACACATTGGAAAAAAGATAGTTAATAGAATATTAATAGTCCTTTTTAAGATTTATTTATTTATTTGAGAGGCAGAGTGACAGGAGAGAGAGGGAGAGACAGAAAGAAAGGTCTTCCCTGAGCTGGTTCACTCCACAAATGGCCACAATGGCTGGAACTGGGCTGATGGGAAGCCAGGAGATTCCTCTGGGTCTCCCACATAGGTGCAGAGGCCCATATATTTGGGCCATCATCTGCTGTTTTCCCAGGCCCATTAGCAGAGAGAGCTGGATCAGAAGTGGAGCAGCCAGGTCTTGAATTGGCCCCCATATTGGATGCTGGTGCCGCAGGCAGAGGTTTAACCTACTACGCCACGGTGCTGGCCCAAGCAATAGTTGTTAAAGTGTGATCTTTGGGTTTCTTTACAGTGTCCATGGCAGCAAAGTGATTTTCATAATAACCCTAGGATATGGTTGGCTGTTTTGTTGCACTAATAGTGCCATAAGGAAAAATGCAACGGCTGGTTGCCTTAGTGTGAATCAAGATGGTAGAACTCAGCTGTACTTTTTTTTTTTTTTAAGATTTATTTATTTATTTGAAAGAGTTGCAGAAGGGGAGAGACAGAGAGATCTTCCATCTGCTGGTTTACTTCCCAGATGGCCACAAAGGCTGGGGCTGGGCCAGGCTGAAGTCAGGAGCTTCTTTCATGTCTCCCAGTTGGGCTATCTTATGTTGCTTATCCCAGGCCAACAGCAGGGATTCACTGCATTCTTAGTCTTGGTTTTTCTCACTACCACTGCACACTTTGTAGTACAAAGGAACATGAAATTTCTTTTTGAAGATCTCAACCCTTGAGTGTAATCTGTATGTAACTGTACATTAGAGTAAGGCCGGCGCCGCGGCTCACTAGGCTAATCCTCCGCCTAGCGGCGCTGGCACACCGGGTTCTAGTCCTGGTCAGGGCACCGGATTCTGTCCCGGTTGCCCCTCTTCCAGGCAGCTCTCTGCTGTGGCCAGGGAGTGCAGTGGAGGATGGCCCAGGTGCTTGGGCCCTGCACCCCATGGGAGACCAGGAAAAGCACCTGGCTCCTGGCTCCTGCCACTGGATCGGCACAGTGCGCCGGCCGCAGCGCGCTGACCGTGGCGGCCATTGGAGGGTGAACCAACGGCAAAGGAAGACCTTTCTCTCTGTCTCTCTTACTGTCCACTCTGCCTATCAAAAAAAAAAAAAAAAGTACATTAGAGTAGCTGTCTTAGGAGAAGCACTTATATGGTTTGCCTTAGTTGCAAGCTGAACTGGCCACTTTCTCATAGAATATCCTTTCTACTTTAAAGAATGCATGACAAATGTGGTTGTGGGCCTTTTTGTCAAAAATGAAGTTTTGTTTCTTTGAAGAAAGGAAGTGACAGCACATGTCAGTGATAAAATTTGAGCTTTTAAGCAAAAGTTAGAATATTGAAAACTTGTATTCACTACTGTGATCCTGACAACTCCTGTTATGTCTTGACATATGATTCTGTTGACATTGAAGATGATATTTTGATAAAAATGTTTAATGTGTCAGCGTTTGGAGTATCTGCATAACACCATGAACCAGTGAACAAGTATTAAAAAGTCATGCGTGGGGTTGATGTTTAGTCCAGCAGTGAGGATGCTGTTACAGGCACTGTGGCATAGTGGGCAGCACCTCTGCCTACAGCACCAGCAGCCTATATCGGTGCTGATTCGTGTCCTGGTGCTCCACTTGTGATCTAGCTCTCTGCTATGGCCTGGGAAAGCAGTTAAGGGTGGTACAAGTGCCTTGGGCCCCTGTACCTGCATGGGAGACCTGGAAGAAGCTCCTGGCTTCGGATCGGCCCAGCTCCAGCCATTGTAGCCATGTGGGGAGTGAACCAGCAGAGGGAAGACCTTTCTGTCTCTTCCTCTCTCTGAAACTCTACCTCTCAGATAAATAAATAAAATCTTAAAAAAAAAAAAAAAAAAAGAGAGACACTGCTGTCCCATATCAGACTACCTGGGTTTAAGTCTCAGCTCAGCTCCTGAGTCCAGCTTTCTGTTAATGGGCACCCCCTGGGAGGCAGCAGATGATAGCTCAAGCAGTTGGATTCCTACCATCCAAGTAGGAGACCTGGATTGAATTCCTGGCTCCTGGCTTTGCCTGTGAACATTTGGGATATGAACTAGCAGATGGGATCTGTGTCTCTCAAATTTAAAAAAAAAATCACATGTTAAAAGATTCATTCAGAGTACAAGATATTTAGCTAAGGAACAGAACTTAATGTCGAAACGGAGTGCTAGAGTTCATTGGTAGTGTTAGATTCCACATTGTACTTTAGAAATTACTACTTGCTGACTTCTGGTGTAGTACAAGAGAAGAATATTACATTTATCTGAATAGACTGCCAAAATATTCCTTTCTTTCTCAGTAACATATCTCTGTAAGCCTGGATCTTTTATATACCTCACCCAGAAAAACATATTGTTTAACAAGTTCAATGCAGAAGCATTGATGATAATCCAAATGTCTCCTGTTAAGTCAGACATTAGGTATTTTCAAAAATGCAATAATATCCTGCTTCTCCTAATTTGTTTTGGAAAACATACTCATTTTCCATACTCTTATATTACATGTAATACATTATTTTGGTGAATTAATAATGTGTTAATTTTCAGTTACTTTGTAACACATTGACAAAAGATATAAATTATATAAATTAAAACTGGAATCTTCAGTAGTTATAAGAGTATAGATGGACCTCAAATCAAAAGGATTGACAATGCTTGGTAAATGATACCACCTTTGATGTTAAGACAAGTGAAAATAATATGTGTTCAGTTTGCTTATATGAGAACATGCATTGAGGAATTTTGGAGGGATACACTTGAAACTAAAAATAAAAGCAGATGATTGCACAGCAATTGAGTTGTTGCTTGGGATGCCTGCATCCCATATCTGAGCACTTGGCTTCAGTTCTGGCTCTTCCACTTCTCATCCTGCTTCCTGCTAATGTACACCCTGGGAAGCAATACATGATACCCAAGCACCTGCATCCCTACCACCACCCACATGAGAGACTCAGATTGAGTTCCTGGCTCATCCTGGCAAAACCCTGATGTAGGAATTTGGGAAGTCAGTGGAAGTGGATGAAAGATCTCTGTCTCTCTGCCTTCTTTTTTTTTTTTTTTTTTTTTTTTTTTGACAGGCAGAGTGGACAGTGAGAGAGAGAGACAGAGAGAAAGGTCTTCCTTTGCCGTTGGTTCACCCTCCAATGGCCGCCGCTGCAGCCGGCGCACCGCGCTGATCCGATGGCAGGAGCCAGGGTCCAGGTGCTTTTTTCCTGGTCTCCCATGGGGTGCAGGGCCCAAGCACCTGGGCCATCCTCCACTGCACTCCCTGGCCATAGCAGAGAGCTGGCCTGGAAGAGGGGCAACCGGGACAGAATCCGGCGCCCCAACCGGGTCTAGAACCCGGTGTGCCGGCGCCGCAAGGTGGAGGATTAGCCTAGTGAGCCACGGCGCCGGCCTGTCTCTCTGCCTTCTAAGCAGAGGTGGTGGGGCAAGCATTGTGGTACAGTAGGTTAAGCTACTATTTGGGGAAATCTGCATCCCATGTCTGAATGCCAGTTTGAATCCTGGCTTCTCTGCACTTCTGATTCATCTTCCTGCTAATGTGGCCTGGGAAGCAGCAGATGATGATGGCCCGAGTATTTGGGTTCCTGCCATTCCCACCCTGTAGAGCTCCTGGCTTTGGCCTGGCCTAGACCCAGGTGTTGTGGGAATTTGGGAAGTGAACCAGTGGAGAGAAGATCTCTATTTTTCTTTATCTGTCACTCTGCCTTTCAAATAAGTAAATCTTAAAAGTATTTTAAAAAAGATTTTATTTTGTTTATTTGAAAGAGTTACAGAGAGGGAGATACAGAGTGAGAGAGAGAGAGATCTCCATCTACTGGATCACTCCCCAAATGGCTACAGGAACCAGGGCTGGGCCTAGCTACTTCCAGCTTTCCTATGTGGGTGCAGGGGCCCCCAAGTACTTGTACCATCTTCTGCTGCTTTCCCTGATGCATTGGCAGGGAGCTGGATTGGATATGGAGCAGCAAGGACACAAAGCACTGCCCATATGGGATGCTACACCACAATGCCAGTCCCAATGAGTTACATATTTTTAAAAACTCTACTCCGTAGCCTATTGTTAAGGAAGTTTCAGAAAAGGCCAGGAATAAAAAGAGCCCTATAACCTGCCAGAGAACAGAGAAGAAGTAATTGTTTTTCTTCTCTTTTAGATCTGCAGTGGTACGAAGGTCTAACACCAGCCCCATGGGCTTTCTTCGGGTGGGATCCTGCTCCCCAGCGCCAGCAGACACAGCACAGACAGTTGGACGGAGACTCTCTACCGGATCTTCCCGGCCTTACTCACCTTCCCCGTTGGGTAAGAAGAGTTTAAAGCAGTTGTTTTCAACCTTTCTTTCACTGTAACAAATATGACATGACATGACACAGTCTGTGTAGGAGTATTGGCTTTTTTTTTTTTTTTTTTTTTTTACAGGCAGAGTGGACAGAGAGAGAGACAGAGAAAGGTCTTCCTTTTTCTGTTGGTTCACCCCACAATGGCTGCTGCGGCCGGAGCACTGTGGCCAGCGCACCGCGCTGTCCGTAGCCAGGAGCCAGGTGTTTCTCCTGGTCTCCCTTGCGGGTGCAGGGCCCAAGCACTTGGGCCATTCTCCACTGCCCTCCCGGGCCATAGTAGAGAGCTGACCTGGAAGAGGGGCAACCGGGACAGAATCCAGCTCCCCGACTGGGACTAGAATCCAGGGTGCCTATGCTGCAGGCAGAGGATTAGCCTATTGAGCCGCGGCGCCGGCCAGGAGTATTGGCTTTTGATGACACCAGTTCTCAGCTGATGGGAGATCTTGGTCATCTCTCCAGCCATAACTCATTCCCAACACCTTCTTAAGAATCTCTGCATAAATCTATTAGGATCAGTATTAGAAAAATAATACAGCTGCATCTTCATAGAGTTTGGGTTCTAAATGCAAAGTCAGAAACCCTAGGTTAAAGAGCATAAAATGCCCACCCTCATCACTCGGATTTATGAGGATTAAAATACAGCAGCTCCTGCATGTACACCAGAAGCCTTCCATCTCCAGTAGGAACCTGGTGACAACTTTGTTACAGATCTTCTACTGGAAGTCATGTCCAGTAACAAGGAGAATGCTAAAAGGAACAGCACAAATTCTGTCAAACAGAAAAACAGACTACAAACTACATGTTCAGTGCAACTAAGAGAAAAAAATACCTGAACTCCAGACTATGTATAAGAAAGGCTAAAGCCACTGAGATGACAGCTCTGAGGGTGGGAAGAACTGGTGGCAGATCCTCAAATTGCAGATAGCATATTTCCAAGAGGAGAGGGCCCTACCTCATCGGAACTGCTGTAATAAAATTAAGATGGCACAGGAGGAAATCTCAGGAGATAGATAAAGGTTACAGGTAGTCCCCAGGAGCCCTGCTATTTTAAAAATGTAAGACCTACAATGATAATTTTTTTAAAAAAAATTAAATTTCATGTTACTGTTGTAGTACTTTTAAAGCTGTCTTTCTCTGGAAAATCTTCAGACAATCTTGGCCTTCTTTCATTTTGCAGGAGCCCTGGAGGCACTATAAGATCTTCAAAGACAAGAGCCAGACCTTATCATTGCACTCAGGAAAAGGCCCTTCCTTGGGATCTAAGCTCTGCCTAAGCATTTAGACATCATCCCCTTCTGCCATAGACTTGAGTGTCTTGTTTTTGTAAACTCCTGAAGCCTTTTCCAATGTTGCCTTTTATGTGTGTGTGTGAGTTCTAGGGAAGGTGAATGCAAAAAAAGAGATTATATGTGTAAGAGCCTGATCAAGGGAAATACCTGTGAAGGACAGCAGTGGATAGGGGAAGGCAGGAGGGCCCGCACCCAAACGTAGGTTAGACAGCTGGGAGAGAGGAAGGAAGGAAGCAAAATTGGGCAAATAATCTCAGATTTAACACACCTCTAACAAGGTGTTCTCCAGACTGAGGGAGTAGCTCGAGCACTGAGGCTCTCCCTGACACACTTCAACAGGCCCGAAGCAGTACCCTGCTATACACAGTCCTTGCTGGGAGCAGGGGCATCTGGCTTTATCACCAGTGGGGTTGATCCAGAGGGGCAGCAGCTGGATTGCTGCTAGCTGAGCCCCAGATACTTTTTACAAACTCTGTCATACACATGCGCCTGGTACAGGCATTAGTTTGGTCGTGAGACTTGCTTTCTTGATGATCTCATTTCAAAGCAAGTTACTATTGTAACCTTCATGTGCCTGGTGCCGGGTACATGGGTTGCTTGATAAATGTTTGTTGAGCTAAATCTTTGCTAATTTAAGTTTATAAACTGTAGAATTCTGAGCAGCTTGTGTATGTGTTACAACCCTGTATTGATTTGGGATCGTTTCTTTTCCCTGTCTCCCTTTGTAGTTGGGACAATTCCTGAGCAGTTCAGTCAGTGCTGCTGTGGGCATCCTCAGGGCCATGAATCCAGGAGTAGAAACTCTTCAGGTGGGAAAATTTATTTGGTATATTAATGATCTGGATTAAATTATGAGTGGATTGGCGTTTTACATTTCTTGTCCTGTTAAAAGAACAAAATTGCTGTGAAGTATTTCCTGTACTATCCTGGTTTTAGAATCTTGGTCTAATGTGTTTTAGCATATAATAGCAAATCTCATACTCTTTTTGGGTGTGAGATTTCATTATGAAAATAAGTATTAGGAATCAAATAACTTAGCTCAATTTTATTCATTGTCACATATAATTAATCTAGAAAATGAAATTTTATTATTTTGATATGATTTTTGATTAATATGATTTTTGCCAGTCATCGTCAGATTGTGTGACTACGTTTGCTTTACTATAGAATGTGCTCTCTAAAAAGATGTGGTGTAAATCCATGCCAGGTTAAATTTTGTTGTATGGGCATTTGAGGAATTGGCCAGTTAAAGGAACTCTTTTATTCTAAGTTTATTTGTACATATTTTGTATTTTCACATATATAAATGGCAAAACAGTTCTGAAAGAGTAAATATCAGTTTTGGAATGAAATTAATTTAGTGGCCAATAGCAAAGTTGCTGGTGTCTTTTTTTTTTTTTTTTAAAGATTTATTTATTATTTATTTGAAAGGCAGAGTGCAGAGAGAGGAGAGAGTGAGGTCTTCCATCTGCTGGGTCATTCCCCAAATGGCCGCAATGGCTGGAGCTAGGGCAATCCGAAGCCAGGAGCTTCTTCCCGGTCTCCCATGCAGGAGCCCAAGGACTTGGTCCATCTTCCACTGCTTTCCCAGGCCACAGCAGAGAGCTGGATCAAAAGTGGAGTAGCTGAGCCTCGGACTGGCTCCCATTTGGGATGCTGGTACTGCAGACAATGGCTTTATCTGCTAGGCCACGGCACCAACCCCTGGTGTGTTTTTAGAAAGATGATGGTTGGGTCCCTAAGAATACTTGCATGCCCTTAATGTTATTGGTGATAATTGACCTTGGAAGAAACTCTAAAGAATGTGTAACTGGAGCTCAAGCCTTGTTGGACCTTAAGTTGGCAACAGCGTAGTTTGTATAGGGAGAGGGGACTGTACCTCCTGGCTTTTGACATGGTACCCCTTAAGGGTCAAGAATATGTGTGGGCTGGCAAGTGTTTTCTTTGTAGAGAATTTGGGTTTTTATGTTTTAAATATGTCACTAATAAACCCAACAAAATACAGAAAATATCCTTACACCTGTTATTTTTAGACAGTAAAATTCTGGAAAAGTATTATCTTTATGATTTTCTTTTCTACTTTTTGTTTTATTTGAAAAGCACAGTAACAGAAAGGGAGAGACAGAGATCTTCTGTTTGCTGATTCACTCCCCAAATGCCCTCAGTGGCCCTCAATGGGGGCGGGGCAGAGCTAGGCCAAAGCCAGGAACCTGGAAATCGTCTGGGTCTGCCACGTGGGTGGCAGGGGCACAAGTACTTGTGCCTTCTTTCACTGCCTTTCCAAGCACATCAGCAGGGATCTAGATTGGAATGAAGATGGGACTTGAAGTGGTGCTGTGATACTGGATGCCAGTGTTCCATGTGGCAGCTTAGCCCACTGTGCCACACTCTCGCCCCACTTTTCTGTGTTTTTACAGTTTTCTTTTCTTTTTCTTTTTCTTTGGCCAGGCAGAGTTAGACAGTGAGAAAGACAGAGAGAAAGAGTTCTAGACAGTGAAAGACAGAGAGAAAGGTCTTCCTTCTGTTGGTTCACTCCTCTAATGGCCGATATGGCTGGCACACTGCGCCGATCCGAAGCCGGGAGCTGGGTACTTCCTTCTGGTCTTCCATGCGGGTGCAGGGACCCAAGCACTTGGGCCATCCTCCACTGCCCTTGTGGGCCACAGCAGAGAGCTGGACTGGAAGAGGAGCAACCGGGACTAGTACCCTGCGCCCCAACTGGGACTAGAACCTGGGGTGCCGGCACCACAGGTGGAGGATTAGTCTAGTGAGCTACGGCGCTGGCCTAAAGTTTTCTTACTTATTTTTATTTGGAAGGGAAGAAAGGAGGGGGGTGGGAAGAGAAAGGGAAGGAGGGAGGGAGGACAGTGTTCTTCATCTGCTGGTTTACTCTCTAAATGGCCACAACAACCAGGTTTGGGCTAGGCTGAAACCAGGAGCCACGAAGTCCATCTGGGTCTCCCAAGTAGGTGAAAGGGACCCAAGTGCCTGAGCCATTATCTGCTGCCTGCAAGGGTGCACATTAACAGGAAGCTGGATTGGAAGTGTCGGTGAGGCTTTCACCCAAGCATTCCATTATGGGATATAGACATCCCAAGCAGTGGATTAGCTGCCATACCATGATGCTTGCCCTCCATTTTGACTTGTTAATTTTTGTTTTGAATAGGGATTATTTTGGATTAATTTGAAAAGTTTCTTTTAGTTGCTAGGTAAGAAAAGAAAATAATAACACTGATAGACTCAAGATATATTCTTTTTTTTTTTTTTTTTTTTTTTGACAGATAGAGATAGACAGTGAGAGAGAGAGACAGAGAGAAAGGTCTTCCTTCGTTGGTTCATCCCACCAAATGGCCACTATGGCTAGTGCTGCGCCGATCCAAAGCCAGGAGCCAAGTGCTTCTTCCTGGTTTCCCACGCGGGTGCAGGTGCCCAAACACTTGAGCCATCCTCCACTGCCCTCGCG
Source organism: Oryctolagus cuniculus (assembly GCF_051225735.1). Taxonomy (NCBI): domain Eukaryota; kingdom Metazoa; phylum Chordata; class Mammalia; order Lagomorpha; family Leporidae; genus Oryctolagus; species Oryctolagus cuniculus. Next base: position 60,641,553 of record NC_142883.1, read on the forward strand.
GGCACAGCAGAGAGCTGGACTGGAAGAGGAGCAACTGGGACTAGAACCCGGAGCCCATATGGGATGCCAGCGCCGCAGGCAGAGGATTAACCAAGTGAACCATGGCGCTGGCCCCTCAAGATGTATTCTTATAAAAAGTACAAATCATATGTTCACTGTAGGCCTTTGTTTCCATTCACTGTAACCATTCATCAGTGTGTAGTTTTCTTTGGTGCATGAGACCTTGAATTAACCTCAGTGATTTGGGCTGGGCATTTGGCACAGTGGTTAAGTTGCTGCTTGACACCCACAGCCTGGTCCAAGTCTCAGCTCCTCTACTTCTGATCCAGCTGTCTGCTAATGTGCACCCTGCAGGCAGCAGAGGGTGACTCAAATACTTGGGTCCCTGCCACCCTTCTGGGAAACCTGGATTGAGTAGCTGGCTCTTGACTTTGGCCTTGCCCAGCCGTGGCTGTCACGGGCATTTGTAGAACAAAGCAGTGGGTGGAATATCTCTGTCTCCCTATGTCTCCTTGCCTTTCAAATAAAATTTAAAATTAGTAAATAAAGACTTTTTTAAAAAACAGCTAATCTGCCATTGATTAAATTTTGTCTCCTGAGACTACCAACCACATTGCTTTGTAAATGATGCCAGAAAGTCTATTGCCAAGCAAACAATTTTTAGAATATCTCATGAAAAACAAGACATTCCTCAAAATTCTTATTTAAACATTGTCTTCTTAATTTTTAAGTTTTTGCCTTGCATTTCTTCATCTTAGGTTAATGTTGCAATATTACTAATATCATTAATTCATTTTTTTGATAGGCTCTCCAGTGCCACAGGCCCAGTCACCACAACCTCACTTATTGGGTGCTAGACTGCAGAGTGCACCCACTCTGACTGACATCTATCAGAACAAGCAGAAACTCAGAAAGCAACACTCTGACCCTGTGTGTCCATCCCACTCTGGGGCTGGGTATAGCTACTCACCACAGCCCAGTCGGCCTGGTAGCCTTGGAACCTCTCCCACCAAGCACATGGGATCCTCCCCACGGAATTCTGATTGGTTCTTTAAAACGCCTTTGCCAACAATCATTGGCTCTCCTACTAAGGTGTGTTTATTAAACCCTTCTGTAGATCATGAAGTGGTATAGTATTTATGAAGAGGATTCATGATGAAAATAGCATAATTTAATGAACACAACCTCTGTGCCGGACACTAACCACTTGCTGAATGCTCTCCGTGCATGAGCCCATTTAATCTTCAGAAAAGGAAATAGAGACTTAGTGAGTTGAAATGAATGCTCTGAGGTGACAGGCTGTAAATAGAAGAGCCAGTATTTGAATCCAGGTCTGAGTCCTGATTACTGTGCCACACACCCTGCTAATTCTGAACACTTCCTGCCATATTAACTAGCTTGTATATGTTTCTTTAGACCACAGCTCCTTTCAAAATCCCCAAAACACAAGCGTCTTCCAACTTGTTAGCCTTGGTTACTCGTCATGGGCCTACTGAAGGGCAGTCCAAAGATGGGACTGACCCACGGGAATGCTCCCACTGCCTCTTCGTACAAGGAAGTAAGAGGCAGCGGCCTGAACAGCAGAGCAAGGCAGTGTTCGGCAGGTAAAAGACTGTTTCTTTCCTCGCCTTAAATATGAAAACTGTAATAGCAAAACAAATATATTTCTTTATAGAAGCTGCCAGATCATGTAAGTCTAGAAGCTGGCTTATGCCTTCTAATTATTAATATGTATTGTATACATTTAACATCTCTGGAAATTGCAGATGCTTCCAGTAACTGTAAAATGCAGAGTTCTTCCTGAACTTCCTGAATTTTCTACTTTTGTCTATTGTTTTGGTTATGGAAGTTTATATCTACCTTGAATTATTTGGTGTCTGAATTTTTGTTTCCTTATTCTCTGTCTATTAACCCTTCTATTTTTTTAAAAAACTATACCTCCACATTATTAACATGACTATTCTTTTTAGATCTGTCAGTACTGGGAAATTATCAGATCAACAAGTAAAGACAACTTTAGGTGGATACCAGGGGAGCACAGACAGTTTAAATACAGAACGACCAATGGATATAGGTAAGAAAAAAATCTAATTTCTTCTTAGGTAATTTATTAGCATATGCTTTACTTTCTTATTCCAGTGGTGACAAATTACCATAAACTTGGTGGCTTAAAACAGCTTAGATGTGAGGCCAGTGTGTGGCATAGCAGTTAAGCCACTGCCTACAATGTTAGCATCTTGTATCAAGTTCAAGTTTTAACTGCTCCACTTCCCATCCAGCTCCCTGCTAATGTGCCTGGGAAAGCAGTGCAAGATGGCCCAAGTCTTTGGGCCCCTGGCACCCATGTGGGAGACCAGAATGGAGTTCCAGGCTCCTGGCTTAGGCCTGGCTCAGCCCTAGCCATTGCAGCCATTTGGGGAGTGAACCAATGAATAGAAAATCTCTCTGTCTCTCTGTCCCTCTCTCTGCCACTCTGCCTTTCAAATAAAATCTTAACAAAAACCAGTTCAAATGTGTTACTGTACAGTTCTAGAATTGTCTTTGTCACCTCACTGTCCTGTGGAGATAGAGACTTGTTCAACATCTTGATGATTAGCAGCCTATAAATTAGAAGGAATTCTGACCTGGATTCTTTTTTTATTAGTAGGGTAATACAGGCCAAATTAGTGTAAATAGATGAGTGTACTTCAGAAGGTTCATGGAAAATGGAATATAAGATAAATGTAGTTGTATAATAAATTCCCCAGGTGATTATTATGTAAATGCAAATTTGAGAATCACCATTGTAACCTTTTTGTTGTTGTTTTCTCTGTCACTTTTTAATTGACTTCCCCTTGAGCATCCAAAGGAGAAAATGCCTGGTCAGCAAAATACCTTACTGCATGTGGTTTCTAGTTCAGAGAGAATTCTGTAGGATTTATTATTTCACTCTGTCTTCTTGCCTTCATGATTTCTAAAGAGAATTCCAGTTCATATTATGATGGTTGTTGGCATGATATATCATTTCCCATCCTTGTACTTTCAACCGAGTTATATTTTTGACACTAAAGTATGTCCTCTGTAGATGCATATATTGGATCTCATTTATTATAAGCTGACAGTCTTTATATATTATTTGGCATTTAATATTATTATTGACATAGTTAGATTTATGTATGCATTTTGCCTTTTTTTCTGTGTGTGTCATGTTTATTTTATTGCTTTCTTTTGCATTAAGTGAGTAGTTTGAAGTGTCAGATACTGATCCCTTTAATTATGTTTTTTACCTTCTTAAAAAGTTATTATTGGTTGTTTTGGTGCTTACAGTATATGTATGAAGGTACTTCAACAGTTTGTAGAAAGTGGAGTAAAGGGGCTGGCACTCTGGTGTAGTATTAAGCCTCTGCCTGCGGTGTCAGCATCCTATACGGGCGCCAGTTTGTGTCCCAGCTACTCCTCTTCCGATCCAGCTCTTTGATATGGCCTGGGAAAGCAGTGGAAAATTGCCCAAGTGCTTGAGCCCCTGCACCTTCGGATCAGCCCAGCTCTGGCTGTTGTGGCCATTTGAGGAATGAACCAGCAGATGGAAGACTTCTCTATTTCTTCCTCTCTAACCCTGTGGAATGAATAAATAAATCTTTAAAAAAAGAAAAAATTGAATAAAAAGGTAAGTTTATTTTGGTTCAAAAATTTTTGAATTCTGTGCATTTCATACTAATCTTAGCCCAGAGACTGAGAAGTGATTCTGTGCATTTCATAGTATGTACTTTTCATGAACTTTTTGAAGACTTCTGGTATGCATGGATTTCAATATTTTTGCACCAAAGTAAACATTTTAATTCCATTGCCACAAACTTCTTGAAGTACCTTTATATTAAATTATAATAATCCACTTCAGATTTACACTAACTTGATTCTAGTAAAGCATAAACATTTTACCCCTAGATAGCCCTTTTCTTTTCCCTCTTTAAGTACTATTTCTTTCTACTTGTAAAAAAATATTTATTTGAAAGGCAGAAAGATAGACAGACAGTATCTCCTGTCTGCTGATTCATTCCTTCACAGATGCTTGTAACAGCCTGTACTGGGCCGGGCTGAAACCAGGAGCAGGTTATTGAATCCAGATCTCCCAAATGGGTGGCAGGAACCCAAGTACTTGAGCAAGACTGCACGTGAGCAGGAAGCTGGACTGGGAGTGGAGCTGGGACTCAAACTCAGGCACTCCGATGCAGGATGCAGGCAGCCCAAGTGGTATCTTAACCACTGTGCTTAACCCTTTTCCGTCTTCAAGAGCAGTTTCTGTTGCCTGTTTTTTTCTCTGTGTACAGTTATACTCTTCACTGCTTATTTGCATGTATCATAATTCTTTAGTTGCAAATTGAACATGTTATATGATGTTTGATAGCAGTTCTAGATGTAGATCTTCCCTCCCCAAGCTTTATAAAATTTTTAAAATTTTGGGGTTGGTGCTATTGGGTAGAAGGTTAAGCCTTTGCCTGCAGTGCCTGCATCCCATCCTGGTGCTGGTTCAAGTCTCAGCTACTTCTGATCCAGCTCCCTGCTAATGTGCCTGTGAAAGCAGCAGCAGATGTCCCAAGTGCTTGGGCCCCTGCACCCATGTGGGCTCCTCTTTAGCCTGACTCAGTCCTGGCCGTTGGGACCATTTGGGGAATGAACCAGTGGATGAAATTCTCTCTCTCTCCTCTTTCTCTCTGTCTTCCCTCTTCCCCTTCCTCTGTATTTCTGCCTTTCAGATAAATAAATAAATAAATCTTAATTTTTTTTTGTCTGGTGAACTATTTCAGTGAAGTCTTGTATTTGCCATTACACAGGAAGATGATGCCGTGGCTGCATGGGTAGTCACTGTGGTGTGACAGTAGTTTTAGTAGAACTCTGATTCTGTTCTCTCCCCTGTTGACATCACTCCCAGCTGCTAGCCTCTCTTAATTGCCAGTAGGTTGCTCTGTTTTTGACAATGTCTTGGGGGTATAATTTGTTTAACAGGCTGATTTAATTAAATGCTGGCTCCTTTGCAGTAGTCTTTGAGGACAGTCTTCAAGCATTGTTTGGATTACAGGAAGGTTCTTAGGTGTCTCTTTCCTTAGTTCTCTCTGGTAAACTACTAGATGATGCATTGTTTACTTTCTGGCTCTCTTGGAGCTACCAGCCTCCTTGCATTTGCTTACTACCAACATCTGCATTGTTTTGGATACCTCCCTTCTGGGTGAACTTCCACATGATCTACTTCAAATCGTTTCCTTGGGGAGAGCTTCAGCATTTTCTGTTCTCTGTCTCTCCCACTGCCGGAGAAAACCTGTGCACCACTGCTGTGGAGCTGGGGCTGAGGACAGAGGTCTTATTTCTCTTGGAGGGACATCTCAGCTCTATGCATAAGTCATTCTTTTATGTGCTTTAACCCCAGAAGTCACTGGGAATTGGGACAGGTTTTGGAAACAGCCTGCCTTGATGACCATAATGTGTTTCATTGCACTTTATTTTTAAAGTTTATAGAACTCATTAGTTCTACATGAATATTTAAGTCCAAGTTAATGGATATGAAACCAGATTGCTTTTCTTAGAGTATTTAGTCATTAAAAAATGCATCTTTGATAATTTATACTCTTTTCCATTTCTGTCTTTCACATGAACTTTCTTATCATTTGAAGTTATGTATTTGCTTTCCAGTTACAGAGATTCAGCTTCTGAAAATTAAAAAAATGTTGATAGTGGGGGAAAAACTTAAGACTTTAGGTAAAAAAAAATAGGAACAGTAGATCTTAAAAATAGCTCCATGAACATCCTTAGATATTTTTATACCTGCTAAAATAAAATCTTGAATATATTAAATAGTTGTATAAATCATTTTATACATTTTCTCTAACAATAAGTACCTTTAATTAATTTATTTTTAAATTTTTCATGCTCTCCATTTGTTAATTATTTCCTGGCAGTTGCACTACGTTATAGATAAGATGGACATAGAGGCAATTTTTCAGTATTTTTTTAAGATTGTGATTTGTTTGTGATTAACTCCTGCCTCCATTCTGTGGTTTTGGAAGTAATGCTTGAATGTGGAAAAGCTTTGGGCAGCTTTCATTGGTTTTGCTTAGTTCAGTGGATAGGGGATTTTTCATCTGCCCTTCGTTTTTAGCTGAAGCTCAGTCCTCTGTCCAACATTGTCCAGCCTCCCTTCTTTCCTGAAAGATGGACGTATGTGATTCTGACATGTATGTTGGTATCTTTCTATAGCTGTATTGCTGTGGGAACTCTCCATTCAGCTTACTCTTGTGTTCTTATTTCCAGTTCTTGGTTTATACTTTTTCAAATTGCTCTCAACATATAGATTTGCATTTTATATATTTTGGAAGTATCCAGAAGTAACTGAGTACTAGACTTTGGTGTGTAATTCACACAACTATGAAGAGATTACTGTAAAATATTTTTAATGGAAATACAGTATTGGGTTTTTTGATTTTAAGAAATAAATGCCTTTTGTTGAAAGAAAAAAAACCTAATACAAAATCAGAGTCTCCCTGTACGATCCTACCCTCAGGTGTAAACACTGTCAAGGTAATACAACATTTGTAAACGTTTCATTGTAGCTCCTGCAGGAGCCTGTGGTGTTGTACTGGCACCTCCCACAGGAGTGGCAGCAAGTTCTAGGGCTGTCCTCTTCACTGTGGGGTCTCCTCCGCACAGTGCCACGGCCCCCACTTGTACCCATATGGTCCTTCGAACAAGAACAACCTCAGGTGAGGCACTTCATCCTATTATGATCTGGGGCTGGTATTTAGAGTGTAGTGTTCTGATAATGACTTACTGTAACTTCGACAAGTCATTTGTCTCTGGGTATCAGTTTCTGTAGAAATGGAAATAACCTTAAAGAGATATAAGAAGTAAATAAAAACCTTTATAAAGTAAATGTTATATTACTTATATAAAAATATTATAATATATCATAAATATATGCTTATGTATAATACTAAAAATAAATGTGATTTCTCCATGAAGAAGGAGCTATGCATATACTTTTCAGGTTATATGTTGAAGGCTTATTTTTATAGGCTGAATGAATTATTTGAAAATGATAGGCTATTGTTTGTTACTGTTTGTTTTTTAGAAACTCAAGTTTTTTTTATTTAAATGTTATATAGTTGAGGTTTTAATCTTTAAACTTTATCCTATATACATATAGATAATCTAATAGATTTGTTTTATCATGTATTCTGTATTAATTGGTTATATATGAAAAATTAAGTTAATAATATTTAGATTAGACTTGACATAAGCAATTTGATAGCATCTTATTTATATACTGTACTTTGTGTCCTTTAAGTTTTCTTTTTATGAATAAGTTACTAGTCACAACATCAGTAGATTAATAAGCAAAGGATAGAAGTAGGTAAGAAGAAGTAGAGCTAAAATGTTTTAAGATTATTAAAAATCTTAAATAATAAATTACTCTTTTAAGATTGTAATATTTTTATATCAATTAATATCCCAACATTTTTAGAAGTATTATGCTTGGTGTTGAAGTTAGTGGTATCTATGTACTTATGCCTGTTTTAGAAAGTAATGTGGCAGTTCTTAGGAAGAGCTGTAAACATGTTTGTAACATTTGATTTGTAGTAATCGATTCCTGTGTATAATACCACTTTGGAGTAATTTATCACAACAAAATTATTTAAAAGAAAGAAATAGCTGTGTGTTTCATAGTACTGTTGTTTATAATGTGAAAAAATCAGAAACACAAGTATAAATGACTCCAAATAAACATTACATATACACAGTTAGTGGACCACTGAGCATCCACTGAGTTTTCTAATTATGAAGCCTCTGGAGCAGCAAGGAGAAATGTATATGATATATATTTGTGTAAGGCAGATCATAAACTAGCTATGATGATATCTGTAAAATATACATATACGCAAGGGATAAGAGCGAACATGGAAAACTATAAACTAGTCATATGCTCAAAACAGGAGAGAGTATCAGTGACTTATCTTTTAACATTTCCTTTCTTACTTCACTAGGTTTTGTTCAATACATAAGAGTAGCAGTGGGTGTACAAGCCCTTACTCTGTGACCTAACTCTGGGCGCGGGGCCATGTGTCCTGTGCTTCCTTGCAGTGGGGTCCAGCAGCTCGGGAGGCTCCTTGTGCTCCGCAAGTGGCCGCGTGTGTGTGGGCTCCCCGCCTGGGCCATTGGGCTCTTCCCCTCCGGGAGCAGAGGCAGCTCCCAGCCTGAGATACGTGCCTTATGGTGCTTCACCCCCTAGCCTAGAGGGGCTCGTCACCTTTGAAGCCCCTGAACTGCCGGAGGAGACCCTGATGGAGGTAGAGGAGAGGCTGTAGTGGCATGTGAATGCGATGTGTGAGAACGGTTTATGATGCTAGAAGAGCAGCGCACATGGCATAGTCCTAAGTCGTGTTCTTCTCTTTACCTCACTTTTTCTTTTCTGTTTGGAAAGCATTGCTGGTGTGTTTTCAGAATAATAACACTCATCCTGGCAAGCTTTGGTTCACAGGAGGGACACATATAAATTTGGGTATTTAATATTTGGTTTGAAGTTTATTTACTACTTTGAGATTGTAAAAGAGTAGTATTTATCCTGTAACCACAACATTTTATTCTCAAAATATGCTTTTCTTCCCAAGGTAAAAATAATTTACTTAACACTTAAGTTTAAATTAATAAACTATAATGCCAGATTAGTCAATGATATCATTAAATGCTACCTGCTAAGCTGGCAGGGTGCTTGCATTTGTAGATCAGTACTGAGCCAGTTCTAAAGGGGAAAAAAAAAAAAGACATTGTACTTTGAAGTCTGCTGAGCACAAGTCTAGAACAGAAGTTAGTTTTATGATTTCAGTGTGTGGCCATACAATTCTAATTGTTTCAATTCAAAAACACCACTCAATTGAGTAATGTTTCTCAGTCCTTATGTGTCCTGCTAGTGTAGCCTGAGTTTTAATTAAAATAGCCAGCTCTTTAGGCTAAGTAAAGAACAAATTCTCTAGGACCTCTGCTGCTTTTTTTATGTAAATAAGAATAAATATTTATATACAAGTTATAAAATAGTACATGAGTAGTGATTTTGTAACTTAGAAGTAATTTAATCTAAAATTGAAAAAAAAATCCTGATTTTTTTTCTGCCTCCATCAAACTAGATATAAATTATATTCTAGTCTGTATTCTGGTGCATTGGAAGAATCCAGTCCATTGTACCATCACAGAACAGAGAGACTTTCAGAAGTTGATTAATGTATTCCCCTGTGTCTAGGAGAAACATAAAAGGAGGGCAAGAAACTTTAAATCTTATTTGAGATTTCAAAGTACATTTATAACTAAACCCAACAGAACATTAATTTCAAAATAGGTTTATAGCAGATCTCAACAGAGCGTTATTTCAGAATCCCCATTTTCAGTGTTGCTTCTTTGGGTGCAGTTATGCCTGTATATGCCTCCTTTAACTACCTGAAAAAGCCACGGAAATTCAGAGCTTTGGTATTAGGAGACCCTGTTAACTAAAAACCATCAGAAATTAAAATAAGGCTTTTTTTAACTACAAGAAGTTAGAACAATTCATTAAGTTACCAAGAAGTGTGTTTTAGCGTGGAGCATACACTTAAAATCTTGATATCTGTTTTGTCATGTTTCTGTCTCATGCATATTGATGTGATTTTTCAGTTTTCATTTTTTGTCTGATAAAAGCACAGTGACCTCTCTTTGGAGCTTACTTATATGGGTGCTCTAATACATACACAAACACACGCACATACCCACATTCAGCTACATTTATATTTTTCTTACCAGCTTTCTGACCTTTATTGAAATCTCAGTCTCCTTTGTTCATTCTAATATTCATGAGAGTAGAAAAGCATTAACAGTGGCCCTGGTTTGTGTACATAAGTAGGTATGTACCTATTGACCATCTGAAATCTTGCATGACACATTGACTTTGCTGCAGCGAGAGCACACAGACACCTTACGCCATCTGAACGTGATGCTGATGTTCACTGAGTGTGTGCTGGACCTGACGGCCGTACGAGGGGACAATCCTGAGCTGTGCACATCTGCTGTGTCCTTGTACCAGATTCAGGAGAGTGTGGTTGTGGACCAGATCAGCCAGCTGAGCAAAGACTGGGGGTAGGTGCCCCCCTCTTACGCATTTCTCAATCCTTTATGCTTTCCATAAACTTGTGTCTGCTATGTAGGCAGTATCATCCCCTGAAAATCCTATCTTATTATTAGAAGCTTCATGGGAGTCTCCTGAGTCATTTCGTTGTACACAATTTCACTGTATGAGTCAACAGATTCTGCAACCCTAGCATTGGCATTCCCCTTTCCCTGTAAACGATACCATTGAATATATTCGATGATGAAGAGATTGTTTTTATCTGAGAGTTTCCGTTGTGTTCAAAGTACACAAATCTTCCATGCCAAGCTTTCTCCCTTCAGGAGTTATGTGTGCACTAAAAAAGCAAGGAGGTGTTTGGGCATAGTGGTTAAGTTACCAATTGGAATGGCTGCATCCCATATCAGAGTGCCTGAGTTTGAGTTCTGGCCCCACTGTCAATTCCAGCTTCCTGATAGTGTGCGCCTTGGGAGATGGCAGGTGATAGCTCAAGTGCCAGGATTCTTCCGTGCACCTGGGAGATCCAGATTGATTTCCTGGTTCCTGATTTCAGCCTTGCCTAGTCCTGTCTAGGCATTTGGGGAGTGAAGTAGCAGATGGAAGCTCTCTGTCTGTCTGTCTGTCTGTCTGTCTCTCTCTTTGCCATTCAAATAAAATCAGTCAGTGAAGCAAGAAGATGCACTTTAGAAAGGCTTTTGAATGGTGTCCTAATGTGGGCCACCAAATCTGCTCTGTTGGTTCAGAGGTAACGCTCTGCTCCTGTCTTCCGGGTTGCAGGCGAGTGGAGCAGCTGGTGTTATACATGAAAGCGGCACAGCTGCTTGCAGCTTCCCTGCATCTTGCCAAAGCCCAGATCAAGTCCGGGAAGCTGAGCCCATCCACGGCTGTGAAACAAGGTATGGAAGCACACTGCAGTGTGTGGCACCAGGGCCCTTGAATTGCCCCATCCCATCCTGCCAAGGAAAAAAAGTTTCTTATGAGAAATTCCCTTGTTATTCAATATTCTTGACTTGGAAAAGATGCTGGGGTTTTTGGCCTTCACCATTTAATTGATGCAGAGACAAGTCAAAAGTGTTTTTATTAAAAATCTTTCCAGGCTGGCGCCGCGGCTCACTAGGCTAACCTCTGCCTGAGGCGCCGGCACTCCAGGTTCTAGTCCCGGTCGGGGCGCCGGTTCTGTCCTGGTTGCTCCTCTTCCAGTCCAGCTCTCTGCTGTGGCCTGGGAGGGCAGTGGAGGATGGCCCAAGTGCTTGGGCCCTGCACCTGCATGGGAGACCAGGAGGAAGCACCTGGCTCCTGGCCATTTGTGTGGTGAACCAACGGAAGGAAGACCTTTCTCTCTGTCTCTCTCTCTAACTCTGCCTGTCAAAAAAAAAAAAATCTTTCCTACAGAAAGAGGGCTCATAGGTCATTTGGTGTTACTTTCCTTATATCATCAGGAAAAAGTGTACATTACCATGTCTTTGTTTCTGGAGGAAAATTAAAATTAGTTCCATTTTAACTTTTTTTCAGTTGTCAAAAATCTGAATGAACGATATAAATTCTGCATCACCATGTGTAAGAAACTTACAGAAAAGCTGAATCGCTTCTTCTCTGACAAACAGAGATTTATTGATGAAATCAACAGCGTGACTGCAGAGAAGCTCATCTATAATTGTGCTGTGGAAATGGTAACTCTTTAATATTTAATCTCACATATGACTGCTTAACTTTAAGACCCTATTTTGGGCCGGCGCCGCGACTCAATAGGCTAATCCTCCGCCTAACAGCGCCGGCACACCGGGTTCTAGTCCCGGTCAGGGTGCCGGATTCTGTCCCGGTTGCCCCTCTTCCAGGCCAGCTCTCTGCTGTGGCCAGGGAGTGCAGTGGAGGATGGCCCAAATGCTTGGGCCCTGCACCCCTTGGGAGACCAGGAGAAGCACCTGGCTCCTGCCTTCGGATCAGCGCGGTGCGCCGGCCACAGCACACCAGCCGTGGCGGCCATTGGAGGGTGAACCTCTCTCACTGTCCACTCTGCCTGTCAAAAAAAAAAAAAAACAAAAAAAAACACCCTATTTTGAAGTATCTTTTTTTAAAGAATGTATGTCCTATCCCTCTCAAGTCCTAAGTATTCTGGATTACTAAGGAATATTAATCAACAGTAACACTTAATGTAATGTAATTTAATAATATGTTTAACTACAGTAAAATGTTATAATATCTTTTATTAAACATTGCTAACACTAGGCTTGAGCTAATCTTTTTATAGTTGGCATCTAAAAGTGTTGGCTGGATATGTTTCTGCATTTTTAGAAATTGTGACTTGATAAAACTGTTAGAAAAAATACTTTATTAACCAGTCTACAAAAGTTTATATGATTAGTTCCCACTTACTGATTTACTACTTTGAATTATACTGCTGTTCTAGTCTTATTTTGAAAGCCATTTAATGTGTCATTAAAATTTTTTTTAAAAAGATGCTAGTATACATTTTATGACACCTGATTCTGAATCCTGGAATCATAGTGTGGTGGATTATAATCATGTCATCAATGTGTTAATTTCAGATAGTTTCCACTTTAAAGCTACATTGTCCAAATGGATTTGTATTTTCTTGGAAAAGTTGAGAATCTTCTTGTCTTTGCTGCCTCTTCCAGGTTCAGTCTGCAGCCCTGGATGAGATGTTCCAGCAGACTGAAGATATTGTTTATCGTTATCATAAGGCAGCTCTTCTTTTGGAAGGCCTCACCAAGATCCTCCAGGACCCTGCAGATATTGAAAATGTACATAAATGTGAGTTGACTTATACTAATTGGTTGCAGTTTGTCTGTGTTCTACAAGTGTAGTAGAAAGAGCCTGGAAATTGGAATCTTTCTGCCTATGTTTGTATCGTGGATTTCCAACCTTGTGCCCATCACTAAACCTTTCTGGAGTCTCAGATTCTTGTTTTGTAAGATGGGGTTAACAGGCCGGCGCCGTGGCTTACTAGGCTAATCCTCCGCCTTGCGGCCCTGGCACACCGGGTTCTAGTCCCGGTCGGGGCGCCGGATTCTGTCCCGGTTGCCCCTCTTCCAGGCCAGCTCTCTGCTGTGGCCCGGGAGTGCAATGGAGGATGGCCCAAGTCCTTGGGCCCTGCACCCCATGGGAGACCAGGATAAGTACCTGGCTCCTGCCATCGGATCAGCGCTGTGCGCCGGCCGCAGCGCGCCGGCCGCGGCAGCCATTGGAGGGTGAACCAACGGCAAAGGAAGATCTTTCTCTCTGTCTCTCTCTCTCACTGTCCACTCTGCCTGTCAAAAAATAAAAATAAAAAAAAATAAAAATAAAGTATTGATAAATATGTCTAAACTAGAAATAGATACATAAATATAGCTACTCTAACATTTTATACATTTACATTCATAAAAGTAAATAATATGTTTATAAGTATTAATATGAAGGTACTTCAGAAAGTTGGTGGAAAATGAAATTAACAGTATGAGTTTATTTTAGTGCAAAAATTTTTGGAAATCTGTTTATAGTATTTTCCTAATATACATTTTCCAAATATCTGGAACAACATTTATTGCACTGAGCAACATTTTTACACCAGAATAAAATCATGCTTTTAATTCTACTTTTCTATGAACTTAAATTATCTATGTATATTAATATATTTAATATAACACAAATGAATATATTTAATAAAATTACTTTGTAGGAGAACCTCATTTTTATTATTAAATACAACTGGAGTAGGCATTGTGGTGTAGCATGTTAAGTTACTGCTTGGGGCATCTACATCCTACATCAGAGTGCTTGGGTTCACATCTTGCCTCAGCTTCTGATCCAGTTTCCTGCTAATGCATACTCTGAAAGGCAGCAGACGATGGCTCAAGTACTTGGGTCCCTGCCTCTGCCACCCATGAGATGAAGTTCCCTGGCTCCTGGCTTTGGCCTGACCCAGCCTCAGTTGTGGGCATTTATGCATTTGAACCATTAGGTAGAAATTGTCTTTCTCAGTCATTATGTCTTTCAAATAAGAATAAGATAAAGAAAGTTTAAAAAAAAATGCAACTGTTAGTGACTGAAGAATGCTGTGATGATCCTGTGTACTGCAGATTAGTTACAGATAGCGGAATGGAGAGTAGTAGGTTACCAGGATGACACTTTTTTTTTTAAGGTTGATTTATTTGAAAGGCAGTGAGAGAGAGTGAGCGAGCAAGTGAGCAAACTGTGGTTCACTTCCAAAATGCCCACAACAACCAGGTCTGGGCCAGGCTGAAGCCAGGAGCCAGGAACTCCAGGAACTTCATCTTGGTCTCCCACATAGGTGGCAGGAACCCTTGTACCTGGGTCACCTTCTGTTGTCTTTCTAGCCACATTAGCACAAAACTGGATAGGAAATGGAGTAGTCATTACTCGAACCAGTGCACTAGTTTGGGACATGGGTATCCCAAGTGGCAGTTCAACCTGCTGCACCACTGTGCCGGCCCCCAAGATAATATTATTACTTATCAAATAAAAGCCAGGATAGTATGTAGCCTAACTGGTGAGCTCACATTCTGTATCATAGTACCTAGTTCGAGTGCCAACTCCAGCTCCCAGTTCTGGCTTTCTGCCATTAGTCCCTGGAGGGTACATAGTTGTGTTACATTTTGAATAGCCACCAAAGGATGACAATTCTAAAATTATTTGTAGTTGTGAACAAGTCAGCTGTTAAAACCTGAATGTTCTTTGTATGATGTGTTTATTTAAATTTCACCACTGTGCAGCACTAAGCTAGAAACCACATCGAACTATTACGAGGCAGAAGGAAACATTCAGAACTGTTAACTTTGGGGCAAAGAAATGAGACAATGTAGAGAGTGATTTTTTTTTTTCGTGAGTTCTTCTGTCCTTGGTTTGGTTTTGAAACTATGGTTGTGAATTTCACTTGGAAAATTTTATTTCTAGATAAATCTAGTATTGAAAGAAGATTGTCAGCACTCTGCTATAGTACCGCTACGGTGTGAGCAGCAGCAGGCTATCCCGTGAACCACTGGTGGGAACAGGAGATGATCCACTTGGGAATACAGCTTGGGTTCTGCCACCCCATCCCCAGGAAACTGTAGTTTCTCAACTGGTGACTACCAAAGAACAAGCAGTGATTTCAAAAAGGAAAAACAATAAAAAACTACACATTTGTAGGAAATCTGCCTTATCGGAGAAGTCACCCCTACCCGTTTTCTTTGTAAAAGAAGCAAGAATATTCCACTTGACTCCCAGTTTGAACTTGGTAAATAAATGTACCTTAGAACTAGAATTATCAGTACAGTTATTCTTAAGGATAATTAAAGATGAGTGGCTTTTCACTCAGCTTTCACTTTCACCATAGCAGTGTGTGAAATTCCATGTGTTTGCTGAGGTACACAAGTAAAAATATTTACATCTCATCCAGGCAGTTTGATATTTGGAGTGATTTTATCTGAATCTGAGCATGCATCCTTAAACAGCTCAGGAAGAAACAGCTTAAGAAGAAGCAAAAGATGGCTCTTGGAAGGAATTTTGAAATCTTCAATTTGATCTTAAATGGACACATGTTAATCTTCCAAAATTCTTTTATATTGCACTAATTTATTAAAACAATTACATATTGGATTTTGCAATTTAAAACTAACTGAGGCACAATGAACTTGTTTAAAATATTTTACTTGATTATATACATATACCCTTTCCAGATTTCACATGTAATCACTAGTGAACTTTTAAATGGTCAAAACTTGTGTTCATGTGACCTTTGCATTTTTTTAACCTGTTCATCTACACCTACAGATTTTCTCAGTAATATTTTGAGTTGCTGGTTATTTGCTTTTGGTTGCATGCAGAATGTGCATTGATGCCTGTGACCTTAGAATTACTAAAGGCACTAGGTATTTGGGGGCAGTATTAAAAAGTATATCATGAATCAAGTTTCAAGAATCTTAGTAGGGCCAAAACGAAGTTGAAGATAAAGGCTTGTTAGTAATGTGGATTTTCTACATGAAGTTAGTGAAAAATGAGGTTTGTTTGTCTTAGGAAAACGGGCAGCTCTCTCCAGTCTAATGTGTATTTTTCATGTTCATCCTGACAATGCACCGAGTAGCTCATCATGGAGAATGCAGGCAGTTAACATCCCCCTCCAGGACTGGTCCCTACTTTGTATATTATTTTTGTTTCTTTTACTTATTTGCTTGAATACTTGAATAAACCACTTACCAGTTTAAATCCTTTTACTTTAAAATTTTTACATAAAATAATACAAACTCTTTGACAAATTGCACAGACACTCTGGCATTAACCTAATTTTAGTGTACTGATAAAAACAAAAACAAATATGATTTCCCTTACTTTGACAAAGTAATGTAATTTTTACCTTATTTATCTGTATGAAATTCCAGCAGTTAATTTGAACATTTATTTATATGATGTTTGTATTTTTAAGTCTTTAATACAGTGTTTCTACCTCTCATTTGTAACTGCATGCATTGTCCTTGAAACTAGGTAAAACTCACTAAATTGTTGTGTAATAAATAGCCTTTTTATTATTGCCTGTACAAATGTATATTAAGGTAAAATAAAACTGACAAGTGTTTCTAGGTTACAATTGGGTCCATGTTAAGTGGCCTGTCAAGCCAGATACTTCCTTAATGTGTTTGTAGACTTGGTTATAAAAATCCTTTGCCCCGTCAGAGGGCTGACAATTCTCTTGCAGGTGCCCTAGACCATTCAGCGATGATCCCTAGCCCTCCTTAGCCTCAGTGACACTGTCTTTTATGTAATATTTTGGACTTATAGTCAATTTTATTCATGTTTGCTCAGTTACCACCTGTATTATCTCAGATGACTCAGGTGTATTCCATCCCTTCCTCTCCTTCCTGTTTCATTTGAACATAGGATGAAACAGGTTCAGAGAGGGAAAGTGACTGGTCTGAAACCAGGAACTAGGTTCCTGATCTCACCGTGCTTTGTGACTTCCACCAGGAACTAGGTTCCTGATCTCACCGTGCTTTGTGACTTCCACATCTGGTGTTTGTCTTGCATAATAAAGGTCTCGTGGTAGGAGTTTTCGTGAACCAGTGAATTCTCAACAGCCGAGAACAAACTAAACTCATGAGTAATGGATCCGGTGATGCTTCCATTGTCAAGGCTAACTGCTGTAAGAGACTTTGCCTTGATTATAGCAATAATAAACAAATGCTTTATGTTTGCATGAGTATTTTCAGATTTCATATCATGTATCATAAAGTGGAAATGGTCTAGCCTATATCATGCATTGATACCTATATTCAAACTGTAACCTGAAATATTACTGGCCTCACAAATTAAGTAGAGGAATAATCAGCAAATTGTTAGTTGGCTTTCCTGCTGTGATGATTTCCTTTATTCCCTGTACCAGACTCTGCTCTAAGTCATTATTTCCCACGGTCCCATGCTCCCTTCCCTCCAAGAGGAGTGACCAGAGCAGCAGCAGTCCTCCACTTGCTAGGAACCAGGGAGGAGATTGTTAGAGCTGACCTCCTCAGTCCCCAGGGGCAATAAAGAGGACATTGAGTTTGAGGCAGTGGATATGAAGACATGGAGTAGTTGCCCCAAACCCGTGCATCCTTAAAGGTCGAGTCCCCACACCTCTGCTTTGTATGGCAGTAGCTGCTCTGCCTCCCTCCAGCTCACCCTCCTGCCAAGGCTTAAACCAGCTGTTGCTGATACTTACATGGGAATATCACATCTAAAAAGTATGTCACCCAATTGTAATACATTTAGTGGAGAGAAACAGCGTCCAGTCCCAGTCCTCACTAAGAAGATTCTGCCCATTCTAGAGTTGTGTGTCTTGAGCTGGGGAGGGGATCATTGTTAGGGTGGGCCACCTCAGTCTCCGAGGGCAATAAGTTGGAAGGTGAGTCACTGGGACATGAGAGCCTTGACTCAGACAGCTGAAAAACCCTTGCCATGATGGCAGTGGTGTAGCACTGCTTTGGTGGATGGCATCACACAATTTCCTGTGTGCTCCCTCCTCTTGGTTTCTGTAGACAGGTGTGTGTGTGTATGTTTTTTTAAGATTTATTTATTTGAAAAGCAGAGTTACAAAGTTATAGGAGAGAGATCTGCCATATGCTGGTTCACTCCCCAAATGACCACAAAGGTCAGGGCTGGGCCAGGCAGCAGCCAGGAGCCTAGAACTTCTCCCACATGGGTGGCAGATGCCCGAGGACTTGGGTCCTCTCCCACTGCTTTCCCAGGTGCATTAGCAGGGAGCTGGATCTGAAGTGGGGCAGCTGAGACATGAAACAGTGCCTAAATGGGATGTCAGCAGCATTGCAGGTGGCGGCTTAACCTGTTGCTCCCCCAGGCTGGCCCCTCTAGACAGTTTTCTTTTTGGATGAAGCAAAGTTGATCCGTTTTTTCCTAGGAGGATGGACTTTGGCAGGAAGTAGTCACTGGTTTTGTTCTGCCATAGATAGGTATAGATTAGAAGTATCTGCACTCACCTCTAGACAGCCTTAAACCACTTCTTGTATGTGGAATCCACAGCAGTCGAAGATGTTGGGTCCCTCCTAAGTTTATTTCTTGTTTATCAAAGCCTTTGCAAGGTTCGTTCTCTGGGGGAGGAGTCGAAGTGTTATTTTCCTCGCCTGAATCAGAAAACCACATAAGAGATGATCCACTTAAAAACACTGCAACCAGGAGAACTGTGAAAATTGTCTTGAGAACTTCAGCGTCTATGCAGGAGGTGAAGCTAAACTGGTGAAGGATCCGTGAGAATTCGGTGATCAAACTAGCGTACAGGAGCGGAGACTAACATCCTGCCACTGCCTGCAGAGCCCCTGCACCCTTGGGCTCAAGTGAGGCCGTGTCTGGTGTCCTGTGCAGTTGGAATTAGTCTGTAAGTTTTCCCTTTTTCCTAGAAGCCCATTAGGCCAGTTTTTTAATGTGACAAAGATGTTTTGTTGTTGAAGGTGTTTTAACAGCTCTCCATTGCGCCTTCTGGACTGAGTGCAGCAAAGGAGGCTGCAGAGGTGATGGAGCATGGTGGGGGGGGGCACTATGCTGTCCTTCCCGCCTTGGGGTTGAGGCTTCCCTGCATGCTGTGCATGGCCGGCCCAGGACGGGGTTGGGGAGGGGTCTCCCAGACAGGCTGCCTGGGTGAGCGGTCTTGGCCCTGCTCTGTGCTGCATGCCCTCCTCTCAGAATGGTGCTGCTCTTAGACACTTTGCTTCTATTCTCAGGAAACGTCAGTTCAAACACTGGTTTATTGAAAACTGTTCTTTCCCGCCTCAATTTGGCAGCATAACTTAGTGGTCCAGTTGGTCTCAAATCACAGCTGCACCCTGTCCAGCCGTGTGTCCTTGGGCAAACTTAACCGCTCCATCTCCCTCTCTGTTGTTGCATAGAGGGGTGAGGATGAAATGTCAATGACTCTGCAGTCCTTTGAACAGCACCTAGCATGTAGCATTCCCGTGAGGCCTGCTGGTGTGTGGCTGTCAGTGTAGGGCTCCTTGTTGCTCTTTGTTTTGAGGGGGTATGAATGGTAACTTGTTCTGCATTTGTTTGGGGGGCAAAGCTTGGATTTGGACTCACTGCATCCACATGTACTTTGGAATTTGCATGCAAGTCACCTTTTCCCAGCTTAGCCACCAGGCACCCTGGCTGCAGGCTTCCTTTGAGTTGCCTGTTTGGGTCAGTGTGACTGTTTAATGAAATGCGCCAGTACAGTATTTAGTACTTCATTTACTCCTCCCACCGATCCTTGCCTCATTTTACAGAGGGAAAAACAGATGTGCAGAGTGAGTTCCCCAAACCACACAACTGGCTCATGATGGGAGCAGACCACTGCAGAGGTCTGGACTTACACTGAGCTCAGCAAGCTCTCCCTGACCACCAGACAAGTCTGAGGCAGCTGGAGCCCTGCACTGGTTTCCCCCTAGAGACCCCAGGGCTCCATTCAACCCCCCATCTCCGGAACACGTTCTGGTGAGGCACAGGAAGCCGCGACAGGAGGAAGAGCTCCATGCCCTTTGGGGCCCACGCGTGTCCTGCTGGACCCATCTCCTGCCTGATGGAGGGCTGCAGAAGTTTGAGAAGCACGTGGTCGCACAGCTCTGTGCAGCCCTGTGCAGCCCTCAAGCCTGGAGCTGCAGCCCGGGAGCAGTCGGCGTTAGAAATCACCCAGGGTCTCCCAGCAGAAAGGGCTTCTGGGACATGTGAAAAACTCAAGCATTGGATGACCCATTGGGAATGGTTTCTGCTTGGTAGCTGGCTGGCTGTACGTGGGGCCCTGGATTGAGCTCACTCCTGGGAGCTGATTCAGTGTGAGATGGGAGCAGCCTCCACAGGCACAGCGCCAACCTGGGATCAGCACCTTCACTGGTGACAGGAGACACAGACCCCTTCCTCTGGAGTGCCCCGTGGGCTGCTGCTGCACGTGTGGCACAGTCCTGCCCAGTGGAGGGTTCAGTGCCAGCCCCGTGGCTCGGGAGGAGAGAGGCTGTATGGCCGTTGATCATTCCTCCCCACCTCAAGCCACCAAGTCTACCCAGTTTCTGCCTTCTGCTGCCCGACTCTTCCAGGCCAGCCCTCTTCACCGTGAGAGTTTGTGTGCCCCCGGTGCATGTCTGCAGGAGTGCCTGGTCGCATGGGAACCCCACCTGGCTGCTGCAGGAACAGCTTGGCAGAGGAGGAAGTGGCCTGTGCCCCGCCACACCTGTGGAAGCGCTTTTCCAAGTCATCCTGTGGGCGACTGAGTGCCTTCTGCCTGGCATGTTGATGCTTTCTGGGAGACAGCCATGGGAAGCCTGCAAGTGAGAGTTCTGATGTGTTCCTGGGCACCCAGAGTATTTCAGGGAAGATGAAGCGGAACTGAATGTGTTCCCCGGGAATAAACTAGCAGCAGAAAGACGGCCGGCAGCTGATTTGATAGCAGATGCCTTACACTGGGGTTGGAAAGTAGATTGACAGTTTCTCATACACACCTGGACTGTTCTGAGCATGACTCTTGCTTTTTCTTAGATCCCTTTTTCATGCTAACAGCAGCCCTGTGTACCTGTCCTTGGGGGGAACTTTTCTAAACTATGTTGAAACTGCTTCAGGGCCAGCGCAGTGTATTGGTCCCCTCCCCCTGAACCGGGGGTGAAGTGGATGGAGAGAGGGAAATGAAGCAAGCATTGCACTGTGGATATGAGTCTGGGTTCCTGGTGGCTCCTGCGTTGCTGCAGGGCTACCCACCAGGCTCCTCTCAGCTGGAGCAGCTTTGTTGAACTGGCTCTCCCTGGGTAATCATCTGCCTTGTGCTTCTAGCACCGTGTGGCTCCCCAGTGCCCCTGAGAAAGGGGTGGCCCAGGCTCCACCCAGCCCACTTTGGCTCCCTGAACAGAGGTGGCTGATCCGAAACTTGGGACGTCCCCACCTGCAGAGGCACCTGGCCTCCTGCAGCTCTGTACCGGCCTCTCCCCATGCCTTGCTGGAGCTCAGGCCTCATCTGCCCGGTTACTTCTCTCTACATTGCCTGGAGGCCCCCAGTTTTTGCCCTTTCTTTGGTAGCTCATTGAAAACAGGTTCATCTGCCAGGAATGGGCACAGAGCAGGAGACCAGGAAATGCCCTGATTGATGCAGACGGCGCCTTCTTGGGGGCCACTTTCCCTCCCAACATCCCTAGGTTGGAGCTAGAGGAGCTCACTGCAACGAGAAAGGCTATTCTTCTCGACTTGAGCTGCTGCCTCTTTTTCCCTCCTATTTACAAGAGTGGTTATCCTTAAGCATCGGCAAAGGGTTACCGGACTCCACGGTGCCCAAGCCCCTTAACAATAGAATGACACATCTGCCTATAACTGACAAGCACTGCTGTAGACTGCAAATCATCTCTAGATGACGTATAACGCCTAATACAATGTAAATGCTAGGTTAATGGTGGTTGTATTGTATTGCTTAGGGAATAGTGACCAAAAAAATCTGCAAATGTTCAGTACAATTTGTTTTTCCAAACATTTTTAAATTTTTTATTTTTTGACAGGCAGAGTGGACAGTGAGAGAGACAGAGAGAAAGGTCTTCCTTTGCCGTTGGTTCACCCTCCAATGGCCGCCTTGGCCGGCGCGCTGCAGCCGGCGCACCGTGCTGATCCGATGGCAGGAGCCAGGAGCCAGGAGCCAGGTGCTTTTCCTGGTCTCCCATGGGGTGCAGGGCCCAAGGACTTGGGCCATCCTCCACTGCACTCCCTGGCCACAGCAGAGAGCTGGCCTGGAAGAGGGGCAACCGGGACAGAATCCGGCGCCCCAACCGGGACTAGAACCTGGTGTGCCGGCGCCGCTAGGCGGAGGATTAGCCTAGTGAGCCGCGACGCCGGCTGTTTTTCCAAACATTTTGACCCAGGTAGTTTGGATCCATAGATGCAGAGCCTGTGATACAGAGAGTCAACTGTACTTAGCAGAAACCCTCACGATACAAATAAGCAAACAGAACAAGCTGCCCACAATCCTAGGGATTACATTAGCATCTCAGTCTTGTCCAGATTATCTTCCATGCATACAAAATCTTTGATAAAAAGGAGATCATAGAAAATACGCTACTTTATATCCTACTTTTAAAATTTTTTACAAGGCAGAGAGACCTAGAGAGCCACTGCCCATCCTTTAGTTTGCTTTCCAGATGCCCACACTGGTTCTGGGCCACGCTGGGGGCAAAGCTGGGAGCATGGAACTCAATCTTGGTCACCCAGGGTAGCAGGAGCCCAATATTTGAGCCATCATCCCTGTTTCCCAAGGTTCAAAATTTTTTTTAAAGATTTGCTTATTTTATTTGAAAGAGATCTTCCATCCACTGGTTCACTCCCCCAAATGGCTGCAACGATTAGAGATGGGCTAGTCTGAAGCTAGGAGCTTCCTCTCGGTCTCCCATACCAGTGCAGGCACCCAAACACTTGGGCCATCTGCTGCTTTCCCAGGTGCATTAGCAGAGAGCTGGATTGTAAGTGGAGCAGCCAGGCCTGGAATCAGCACCTATATGGGATGCCAGCACCGCAGGTGGTGGCTTTTCCTGCTATTCCACAGGGCTGGCCCCTTAAAATTTGTTAAATAAAATAATGATGCCGCTAACTTACAGTGGGGTTATATCCTGATAAATCCATTGTAAATTGGAAATTGCAGGTCATAAATGCGTTTAGTACACTTAACATATCACAAAAGCTTAGCCCAGCCTACTTTTCCTTTTCCCCAGATAAACCTTTTATATAAGGAATACAAATTTCATGCATTTCATAGATACAACTTTAGGAACACAGTGATTCTTCCCACCGTACCTGCCCTCCCACCCACACTCCCACCCCCCTTCCTTCTCTCCTATTCCCAGTCTTATTTTTTTACTAAGATCTATTTTTCAATTAATGTTATACATAGAAGATTATACTAAGTAAAGAGTTCAACAAATTGTATGGGAAAAAAACCCATTCCTCAATAGTCGAGACAAGGGCTGTTTAAAGTCATTGCATCTCGAAGTTGATTTCACTTTATTTTAGGCATTTTTTTTTGAGAAAGTTAACTTTAAAGAACCCAAGAATGATACATCTTTTGCAAGCACTTAGACATAACTAACTTATAAGACGTAAGAATATCCTCCACTTAATACACTGAAATGAAGTAAATCTTTGAGAACAAATTTTACAGTTAATTCTCACAATACAACTCATTGAGGACAGAGGTCCTGCATGGAGAGTTAGTGCACAGTGAGTCTTGTTGTTAATTTAACAATTAACACTCTTATGTATGACGTCAGTGACCTGAGGCTCTTGACATGCGCTGCCAAGGCTATGGAAGCCTTTTGAATCCACAGACTCTGTCAGTATTTAGACAAGGTCATAAACCAAGTGGAAGTTCTCTCTTCCCTTCAGAGAAAAGTACCTCCTCCTTTGATGGCCACTTCTTTCCACTGGGATTTCACTCACAGAGATCCTTCATGTAGAGCATTTTTTGCCACAGTGTCTTGACTTTCCATGCCTGAAATGCTCTCATGGGCTTTTTAGCCAGACCTGAATGCCTTGAGGGCTGATTCTGAGGTCAGAGTGAGCCCAGCCTACTTTTAACATGCTCAGAGCATTTCCATCAGCCTACAGTTGGGCAAAATCATGCAACAAATTCTATTTTATAATAAAATATTGAATGTTTCCTGTAATTTATTGACTGCCTGTGTCAAAAAAAATGCAGACAACACAGCACATTGTTAATCCCCTTTATAATAAATGGGTAAATTTATTTTCTGGGTTCTGTGAGCTAATGTAGCAAATTAATCGAACCCAAGAAGGGGGTTCCAGGAACCTCATTTACAATCACTTGGCCATGGCCTGAGCCCTCAACCTGAGTGATCAGAGGCTGTCTCCAGTAGGTGAAGTCACCTAAATCAGATTGGAGGACAAGAGACTGTGGATGCTGCTGCGGTGCTACCTACTTGGGGGATGGGGAGAAATTCCCACATCTGCTGTCTGCAGTGATCTGCGTTTTGAGAGAACAAGGGGTCTTCAAAATGTTCTTGAAAAATGTGTATTATGAAAAAGACCACACATGAATTTCAAAAATTTCTGTGCCCAAATAAACATCATTGAATCTCATTTTCCACAAATCTTTAAAAATGTACTTTATTTGAAAGGCATATATAGAGAGAGCTCTCTCTCATCTGCTGTTTTGCTTTCCAAACGCATGCAACAGCTGGGGCTGAGGCCAGGAGCCCAGACCTCATTTCAGGTCTCCCACATGGGTGGCAGGGACCCATGTACTTCAGCTGTCACCTGCTACCTCCTAGGGTCTACATTAGCAGGAAGTTAGGTTGGAAGCACAGGAGCTGAGGACTTGAACCCAAGCACCCTGATATAGGATATGGGTGTCCCAAATGGTGACTTCTCAGCTAAACCAATGCCTACTTCCCATGAGCTTTTTGAAGTTCCCTCAAATAGTAAGAGAAATGGGGGCTGGTGCTGTGGTGTAGTGAGTAAACCTGCCGTTTGCAGTACCGGCATCCCAATATGGGTGGCAGTACAAGTTCGGCTGCCCCACTTCCAATCCAGCTCTCTGCTATGGCCTGGGGAAGCAGTGAAAGATGGCCCAAGTCCTTGGGCCCCCGCATCCATGAGGGAGACCCGGAAGAAGCACCTGGATCCTGGCTTCGGATTGGCTCAGCTCCGACTGTTGTGGCCACCCAGGGAGTGAACCAGTGGGTGGAGAACCTCTCTCTGCCTCTGCCTCTCTGTAACTCTGCTTTTCAAATGAATACATAAATCTTAAAAAAAAAAAAAAAAAAAGGAGAGAAATGGAGTTCGAGTTTGTTTTTTCTAGTCCGGATTTTTTTTTTTTTTTTTAAGATTGATTGATTGATCTGAAAGAGTTAAAGTTTCCATCCACTGGTTCACTTCCCAGATGGCTACAACAGCAAGGCTGGAGCCAGGAGCCAGGAGCTTCTTCCAAGTCTCCCACATGGGTGCAGGGGCCCAAGGACTTGGGCTATCTTCTGCTTTCCCAGGCCATTAGCAGGGAACTGGATTGGAAGTGGAGCAACTGGGACTTGAACTGTGCCCATAGCTTAACCCATAATGCTGGCCCCAGGGAGAGGATATTTTAAAGGATGGAAAGCAAATGTTGATCAAGTTATAATTGGAGGCAGTAGTTGGTGGTGGGGGAGTACTGGAGGGGCTGGCGTTTTGGCTGCTGTAGCAGGTAAAGCAGACGCCTACGATGCCGGCATCTTATAAGGGCATGCATTTGAGTCCCAGCTGCTCCAAACTTCTCATCCAGCTCCCTACTAACGCACCTGGGAAAGCGGAAGATGTCCAAAGTGCTTCTGTCCCTTTAAGTCACAAAGGCAGAGTAATAGAGATAGAGCTAAGGAGAAAGGGATCTTCTTTCCATTGCTTCACTCCCCAAATGCTGTGACAGTCAGGGCTGGACCAGGCTGAAGCCAGGTGCCTAGAACTCCATCTGGGTCTCCCATGTGGGTGCATGGGCCCAAGCACTTGGGCCATCTTCTGCTTTCCCAGGTGCATTAGCAGGAAGCTGGATCAGAAGGGGAGCAGCCAAGACTCGAACTGGTGCTTATATGGGATACCAACAATTAATCTGCTGTGCCACAACACCCGCCCCTTTCTGTGTTTTCTGGTCCCATCCTGTGGTGTGTGGGGAGAATCCCTCCAGGGCAGCCAAACAGTTTGAATTCATTTTCCCCCCTGGCTGTTGGATGTCAGTGTTACTGTGGAATGTGCGCACATGGCCATAACATTCCCTGTTGGCGGGAAACCGCTTTGCTGCCAGGTTTTGCCACTAGCATCCTGAACTTACTGGATCGTTAAAGATCATTAAAGATTTTTTTTTTATTTTAAAAATTTTGAGATTTATTTGAAAGGCAGTGTCAACAGTGAGGCAGAGGTGGCGGGGGGGGGGGGGCAGAATCTTCCATCTGCTGGTTCACTCCCCAAATGGCTGCAATGGCTGCAATTGCTGGAGCTGGGCCGATCCAAAACCAGAAGCCAGGAGCTTCTTCCAAGTTTCCCACACAGGTGCAGGGGCCCAAGGACTTGGGCCATCTTCTACTGCTTTCCCAGGCCACAGCAGGGAGCTGGATCAGAAGTGGAGCAGCCGGGACTTGAACCGGAGCCCATGTGGGATGCTGGCACTGCAGGTGGTGGCCTCACCCACAATGCTACAGCGCCGGCCTACTGGGGTCTTTTGTGTCATAGGTGTTGGCAGATGACTTTCCACAAAGGCCGGCTGGTGAGCCTGCAGACTTCTGTTGGGGGGCATGCTGTCTGGGGTTTCTCTGATCTACATTCCCATTTTCTGACTCTGGGTGGGGGGAGGGCTGGAGCATTCTTCACACACACACACACACACACACACACACACACACAGGAAATTGGCCTCCATGTCCCAGGAGCAGCTGCTTTCATCCCTTGCTTCTGATGAGTCTTCGCGTTTTCCTTGTCAGCATTTGTGAACTCTTGGTGCCTCATAGCCACTTGCCTGACCAGGTGCTGGGGGTGGTCATGGTTTGTGTGTCCTCCAAAGGCTCATGTGCAGGAAGCTTGGTCGCCAGTGATGGAAGCTTTAAGAGATGGAGTTTAGCAGAAGGTCATGGGGGTGTTGCCCTCACAGGGCACTAATGTAGTTCTCATGAGAACCCCGTTAAATCCTGCAAGAGTGAGTTGTTACAGAAGAGCAAGACCGACCCCTCCCCGTCTTGCCCTGTGATGCTCATGTTCCCACTGTGATGTCATCTGCCATGATGTGGATACAGGCGGTGGGGCCCTCACCAGAGCCAAGCACATGCTGGCTCCATGCATGCTCTTGGACCTCCACATCCGTCAGCTAATAAACTTCTTTACAATTATCAAACCTTGGATATTTTGCTATAGACACAGACTGGTCTCTTGCAGCTCTCCTTGGTGGTGGTGGGCTGGACCCCCTCTGGGCACAGCCTGGAATACCCTCTGAAAAACAGGCTCAGGCTAGGAAACTGTTCCTGATCTGTTGCCCAAGTTCCTGTTTCCTCTTAGCCTCATTCCTACTCTTGGTTACAGACGCCCAGGCAGCTGGCAGGTGCTACAGTGACTCTCAGAAGGGAGGTGACCCCTGGGCATGGTCCCCAGGTGGCGGGAGGAGCAGAGTGGCAGGAACTGAGAGGGGGCAGACAGACGGAAATCAACCCATCTGCAGGCTGAAGGGTCTCTCCAGAGGTAAAGTCAGACACAAGGTCATGTACTTCTTAATGGTATTCCTGTCAATGACAAACCACATATACTAGGAAAACAATGATCCCCTAAGATCTTATCACTCAGTGATACCATAGCCATCTTTGTGCAAATGCAGTCTATGATGTTGGCACAATGTCAAAACCATCTGAAGATGCATTCCTCAGAACAGGTGACGCATGCTCGTATGTTACCTCAGGGGGACGAGCAGATCTGCAGAAAAAGCCATCCCTGTGGGTACATTTTGCAGTTCACTGGAACTTCCTCTGTAAGTGAACTATTTTGGAAAGAATTTCACATGGCAAAGGCGTTTGGTGGGTGCTGTCTCATTAGGATCCCTAGGGATTTGGGCCCAACTCTTAAATGGTGGAGAAATCAGGCCCAGGGAGGGTTTCTTCTGTGGGTCACACACACTCCTCCCTGCCGGACCATGTCCTCCTAGCACTGGTTTCTCTGGGTTCTTTTTTTTTTTTTTTTTTTTTTAAGATTTATTTATTTACTTGAAAGTTAGAGTTACACAGAGAGAGAGGGAGGAGAGGCAGAGACAGAGAGAGATAGAGAGAGGCAGAGAGAGAGAGGTCTTCCATCTGATGGTTCACTTCCCAATTGGCCACAACGGCTGGAGCTGTGTTGATCTGAAGCCAGGAGCTGGGAGCTTCTTCTGAGTCTCCCATGTGGGTACAAGGGCCCAAGGACTTGAGCCATCTTCCACTGCTTTCCCAGGCCACAGCAGAGAGCCGGATCAGGAGTGGAGCAGCCGGGTCTCGAACCGGCAACCATATGGGATGCCCCACAGCATTGGCCCCTTCTCTGGGTTCTTGGATGCCACAAGTTCCAGTTCTTCCTCACCAGATTCTGATCCAAGATCAAATTCTCAGCCTTGATCCTGATCTCCTGAACTACGGACCTGGCTACCTTGGCATAGAACTTGGATTAAGTTTTTTAAATAAATGTATTATTTATTTGAGAGGGAGAGAGACAATGAGGGAGTGTGTTAGTTTTCATCCCCTGGTTCATTCCCCTGCTGCCTGCCAGTGCCGGAGGCAGACTCAAATGCAGGTACCCCAATGAGGAACACATGTCAATCTTAACCACTAGGTCAAAGACTCTCCCCCCTCCCCAAATACGGTTTTGCTGGGCAGATCTAGGACAGGGGGAGGAGGGTTACACTGTGGTATCATGGAGGCTACAGGAACTTGAGAGCACCATGTACCAGTTACAGAACTGCTGAGAGTTACAAAGAAGTGGTGCCCAGTTTGCAAAGCCAAGCTCAGCAGTTAACCCACTTTGGGTTTGTAACTCTCTATCCTACATTCCGGGGAGGCTTAGTATCACAGCTGCACCAAGGTTAACCTAAGTCTTCATGAAGACACACCACGGTCATTTCTCACAGCCATTGCTGCTGCTTTCTTAGGCTCTTTAGCAGGAAGTGGGATTGGAAGAGGAACAGTTGGGACTTCAACTGGTGCTCTGATAAAGGATCTTGTTTGACAGGCAGAGAAGTTAAACCAGCTGCATCACAAGGCTGGCCAAGAATTTGAATTCTTAATAGAAGCCCAGGGGCCGACGCTGTGGTGTAGCAGGTAAAGGCGCCACCTGCAGTGCCGGCATCCCATATGGGCGCTGGATCGAGTCCTGACTGCTCCTCTTCCCATCCAGCTCTCTGCTATGGCCTGGGAGGGCAGTGGAAGATGGCCCAAGTGCTTGGGCCCTGCACCCACATGGGAGACCCGGAGGAAGCTCCTGGCTCCTGGCTTCAGATCAGCACAGCTCCAGCTGTTGCAGTCTATTGGGGAGTGAACCAGCAGATGGGAAAGTTTCTCTCTCACTTTCTCTGTCTCTCTCTCTCTGCCTCTCCTTCTCTGTATAACTCTTTCAAATAAATAAATAAATAAAAATCTTTTTTAAAAAATAAATAGAAGCCCTCACAGTCACTTGGCGAAAGAACAATTCCGGATTTTCCCTCTAAAACATTCTTTCGCACTGTGGCATCGTCCTCCAGAGTCGCTGAGGCCAAACCCAGAGGCGGTACTTGCCCGCCCTTCTCCCTCCGCCATTTCCTCAACGCTCAAGCCCTCCAACCACCAAGAAAATGCGTCCCGCACTACATCTCACCATTGCTTGCCCGGCCTGAGCACCACGGAGCATTCCCTGCGATGCGGTCGTCCTTTTTCCTCGTCTTTATTTTTTTGATTGGTTGGGGCTCTTCCTCACCGTCCAATCAGAGTGAGTCTCCCAGAAGCCATCGCGCAAATACTGCAGCTATAAAAGGGGGCCTTGCGCTTCCCGCGCTTGCGCCATTTTTTCCACGAGGCCCAGCTTTTCTGCCCTTTTCCCTCGGATTGTCGTGTTACCTGACGGCCGTCAGGGGCTCCAGCCCCGATCGGCGAGCGAGGGGCAGCGGCGGACGCCGGCGGGAAGGGCGGGCCCGCGGCCGTGCGCCAGGTGAGGGCGCGGGTTCGGCCAGGCCGAGAGCTCTCCCGCGTCCGCGCGGCGCCGGCTCCTCAGGCCTGGCGAGTCCCGGTGTCCGCGGCCGGAGCGGCGCCGTCGGCCCTGACCCCGTCCCGGAGCGGGAGCCGGGAAGGGAGAGCGAGGACCCGGCGTCCGCGTGGCTCCTCTCGGTCAGCCCCGGCCGGGCAGGGCTCCTGCGGAGACGCCGCCCGGCGGCCTCGGCCTCTGAGGAGGGAGCGGCGCGGCCGCGCGGCCCCTCGTGGCCCGGGGTCCCGGCGGTGCCCGCGGGGCGTGGACGCTGAGGGGTCGGGAGGAGGCGCCTCCGGGGCGGATGGTGGGGGACCCCCGCTGGGCGGGGCGGGGTGGGGGTCACGATGCCCGCCCCGTGCTGGGAATCCTCTCCTTCGGGTGTGTCTGGTGTAGTGTCCGGGGTTCACGGCTCTACTTCGGACTCGTTTTCACTTCAGGGTAACAAATCCCAGCCGCCCTCCCCTCTCTGCGGAGGGCACGTTCCAGGACCCCCAAGCGACCCCTGAGGACGCAGATCGTATGGAACCCTGTGTATACCATGAGTTTTTAAATGTACATCACGCAAGGTGCATTCGTGAGTTACCCGCAGTGCAGGTCAGGTGTTTAGACGAGAGGTTCCGATGCTGGTTCCGAGGTCCATGTCTCATATTGCAGTACCCGAGTTTGCGACCCGGCTCTGGCTTCCGACTCTGCCCACTAATGCGTAGCTTGGGAAACAGCAATGACCGATGGATCGTGTCATTGAGCGGCTGCTGCCCACGTGGTAGACCCTGATGGCATTTTTGGCTCCACACACGTGGGTAGTGAGCCAGCAGATGCGAAGTGTGGCTCTGTTTCTCAAGTAAAATTAAATAAATAAATAAGGGGCATTAGAGGTTTAAAGCACCAATCTCCTTATAAATATGGGACAGTTGTTATAACTGGTGAAGTGAAAGTAGTGACATTGTTGTAGAGGGAGAAAATAGATTACTTTTATTTGGAGCTGCAATAGTTTGTTGGTTCCTAAAACCAATGGGTTATTTCTACCCTTTATAGCTTAAGAAAGCCATATTACTGTGTGTCTGAGCATGTTAGCCGTTTTTGCATACTTCCTCAGTGAATAAGGAGACTGAAGTTTCTGTTTTTACATTCATAAGCTAACGTTGTCTCTTTACAATGCGTGTTTCGTGAAATGATCTTAGAACTGAGTGATAGGGAAGAAGGTGATGGATATGAGTGATTTCCTCGTGTGAAGGAAAGAGGGATGTTATTGATATGATATGGAAGTTTTCCTTGTTGTGTTGTGATTAGTAAGCAGATGCAGTGTATAGTGTTAATTCACAGGTTAGACTCTGTTAGGATGGTAGTAGGTTTGGACCGTGAGAATGATGTCTTTTTTGTGAACAGCCACCTGATTAAATTAATGATTGGTGCTGAGGCTGAGTTAGTTAGGTTTGCCAGGGTTCATCATGCTGCTGCTAGAGGTGAAACTGTTTTGTAGTCCTTGGGCAAATCGTGAAGTTTGCCTGTGAATAGAGTTTGCAAGACAAAATAATATTGCTGATGTTAGGCCATGGGCCAGTGTTAGAGCTGTAGCTCCTGTAAATCTTCGTGATGTTTGAATAAGGACAGTCACAATCACCAGTGTTAATGTGGCTCACTAATGAAAAAGTGGTTAGTGATGCTAGATGTGTTTGACAGAGCGAGATGGCGCTGGTTAGGGGTTTCCTCACAGGGCTCCTCTGGGCAGTGAGAAGGCTCTCTGCTCTGTTTAAGGGATTTCAGATTGTAGGCACTCATGCTATGCTGTAGCCTCCTAGTTTTAACAGTGTGACTGCAAGGCATATTGATCTGGCAATAGTGGCCTCTACATGGGCTTCTGGTAATCACAGGTGAAGACCATACAGGGACATTTTTGCTTTTTACTATCAAAGTTATTATGCATGGTTTCCATTTAAATGCTATTTAGTTTCCTCATTGGGTAATAGTTACTTGGGTTGAAATTACTGTTGATGAAAAGTATCTAGAACAAAATTACTTCTGTGCCTGTGAATGTCATAATTAAGAATGCCTATAGATTAATATTTAAATATAGCTTTCTTTCATGGAAGTGGTCCTTTAGAAAGGGGATACTCACTAGGATTATTAAGGGAAGCTGTGAGGTGGTATCAAGAGGAGGGTCAGAGAAGAGGCTGGTGAGAGACTGCTTATTTTATAATAGATTTATTTATAATAAATAGGATTATGAGGTAGTGTATAAGCTCTGTGTTTATGTTGATTCAGAGTATAATGTTTTTGTGTACATTGTTATGGGAATAAGTGTAATTGTAAATTATATAATTCATAGGAGAAGGGTTAAGTTTGTACATTATCTGACCGTAAGTGTTGGATGCTATTAACTGTGTTTGGCGCACAGTGGCTTCATAGGCTAAAAATACTAGTAGGCAATGAATATACATGATATGATAAAATGAGCATTCAGGATTACAAGGATTCCTAAAGTGAATGCATATAATATTGTGCCTTATAAAACACAAAAGTGACCATGTATCAGTATACTGATGATATTCCTAGTAAGGATGCAATATATGCTAAAATATTTATACAGATTTGAAGGCATATTGGTGATAATAGAATACCTTAACCTAATGGAGGGTGCAGGGCCCAAACACTTGGACGATCTTCTACTGCTTTCCCAGGCCAGAAGCAGAGAGCTGGATCAAAAGAGGAGCGGCCAGGACATGAACTGGCACCCATATGGGATGCCAGCATAGCAAGCAGAGGCTTAGCCTTCTGTGCCACAACCCCTGCAGGATTCCTTCTGTTGTTAATTCAGGATTTTACATAAGCTGGCTCTTCAAGTGTGTGATGTGATGTGGGCACTGTGTAGTATTCAAGTTTGTGACAGTTAAATTACTGAGACTTCTTGTTCTGAGGCAAAAACTTCTCAAATAACACAAATTATTACTATAATAGCTCTTAATGAAATAAATGACCCTGTTGATGATGCAGTATTTCTTGTTGAAATTTCATCAGGAAAGTTGGAGTATTATTGTTGTATGCCCAATTATGCAAGAAAAATATTGATTTATTATACAAATATAATTAAGTAAATTGTAGCTCAGGTAGACTCAAGTGTATATCCTGAAAATAGTAAAAGTCAGTATGTGACTCCTCCTGCGATTGTGAATGCAGATCTACAGACAAGACACAGTGGAAATGTGGTGTGGCACAGTATGCATCGTGAAGAACGGTGTCTAGGAATGAGTTGGCTAGAGCAATGCCTTGGCCATCTAACAGTAAATAGAAAGATAAAACCCAAGGCTCACAGTATGGGTGGGATCATTCGATATTACCTCCATATGAGTGTAACTAAAGAGGAGCCAGGAGCCTCTTCCAGGTCTCCAGTGCAGGTGCACAGTTCCAAGACCTGGGCCGTCTTCCACTGCTTTCAGGCTCTAGCAGAGATCTGTATTGGAAGTGGAGCAGCTGGGACTCGAACTGGAACCCATATGGGATGCTGGTGCTGCAGGCTGGGGCTTTAAGTTGCTGTGCCACAATGCCGGTCCCAGGAGGATTATATTTGTAAATAATAGTGATCCTACAAATGGTTGGGATATAGTAAGTGATTTAATATTAACTATCATGATGAAATTGATGGCTTCAAAAATTGATGAGACACCTGCCAGGTGAAGTGCAAAGATTGTAAATCTACTAAAGCTCGTGCGTGTGCTAGATTTTTGGCTGCAGATGGCTAAACTGTCTATCCTGTTCCACACCAGCTTCTATAGAAAAAGCAAGTAGTAATGAAAATGAAGGGAGTAATAATACAAAGCAGATTATCTACTTGAGGAAATGTTGTATCTGGGGCTCTGGGCATTGTAAATGGGGACAGTGTTGGTGTATTTGAGTCAAATGTAAAGATTTGACTTAGATAGCATTTAGTGTTTATATTTTAATATGCTTTCTAGTGGAATAAGATGGGTTTTACCACATGTCCAAGTTCTTTGAAAGTGGGTCTTGGATTGTGGTGGGCTTACACATCCTTTGTGACTTTGGAGATATGCCATTCTCAGTATGGGCTTGTGTCGCTCCCCCACTCACGGAGGAATGACACTGGGCACTGTTCTCTTTCCCAGGTCCTTCCCGGATTTGCTGCCGCTCCCCCGCCTCCGCGGAGGAGCGGCACCCCCACTGCTCCCTCGCTTTTGCTCTCCGACCGCATGTTGTCTCTCTCCCCCTTTTATAGTCCTCTCCCACCAATCCGTGCTCTGCTGCCCACGTGCTGAGCACACTGCTTTCTTCCAAACAGGGGTTGGGTCAGGAATCAGTTAATTAATGAAGCAGCTGTGTAAGATTTGTTTACTCTCTCTCAGCGCCATATGGTGGGAGATCAGACGCATAGAGTTAGTCTTAATAGTCTCAGTGGTCTAGTCTAGTCTTGGTAGTCTCAGTACTTATTTCGCCATGTTGCGGGAGACAGGCCCTGCTCCCCACAGGCTTGTGGTTATGTGTGCAGATTATAGGTGGAAATGTGTGGTTGTACTTGGTTGAGTGTCTGTTCTGCATTGACCAATGTGTCTCTCCTTCTGACAATACTACATGGGTTTTATTAGTTAATAGAAAAGTGTTGACATGGAAGGCACTTAATTCCCATTTTTTGAAATTGCTTCAGTTACTTTAGTGTCTCTCTCCACATATGATTTTTTAAAAAGATTTATTTTATTTATTTGAAAGAGTTACAGAGAGAAAGAGGTAGAGACCCGGGGGTGGGGAATCTTCCATCTGCTGGTTCACTCCCCTGATGGTCTCAATGGTTGAAGCTGAGCCGATCCGAAGCCAGGAGCTTCTCCCAGGTCTCCCGTGTGGGTGCAAGGGCCCAAGGATTTAGACCATCTTCCACTGCTTTCCCAGGCACATTAGCAGGGAGCTGGATCAGAAGTGGAATATCTGGGGCTCAAACCAGTGCCCATATGGGATACCAGCACTGCAGGCCAGGGCTTTAACTCACTGTGTGCCACAGCACTGGCCCCCACATGTGATTTTTTAAAAAATAAATGTGCATACCATTTTTCAACCAGGGAAGCTATGTAACTTGCTTTTTGCATTTACTATTTTGTCACTTGTGATTTCCTCACTCAAACACAAGTTGAACTGCAGATCCATAGTATTGTGTGTACGGACGTACAGGAATTTATTTAAGGTGCCCTCTCTCACTGAATGTCTGAAATCCCCACCTCTCAGATTTTCTCATTTTTTTAAGGGAAAAGGTTTATTGTCATGTGGGGGAAACCTGACAGGCAGAGGGGAGAGGGCAAGAGAGTAAGCGAGAGAAAGAAGTCAAGAGAGAGATCAAGAGAGAGAGCACGTGTGCAGGAAGCGTGTCCTATTAAACCTTTGCAGGGGGCTGGGAAATAGCAGCGAATCCTATTGGAGTGGGGGTGGAGCTGACACCTGTGGTTGGGCCATTTTGTCATCTGGCTTCTAGCAGTGGTGGCGGGGGCTAGAGCTGAGGATGGTGTCCAGGGAGTAGATCGTGCCACAGATAAGACTGCACCATTTTACTACCCCCCCCCCTTTTTATAAAGCAGGTGTTGTATGGGATCACATCAGCCCCCAAAGTCCAGGAGGGTTGGAGGGATGATGATCTGTCTTTAGAGCTACTTTCTGTTGACATGGGACAACAAGTTACTCTCTGCTGGCATGGGGTGATGCCTCAAGCTGCGATCTCCTGGGTGGGGAGCCAAGTATATCCCTGTAGCAGCATTGGGTTTACCACCTGACTGGTGAAGGCTTTGGTTCGTTCCATTATCACCTCCTGTAATCACTTAAACAGACACTGTAGTATGAAAGACAGGGTGAGGATAGCAGCCAGTGGTCATAAGAGTGGCATTAACTAAGTAATGAGAGGATTTCATAGAGGAGAGGAAATGAGGGGGGGAGTCTCTGGACTCTGTAAGACTGTTTGATGGATGTAGTTTTGCCTGACCTTATTGATTAATATAATAACAACACAGTTAAGGTCCATCTATTCCATAGTACCACATCGGTTAGTGAGGCAATATGGCTTTGGAGACCTTAGATGACATCAACTGAGGTCTCGATGGGCCTAGTGACCTTCTCTTGTAACTGCAAACAACAGTTGTAAAACTGTTGGAGTTGTTTGCAGTAGTTTGGTTGAGATAACATTGTGGCCAAAAGCTGCTCTGAGACCACTACTGAGGACAGAGAGGCTGCGGAGCTGATCCCAACCAAGACTGGGAGAAAGGTCGCTCAATTCTTGTGGGTAGAGGGCCTTGTCTGTAGAAAAATTCTGGGGGCTGGCGCTATGGTGCAGCGGGTTAAAGCCCTGGCCTAAATCGCTGACATCCCATATGGGCGCCGGTTCTAGTCTCGGCTGCTCCTCTTCTGATCCAGCTCTCTGCTGTGGCCTGGGAAAGCAGTAGAAGATGGCCCAAGTCCTTGGGCCCCTGCACAGCATGCGAGACCCGGAAGAAGCTCCTAGCTCCTGGCTTCGGATTGGCAGAGCTCCAGCCATTGAGGTCATCTGGGGCGTGAACCAGAAGATGGAAGACCCCTCTCTCTGTCTCTAGATTTATCTGTAACTCTGTATTTCAAATAAATAAAATCTTTAAAAAAAGAAAAATTCTGAACAATTATACAACATTAAGTGGGGGAGAGGACCATCAATGCATATGGTTGGAGTGGAGCCATTGATGTAAGAGTAGAGGCTGTGATTACAAAGGAATGAGTCCCCAAGTGGGCTAGACAGGGTCTAAAATAAAGGACAAAGTCATTATTAGGGGACCCAAGAAAGCTGCTGTCTAAACCATGAACAAGTTTTTTGATTGAGAGGCAAATAGAAACTGACAGAAGGGGCCTGATAATAGTCAGGTGGGCTTTAAGGCCTTGCCAGTTATGAGGCCCAGACCTATCTGTCTCTTCACATGGGGTACATCCCAAGGGAGGTGTGAACCTCCTTGGGGAAGGCACCCTGTTGACTTCCCTTATGTAGCTGGCCTGAGAGGAGAGCTGGCCAGGGAAAAGCAGGTGGCATCTCTAACAGGAAATTTGCAGTTCTTTCTGCAATGTTACTGACCCTACTTGGCCGTCCCCTCAGCAGCAGTGGTTAGTTTGGAAGCTGGGTCGAGTGAAGGGCTCTTCAGCTTAGAGCCAACAAAGTCTGCAGCTCTGATCTGGGCGTCCTTTGACTCCAGGGCAGATCCATTTCCGGTGACCCGACTGTTTGCTGGCAGAGCTGCCAGGGCTCTTCATAAGCTGAAGCCCTGGCTTTCCATATAAACCAGCGCATGACTGGGCTGTTGTCTCCTTGATGGCAGATCACTGTGTAGAGCAGCCTTAATTGGCCTGCCGCCTATCTTTACAGTGCTTCTGCTGCCTAGCTTTCTCTTCCTCTGTTTTTTTTTTTTTTTTTTTTTTAAAGCAGGCCAGAGGGAATTTTTAAGAGGATGCAAGTCAAAGGGGTGCTCAAATCCCATCTCTGATCTTTGATGGTCTAAATTAGAAGTCTATGGTAGGATTTTAAAAGACATTTATCCCTTTTAGGTCTGGTAATACAAGATCATTAGACTTTTTATCTTTGGACATTTGTATCTGTAGTATTTTATATTATCATAACTTAAAATTTAGCACCACTTCACATCTTGACAGTACCTGTAATATAATCAAATTGCCTGATTAGTTGGTGTCTCTACAAGATGAGAGACAGATATCCTTTGATATTTCCAGGGGCCCAAATGGAAATATCAAAGTCCAGAGAATTTGGAACTTTGATTTTTTGAATACCTGTCAAGGATGCCAAGAAGGCTTAAAATATCTGGTTGAAATAGGATCTCTTAACATCATGACATAATATAGACCAGATTTGATCACTGTTACAAGGTGATTACTCAGATGTTTTAGAGTAAACATATATTTAAACAAACCAAAACTCTTAATAAAAAACTCAGTTGTAAAACAATTCGAACCTAACAAAGATATTAAGAGAGCACAATAGATTACTTCAATGGAACACAAAATCTGTGTCTTTGGTCATTCCAAAAATCAGAAATAAAATGTTAAATTTAAGAGCCAGTGCATGGAGGCCAGCGCCGCGGCTCACTAGGCTAATCCTCCGCCTAGCGGTGCCGGCACACCGGGTTCTAGTCCCGGTTGGGGCGCCGGATTCTGTCCCGGTTGCCCCTCTTCCAGGCCAGCTCTCTGCTGTGGCCAGGGAGTGCAGTGGAGGATGGCCCAGGTGCTTGGGCCCTGCACCCCATGGGAGACCAGGAAAAGCACCTGGCTCCTGGCTCCTGGCTCCTGCCATCGGATCAGCGCGGTGCGCCGGCCGCAGCATGCCGGCCGCGGCGGCCATTGGAGGGTGAACCAACGGCAAAGGAAGACCTTTCTCTCTGTCTCTCTCTCTCACTGTCCACTCTGCCTGTCAAAAAAAATAATATAAAAAAATATAAGAGCCAGTGCATGGGATCATATCCAATAACTTGGAAGAGTTTTAATAGAGTCAGAACTAGGGAAGAGAGAATAGCTTACTGGAGCTGGCTTGAAAACTGAGAGTCAGCAGTTAAACAAAAATTTTTTTTAAAATTTAATTTAATAAATATAAATTTCCAAAGTACAGTTATGGATCACAATGGCTCCCCCCCATAACTTTCCTCCCACCCGCAACCCTCCCATCTCCTGCTCCCTCTCCCATTCCATTCACATCAAGATTCATTTTCAATTATCTTTATATACAGAAGATCAATTTAGTATATATTAAGTAAAGATTTCAACAGTTTGCACCCACACAGAAACACAAAGTGTAAAATACTGTTTGAATACTAGTTATAGCATTAAATCACAATGTACAACACATTAAGGACAGAGATCCTACATGAGGAATAAGTGTACAGTGACTCCTGATGTTGACTTAACAAATTGACACTCTTGTTTATGGCATCAGTAATCACCCTAAGCTCTTGTCATGAGTTGCTAAGGCTATGGAAGCATTTTGAGTTTGCCGACTCTGATCTTATTTAGACCAGGTCATAGTCAAAGTGGAAGTTCTCTCCTCCCTTCAGAGAAAGGTACCTCCTTCTTTGATGGCCCGTTCTTTCCACTGGGATCTCACTCGCAGAGATCTTTCCTTTAGTTGTTGTTGTTGTTGTTGTTGTTTTGCCAGAGTGTCTTGGCTTTCCCTGCCTAAAATACTCCCATGGGCTCTTCAGCCAGATCCAAATGCCTTAAGGGTTGATTCTGAGGCCAGAGTGCTTAAACAAAACTATTAAAAGGAGATGCTACAGGTTCTAAACAGATTTTTAAGATAATTTCAAAATATTATAAAAACCTCCTTGCTTTAACAGAAGATCAGATTCTAGTTCCATGTCAAATAATAGTTTTTGCTTTCCACCTGCTGATTTCCTTGATTTATATTTTGAAATAACCCTTTAGAAATCTCCAGTTAAGACAACATTTTCAAAATAAGATAACATATCATATTCTAACCTTACTGTCAAGCAATGTTGGACTATTTTCATAGACAATTTATGAAAACATGTTAGCAAACTCAAGTAGTTTTTGCATAGAATATAAGGTGCTAAGTTTACATTTAGACACATTTATCTCATTTGCTTTACCCAATTTACATTTAGCAATTACACTTGGATGACTGAAATTGCTGATATTATACCATACCTCTATCTGAATTATGGTCAAAATTACATTCACATGGAATTCTACTCCTTTTATAAAACCATCTATAAATCAGTTGCATTAAACCAGAGACTGAAAAAATCCACATTTACCCATTGCTGTTTCATTGGAAACTTGTTAAAACCAAATTGCAAACCAAGATGCGCAAGTTACAAAGCAACTATTTTTTTAAAAATTTATTTATTTATGTATTTATTTTGACAGGCAGAATGGACAGTGAGAGAGAGAGACTGAGAGAAAGATCTTCCTTTTCCGTTGGTTCACCCCCAATGGCCACTGCGGCCAGCACGCAGCGGCCGTCGCACCATGCTGATCTGAAGCCAGGAGCCAGGTGCTTCTCCTGGTCTCTCATGCGGGTGCCTTGGGCCATCCTCCACTGCCCTCCTGGGCCACAGCAGAGAGCTGGACTGGAAGAGGGGCAACCGGGACAGAATCTGGTGCCCCAACTGGGACTAGAATCCTGGGTGCTGGCACTGCAGGTGGAGGATTAGCCTATTGAGCCGTGGCGCCGGCCACAACTATTTTTTTAAAGGCAGTAATCTTCCTAGATTCAAAGAGAGAAATTCTTGTAAACCCAATGTCCATTTACAGTTGAACCAAATTCTAATGCATGAGATTGTTATTTACCAAAGACATTTTTTTAGATTCCAATTGGATTTGAGTCTACTTTTCTTTTTACCCAAGAAAGACCTTAGGCCAGTGATGCCCTGGTCAACAGTCAGCCACTCGGGACTGCCTCTGAATCAAAAGTTCAGGCAGCTGCTAGACAGGTCCCAAGGGTGACTGTGGGCTGGGGCCGATGTGCCAGGGACAAGAAGTCATTATGTTAGATTTAATGGGGCAGAATATCCATAAGAGTAGATGGACACCCCTCCAGAGATTCCTAAGGAGGAAATCTGATAGGTGACAGAGCAAGAGGCAGTTAGGGAAAAGGAGATATGTCTGGAAATAGTAATTAACCTGGTGAGCTGGCTGGTTTGCAGGTCTGGTAGTGTTGATCTTTATTTCATGTGGGTTGGGAGAGATATATCTAGGAAATGCTCACTCCTGGGACCAGGAAATCGAGTTTGTAGGAATTGAGGAGACCTGGTGAGGTCAGCTTGAAATTCAGTTACAAGGCGAGGACAAAACCCACCAAAAGACCTGATTATCCTGTCTGACTTGCTCATGATAAAACAAAAGAGCTATCAAAAGGGTGGGATAGGTGACAGGAGAACTCAGGAGGTTGGAATCGCCACTGCCTTGCTATTCTTATGGTAAAATTGGAACAGGAGCTGGAGGGGTGAAGCCCCTTGGAGAATGAGAGCTGGAGGGTGATGGCATGGAGACAAGCCCACTCCCAAACTTGCCTTTGCTTCTCTGGGAGTAGGGTGTTAGGGAGGATAATAGATTAGGCAGGGGGAGTAGACTTTGGACAAGGGCTAGTTCTGTGATAGGTGGGAATTCCTGGACAGGAGGGGGAGATACAATTGAGACAGCAAGAGCCAGAGCAGCGAATGTAAAAGAAAGGGGATTTGGCTTTTTAGTGAGCTTTGGAGGTTCAGAGAACTTGAGCCAGAGGAGGTTTAGACTGAGATAGGAGAAAGCTTGGACATAGGAAATCTTCCACTTTTCCGAATGCTCACAGATGGAGACCTTGAACTGGTTGTCGAGGTAGCAGACTAACAAGAGGAGGATTAACTAGAACATGGGAAGAAGCTCTCCTGGTGACCCGTAGAGTCAGACTGGCCGATGTTGGGGATCCCTGAGATCATGGCCATCTGACGGAAGGATATGGGAACAGAGGGTGGCGTCGTTACCCATGCACCCATGGGAACCAAGGACATAACTCGTAGAAAGGAAACAGGGGGTTGAGTCGTCACCCATACCTGCTATTGGCTGGACACAGAGTCTGTAGAGGCATGAGGCCATAGGAGTTGTGGTGCCTGGTACCAGGACTTTGGGGTGAAGTTGCATAGAACCATAACCTGTAGAGTCTAAATGACAGGATTCTTCTTCCTCCCTGTCTTACCTTGGAAATTTGGAGGGCTGGTGTGTGGATGGAGATTTCAGAGTGTTCAGAGGTGAGGGAAGTCCGGGGTTGAGTTTTGTGGTTGGCAGAAATCCAGGATCCCAAAGCAGCTCACATCCCCGAGACGAAAGCAAGGTTGAGGGCAGAGTCTGGCCCCAGGTTTTGGAGCCAATGAAAGGTCACCACAAAACACACCAAACACCAGAGTAAGGGAAAATGTTTATTGTCAGGTGGGGGAAACCCGACAGGCTGGAGGAGAGGGCAAGAGAGATCAAGAAAGAGAGAGCAGATTTTCTCATTATAGTAGGTAATGCTGAAACCAGTATCTTTTAAACATTTATTTAAAGAAGCCCAGAGTGAACCAACGGCAAAAAAAGATCTTTCTCTCTGTCTCTCTCTCTCTCTCTCTCTCTCTCACTCTCACTGTCCACTCTGCCTGTCAAAAATAATAAAGAATAAAAAACATAAAATAAAGTAAAATAAAAGTGAAAAAAAATAAAGAAGCCCAGAAATTACACGTGTTTCTAGGGCACCACTTAATGGGCAGGCAGCATCCTTTGCGTATGTGCATTCGCACAGATGATCCCCATAGCGTTGGCTGTTTTCATGCTGCTTCTGTGTTATGTTTAAACTTCAAGTGGTCATGGTCATTTGTCATTTCCCTTTTGTCCTCTAGGCTTTGTTTTATTCCTGAAAGCCCTTCTCCAATCGGGAATGCCAGGATCACACTGGTGCTGAGAGTCCTGGGTTTTCAATGTGGGAGGCCTAAGACACATGGTTTCTAGTTGTTTCTCAATGAGTCAGTGAGCCCGTCCTCTAGGTAGCTACATTGGCCTCTAGGACAAGGGAGTTATAGGTAGAGCCAGCTCTGTAATAGGGCATAGTGTTCAGGGTCTGGGCCTGGCTTCTGTAAGTCCCCAAACATCCTCCTTGAAGTCCATTCCTGGTAGGGTTGTCCGTCCAGCCTGATGCCATGATGTGTACTCTCTCCATGGTGAACTGAGAGCACAGTGTGAGGGAATGTTCTTAGAGGTCAGCTGCTGCCAGACCCATTGGTTGAGATTCTAAGCTCTGACTCTAAGCAGTTGAGATTCTAAGCTCTGACTTAACTAAAAGATGGGTTTTCCTTCTTGTGGACATCTTTGGAAAGAGCGTTCAGCTCCCTAATGGGCTACCTGTTGCCATAGGTAGTTCAGTGACATGTCCCTGGTGATTGGTGTTGCCATGGACCATGGACATGGCAGTGAAGGGATTTCCTGGGTGTGTATGCCCTCAATATTGCCAATGCTGGAGGGGAGGGCCAAATG
This sequence comes from Oryctolagus cuniculus, assembly GCF_051225735.1. Classification (NCBI taxonomy): domain Eukaryota; kingdom Metazoa; phylum Chordata; class Mammalia; order Lagomorpha; family Leporidae; genus Oryctolagus; species Oryctolagus cuniculus. Next base: position 60,684,853 of record NC_142883.1, read on the forward strand.
GCCTTTAGACAAAGGAAGTGAATGTGTGGTTGTGTGTGCTTTGCTGTGTATCTAACTTATTTGTACATGTACACTTTCTTGTTATACTCTCATGCATGTGGGATCAGATATTTTTCTATTTTATTTATTCCTGTGATGTACATGTTTGTATATATTTGTGTTTGTATACATTTGTAGAAATAATGATGTTAATGCATTCTTTTCTCCTAGGGAGTTGAAGCATCCTGGTTGCAAGAATACAGGTAAAGGAACCATTTTCTGTATGTTTATAGAGTGGTACAAGTAGTCAGACAGTTAATTATATATCTTTAAGAGTTTGTTCAATGTTTATGTACATTTTCATAAGTGTATCCAGGCCAGGATTTCTATAAGAGCACTATTTTAGCTATGAATACCATACAGAACAGAACCTGCCAATCATGGGCCAGAAATGTGCAACCCTGCCTGGGTTGAGGTCATAGGAGCCCTTGGCTGACCATCGCCTTTCCTGTACGAGAGTGTGGGGGCCATAAACATCCAAGGAGACCCTCAGAAGTCCCACGTTATCCTCAGGGCACTCTCACGTGGAAGACTTGTGCCACCAGCCTTATGTCACCAGAACTCAGGTCTTCATGGACTACCTCCAAGTCAGCCTCAGAACATAGCTCTCTGTGTGAGGAAATTCTCCACAGAGAGGGCTAGCTTCAGTTCTGTTGGCATCTGAGTTGCTCAGACTCATGGCTGATTCAAAGGATATGTTTTTCTTTTGATGGAAAGAGTGGCCATCTTTCTACCAAGATTCAGATCCATGTTGTCATGGCTGTTTTGGTAGAAAGGCCCTGGTGATTGGTGTGTACTAAGGGGCCCTGGAATGGGCAGTGAAGGGCCTCCAGGTGTGTTATACCCCAAGCTTGCCAGTGAGACGTGGAGGGCCCAATGCCTGGACAATTAGATTATATAGACTATACGTGTGTCTATGTGTCTATGTGTGTCAGATTGTGTGTGCTCCCCAGTGTTGTGTGTGTAGTTATTTGTATATGTACATTGTCTTGTTATAGAATCATGGATATAATACTCATGGATTTATTTCTCTGTTACTTACTTTGGAAACATATATGTTTGCATGTATTTTTGAGTATATACAGCTCTAGAAATAATGGCCATAGTACATTCCTCCCTTCTGCAGTGTCAGATTATCCCATATAGCTCCACAGTTAAAGGAACCACTGTCTGTTCTGTAGACCAATAGGAGTACATACACAGTTATGTACACTTCCTCCGCAGTTTGTTCGGTACATGCACACATTTACAGATGTGTGTGTAATGTGTATTTGTCTAAGAGTTTTAACTTTTCTTGTGGATACGATATGGGTTTCCACCTGTCAATGTAGAAGCAAGGGACTTCTGGAAAGATTAATGGCCTGGGGACTGGGGATGACCCATGGCCTTGCTCCTGTCTTCCTGCTATGTCCATGGGCAACATATATGTGCACACACGTCTAACAGTTTTTCTAAGTGTCTTGGCCTATAATTAGTGGGCCCTAAAATAGACAGTCTCCTTATGCATCCACCTTGGCTTTCAGACCAGACATCCAGCCTGTGACCTGGTGAGGGGTATCTTTCACATGGGGGGTGTTGTCTGTAAAGGGTGTTGTCAGCCATGGGTCCTGAGCGCCTCAGGTGTGGGAGGCGTACAGCATGTGGACTCCAGGTGTTTCCAAGAGAGTCAGTGAGCTGGCCCTGCAGTTCTCCTGGGTAGTATCTCTAGGACATGCTGCTTTGGCCAGAGCTGGCTTTCCCAGAGTGTGTAGCCTTCAGGCCTGTGCCATTTCCTGGTCTCTTTGAAGTCCCCAAACAACCCCATTTTGGTTGCACTGTGACAAGACCATCCCTCCAGCCTCATGCCATCTGACCTGGTGCCTAGGTTTACTACCTACAAGATAACCTCCCCAGAAACACGGATTAGGGGGAGAGGCCAGGCTTCACCTACCCTTGTTGACCCGGGAGTCTTTAAGTGCCACAATTTTTTCAAAATGTGGGTTTTCTTTCTGGAAAAGAGTGGCCAACAATCCACTGATGCTGAGGTCCCTGGTTTCAGGGCTGATGCACTGACATGTCCGTGGTGATTGGTGTCATCCCATGGTCAATGGAACTATCAGCAAGGGTCTCTGGGTGTTTCTGACCCCCATGCTTTCCAGCACAGAAGAGGAGGGCTCAGTGGCCCCTCTGTGAAGAGCTTGAGTGTGTGTGTCCAATTCTGTATGAGCTCTTTGGGGCTGTGTATATTAGTTTTGTAAGCCCAATGTGTTGTGAACATCAGGTATATGGCTGTTGCAGATTGGTTTCTATCTGTATTTATTTCTATGATACATGTTTTACGTATTTGTGGTGTGCACATTTGTAAATTAAAGGTTGTCCTGACTTCCTCCTTCCTTTGAGAGGGAAGCATCCTGGAAAGAAGGATTCAACTTTACAAGTAAAACACAACTTTCTTTTTTTCTTTTTCTTTTTTTTTTTTTGACAGGCAGAGTGGACAGTGAGAGGGAGAGACAGAGAGAAAGGTCTTCCTTTTGCCATTGGTTCACCCTTCAATGGCCGCTGCGGCTGGCGCGCTGCAGCCGGTGCACCGTGCTGATCCGATGGCAGGAGCCAGGTACTTATCCTGGTCTCCCATGGGGTGCAGGGCCCAAGGACTTGGGCCATCCTCCACTGCACTCCCTGACCACAGCAGAGAGCTGGACTGGAAGAGGGGCAACCGGGACAGAATCCGGCGCCCCAACCGGGACTAGAACCTGCTGTGCCGGGGCCACAAGGTGGAGGATTAGCCTAGTGAGCCGCGGTGCCGGCTACAACTTTCTTTTTTAAAAAAGATTTATTTATTTATTTGAAAGGCAGTTCTAGAGAGAGGAGAGAGGAGAGAGAGAGAGAGAGAGAGAAATCTTATCCGCTGTTTCACTCCCGTGGTGACTGCAACAGCCAGGACTGGGCCAGATAGAAGCCAGGAGCCAGGAGTTTCATCCAGGTCTTCCATGAGGGTATAGGGGCCCAAGCACTTGGGCCATTTTCTGCTGCTTTCCCAGGCACATTAACAGGGAGCTACATCAGAAGTGGAGCAGGGGCTGATGCTGTGGCATAGTGGTTAAAGTCACCTCTTATAGTACCTGCATCCCATATAGGTGCCCATTCAAGACCTGGCTGCTTCACTTCTGATCCAGCTTCCTACTATGGCCTGGGAAAACGGTGGAAGATGGCCCAAGATGGAAGATTCTCTCTCTCTCACTCTCTCTGCCTATGCCTATACCTATGCCTATGCCTATGCCTCTCTGTAACTCTGCCTATCAAATAAATAAATATATAAAAAAAAGTGGAGCAGCTGGGACTTGAACTGGCACCCATATGGGATGCAGGCACCACAGGCAGAAACTTTACCCACTACACCATAGTTAGCCCCCAAATTTTATTTTTCAAAGCATAGAGGTATTTATAAAGTTATGTATGTGTCTTTAAGCATTCATTCAGTACTTTCACACATTTCCTTAAATACATCAAGGGAGGAATGTGTCCAAAAAGGTTACTTTTGCTACATATCCCTTGCAGCACTCAAATTCCCATTAATGAACCAGGAGTCGTCCGGAAATCTCGTTGACATGAGATCCGGGGACTCAAGGCTGATCTAGATGCTCACTCTGTCCCTATCTCCTGATCTTAGATGATGCATAGACAGCTCACATCCCTGTGCCCTCCAACAAGGGAGATAACCCACTCACCAGCAGAAGGTCCTTTATTAGACCCATTCTTGTGCTTCTACCTGTTTTTTTATGCTTTATCCTCAGCCTCTGGTGTGGGGGTTTGTTGTCTCCCACATGTCCCATTCGAATAGCCAGTAAACCAGCCACAGGTCCATAATGCCCCTCCAAGCACATGAGAGGCTTAACAGGAGTGGTTTCCAGGTGTTTCCAGGAAGTTACTTCTCTAGCCTCCTGCTCACTGTGTCTGAAGCTATAGCTCCTGTTCCATCCACTGTTATCCCTTTTAGACTTGCTGCCTCTGAACTATCTGCATCATGCATAAGTGCATCAGGAGACCAGCCCAGTGCCTCCTCTGCATGCCATGCCTATGTTTCTGAAGTCACAGGTGCACACCATGCCATCCATGAATCCTGCCAACCGATGCCTGGACAGTTTGGGGAGAGATCACCTGTGCATGCTTGTAGGGTATCAGAGGCTTGAAGAGCTTGTATGATATTAATCTTGTCTTTTGCTAACAAGCGATGCCATGTGTATGTGTTTGTGTGTTGGGGGGCTGTCGCTCCCCCTCTTCGTGGAGGAGCAACACAAGACCCTGCGCTGTTCTTTCATCTGCTCGGCCCTCCCCGGGTTTGCTGCTGGTTCTTCCCGGGTTGGCTACTATCCCTTCCACCTCCGTGGAAGGGCAGTTCCCCCTGGCCACATTCCCCACTTCCGCAGGGGAGTGGCACTCCGCCGGCCGGCTCTCTGGGGGCTGCACAGGTGTTCCCCTTAGATGTTCCCCATAGATGTTCCTGGTGCATGCCGTCTCTCTCCTCCTTTATAGTCCTCCTCCGCCAATCCCAACTCGGCTGCCCACACGCCGAGTACGCTGCTCTCCAATCAGGAGCAAGTCCTACAATTTATTAGTTGAACTGGAGGCAGCTGTGCGGAAGCTGTTTACTTCTCTCCCAGTGCCATATTGTGGGAGAGCAGATGCATAGAATAAGTCTTAATTCGAGTAACTTAGTCTAGTCCGGATTGCTCCCCACAGATCCCCCTTTCTTTTTTATTTTTGGCGTTGATACGCGCCTGTCTTCGGTGTCCCGCGGCACACACTCTGCTCTACTTGCTAGAGTTGCCACAGGCTCTTACAAGTCCTATCAGGCAAACCGAATCCGGGTCCTCTCTTCGCCATGTTGTGAGGAGGTTTTTAGGCGCTGATGCGTGCCTGTGTTCGGTGCCCTGCAGCGCATGCTCTGCTCTGCCTGCAGGGGACTTACAAGACCTATCAGGCAAACCGAATCCAAGCCTTCTCATTGCCTTATTGTGGGGGAGACTTATTAGTGTTGGTTCGTGCCTATCTTCGGTGACCTGCAGCTCATACTCTGGTCGAGCTGCTTGCTGGCGCTTACCGCCTTAAATCAGGCAGACCGAATCCAAGCTTAATATTGTTGTATTGTGGGGAAGCCTTACTGATGTTAATTCGTGCCTGTCTTCGGTGACCTGCGGCGCATAAGCTGCTAGCTGCCGGCAGGTGCTCATCGCCTCACTTGATTAGGCAGACCGAATCCAAGCTCTCACATTGCAGTGTTGTAGGGAGGCCTTTTTATTTCTCTATTTCTCTATCTCCGGGCATTCCTATTTCTCCCATTTTACTTCTATCTTCCAGCATTCCTATTTTTCTCACTTTACTTCTAAAACTTCTGTTTCTCTTATCCCTGCGGCTTTCCGGCACCTCGCCCCGCCGGCGGGTTCCCGGCTCTGCGCCGCTTCAGCCCGCGCGCCTCTCTCATCTGCGCAGCTTCCCGGCTTTGCGCGGCTCGGCTTCGCGCGCTCCGCGGTCTCCACGCTTAACCCTTTCGCGTCTGAACCACGGCCTACGCCAGCCCCGTTCCCTATCTATTCACGCCCCGTGCTCTCTCTGCACGCGGCGGCTTCCGCGAGTCACACAGCGTAGCTTGCGTCTCCACCACTAGCATTCAATCCAAGTTCCCCGGGCTAGCCTGGCGAATTCAACCCAGCGTACGTCTCCGCCCCACGATTTGGCTTCCCGTCCTTTGCTCCCCGGGCTAATCAGACGGATCCCAATCTGGCTTGCGTCTCAGCTTCTGGTTTCAACTTTTCGCCCCCTATTCCCGGGCTAACTTGAGAACCCCAAAGTGGCTTTCGTGTCCGCCTTGGCCTGCCCCCCGCGGCTTCAATTTCCCTAACATTTTTCTCTACCCGGTATGTTTCCCCAAGCTTTCCTCCAACAATACTCCTCCCTCATTTCTCCTGGCCTCTCCCCACAGTCCGCGTCCGAGTCTGTTTGTTCTAGCGTTCACTTTCACTTTCGACCTTAGAGATTTCTCCCAGCTTCCCCCCGTAGTCCGTATCCGAGTCTATGCCTAGGCTTTCAATAGCTTCTTCCGGCACCTTTTTCGTCCGGCTTTTCCCTAGGCTGTTTGCTAGTCTCTCTCTTCGGTATTTTCCCAGTTCTTCCCGTTTCTTTCCCTCCTAAGTTTTTTATCCGTCCTAGGTTTCCTATCCGAGCTAGGTTTCCTATCCGAGTCACGGCACCATTATGTCGCTCCCCCTCTTCGTGGAGGAACGACACTAAACGCTGCCTAGGCTTCATATCCGAGTCACGGCACCATTATGTCGCTCCCCCTCTTCGTGGAGGAGCAACACAAGACCCTGCGCTGTTCTTTCATCTGCTCGGCCCTCCCCGGGTTTGCTGCTGGTTCTTCCCGGGTTGGCTACTATCCCTTCCACCTCCGTGGAAGGGCAGTTCCCCCTGGCCACATTCCCCACTTCCGCAGGGGAGTGGCACTCCGCCGGCCGGCTCTCTGGGGGCTGCACAGGTGTTCCCCTTAGATGTTCCCCATAGATGTTCCTGGTGCATGCCGTCTCTCTCCTCCTTTATAGTCCTCCTCCGCCAATCCCAACTCGGCTGCCCACACGCCGAGTACGCTGCTCTCCAATCAGGAGCAAGTCCTACAATTTATTAGTTGAACTGGAGGCAGCTGTGCGGAAGCTGTTTACTTCTCTCCCAGCGCCATATTGTGGGAGAGCAGATGCATAGAATAAGTCTTAATTCGAGTAACTTAGTCTAGTCCGGATTGCTCCCCACAGGGGGCAGGGCTAAGATGCAGCTGTGGGGGTCAGTGTTGTGGCACAGCAGGTTATCCTGTCACCTGGAATGCCGGTATCCCATATGGCCACCAGTTTATGACCGGCTGCTCCACCTCCCACCCAGCACCTTGCTAATGCACTTGGAAAAGCAGTGGAAGATGGCCCAAGTGCCTGGGCCCCTGCACCCACGTGGGAGATCCAGATGAAGCTCCTGGCTTCTGCCTTTGGCCTGACCCAATCCCAGCTGTTATGGCCATTTGGAGAGTGAACCACCAGTAGATGGAGGATCTCTCTCTCTCTCTCTCTCTCTCTCTCTCTCTCTCTGTGTGTGTGTGTTTCTCTCTCTCTGACTCTGCCTTTCAAATAAATAAATAAATCTTGAAAAAGAAAGATGCAGCTGTGGGCCTGGCTCAGCCATTCCACCAATGGGTGTCCCTGGACAGTGAGCAGTAGGACATCCCCAGGCTCCAGGGAGCCAGAGTTCATTCATGAACTCCTGGTTTGTGAGTATAAGATCATCATTTTATTTTCCAAGCCACCCATCCTATAGTGTGTGTGTGTTCTGGTGTGTGTGTGTGTGTGTGTGTGTGTGTGTGTATAAATCTTTATTTGCTCAGGAATGGATTCATGACATTATATGGATGACAGGTTTTTTTTTTTCTGTACATTAATTTTTATATATCAGCAAAGAAAATTCAAAGAGTACTTTTGCTTAGAGAGTTTATTTCCAAGGTAGTGCATTTAAGGACAACAAGGGCAAATCAGTTAAGGATGATCCTTGGCCATTCTGTGTCAAACACAAGAGATTGTGGTAAGCCAGCTGTTTATGCTTGAACTTGGCAAAACTCATTTCTGCTGGAGTTGTGGACCTAGGTGAACCTGATCTTGCATGTACCTGTTTGATAGTCTAAGGGATTCAAAATGCATAGCACTCACTAACTAAAACTAACTAACTAAAAAACATTTTGGTAACTGAAACCAAATTTTTCTGAAATAAGACTGATGTAAAAGTAAAGTGAAAATTACTAATTCTAAACTCAAATGCCACAAATATAAATAAAAAAGCTCCTAAATTTTGTGATTCAAAGAAACCAAAAAACTAAAACTTAATGATCCTATGAATGAAATGGTGACTGATAAAGACAGGCTAACCAGTCACTCAGAGAAAAGAATTTTGTAGACATCATAGAAAGTAACTGCATAATCTCAGAAATTCTGATACTGACTCTTCATAGAAAGGGATTTTATAAATCTAGATTTGCAAAGTTGGGGGCCATTGTTTCCTTATATAACAGGCCTTCCTATGGAGTAGCAATAATCCAGTTAAGCTGAAAAAGGGGTTTTCAGAGGGGAATCTCATATGGAATAATGGTAAATTGCAGAGCCAAGAAATCAGGTGTCATGTTTTTCAGCATTGCACAAAAGCAACTGAGAGAAGCTATGTGAAGTAAGACAAGTCTTTCTGAATCCTATTGCTCATGCAGAATTCCCAAAACCGAATTTTCTATTAAAAGGAACAAAACCAGAATCTTGGTGGCAATATGCCCATCCCCATATAAAAGTACTAGAGGGAGGAATCAGTAATAAAGAGAGAGAAAGTACTCTCTGATACATGAAAACACTTCCATCTTTGTGTAATTTGTGTTCTCGGCGGGGTAGTTTTCAGGATGAGGGAGACATGGTTGAGACAATGATACCAAGCATGGAAGGACATGATACTAAGAATCAGGGAAGCTCAGAAATGAATGGGCAGACTCAGGAAAGAAGGAGGAAAACAGGAAAAACTAACATCACCCGTGAAATGCAAACCAGAAGAAACACAAACAGATCTGTGCCTTTCAGGAAACAGAAGGTGAGAGAGGACATATACAGAATAGGAGCTTGACCAAAGATTTCAGAAGATGAGAGAGGAATACCAGAAGTTGAATACCTGCATGTGTATGAATGAGATTGCTGGAAGAGGAAAAACCAATGCAATGATCTAAAGCTAATAATTATAATTCAGACTGTTTCCGGAAATGACAATATGCTCTCAAACTCCTCCTTCACAGAAAACTGGGTCATACTTTGAGTGAGTGAAGCCATTTATAGTCTAGTAAAATCTGGGAATTATATGAAAAATATTCAGAGATCTAGAATACAGGGATGAGTAACATAGAAGGGAATGAAAATGATCCAGCTGGTCTGGGTTGGGAGGAAAAAGAAGACAATATTTAAGATGCTCAAGAAGAGCCAAGAACTTTGTGCCATCCAAGCTGCCATTAGGTGAAAAATAACATTGGCATCCAAGTCTTTGTGAGAGATCTTGGGTGAGATGAACCCCATGATCCCTTCCAGAGGAAGGAACAGACATGAGACAAAAACCCTAGAAAGTCATTACTGTAAGGACAGATTTTAACAGCCAACCTGGCAGTGACTTTGTTCAGTGAAGACCAAATGAGATTCCTCTCGAGGGAGTGATGATGGTAGTACTCCCTAGGGTGACTGCTCTCTGATCATTTTAAGTTCTGCCTTTGCTAAAGGTGTTTTCTTATGATGTATTTATTTTACAGAAAAGCATGTAAAGATCAACTAGTACTAGGTGAAAGAATTTAATATAAAGCTCGCAGAGGACTGGTGAGGAGGGCCGTGGCTGCTGTTGTGTCTCCTCCTGTGTGGTTCAAGCTTCCGATGGTGTGGGAAGCTCCAGCTCCTCTGGGTCCAAGGACTCCACACTGCAGACTTCTGAGCAGCTGAAGATGTCTGCAAGAAAGACACAGGAGCAGGGGTCAGTGGGGAGGACAGGGATGAGGCTGGGGTGGGGACAGTGGGGTGGGAGTGCAGCTCTCAGCAGGCTCCTGTGCCCTGGGAGGTAACCGTAGGTCCTGAACTCCACAGCAGTCAGGGCCATGGGGCACTGAGGCCCATCTGGATGGGGTGTGGATGTCCTACAATTGTGAATTCCCCTAGGCACTCACCTGGGCAGCCTTCATGGGACTGGCTACTTTGGCAGTGAACCTGATGCACGGGAAGGGGGAGGTCTCTTGGCCCCTGGGATTACAAATCCAAGGCCCACTCCCCTGGGTCTTGTGAGGAGCAGGAGGTCTGATGACACAGAATGGGAGTCCTGACCTTGCCCACTCAGTCCTTACCCCACAGGTCTGGGGTCTGTGAGCTGCATGTTAATTATGGACAACTGCACAGAGCCTTTGGTTTCCTTCCCTAATCTTGTGGAAGTTCTTTCTATCCTCCCTGTAAAAGTCATCTCAGAGATTTTATTGGCAAAGAATTATTCTGTGGCATTAAAACCCCACCATTATTGCTTTAGTATATTTTGGCATGGAACATGTGATGGAAGACTTTCTTTTGAAGACATACAGCCAATGTGTATTTGTAATTGAAGTATAGATTAGAGCACAAATGAGAAGAACAGAGGGGATTGGGGCCCTGCTCCTGCCACTCTTCGAAGTGAGCTTTGCCTTGAATTGCTGGCAAGTGTTTGAATTTTATTTTTTTTAGTTTTTTTTTTTTTGACAGGCAGAGTGGACAGTGAGAGAGAGAGAGAGAAAGGTCTTCCTTTTCCATTGGTTTACCCCTCAATGGCCACTGCGGCCAGTGCACTGCTGCTGGCGTACCACACTGATCTGAAGCCAGGAGCCAGGTGTTCCCTCGTGGTCTCCCATGCAGGTGCAGGACCCAAGGACTTGGGCCATCCTCCACTGCACTCCTGGGCCATAGCAGAGAGCTGTACTGGACAAGGAGCAACTGGGACAGAATCCAGCTCTCCGACCGGGACTAGAACCCTGGGTGCTGGCGCTGCAGGCGGAGGATTAGCCTATGAGCCACGGCGCCAGCCCAAGTGTTTGAATTTGACAGGTACATAGGAAATTTTATACCCAGAAAAATAAAGCAATCAACATATAAAAAAGGCTCTAAGAAAGGAGGCTGAGGTCCCCAAAAGGCCTGGAGCTCTTGTGTTCTGTGCTGGCTCCTATTTGGTGTCAGCATGGGCTGGATACCCACAAGGATACAAAAGTGGGTGCAGTGGGCTCTCTTCCTGGTGTGAAAAGGACACCCATAGGTACCTCTCTCTGTCTCGCCCTCTTGCTAATCGTCCTGAGTTGGAGGAGGTCAGGGACAACCCCTAGTATCTCCCCACAACTGTGAAGCTGCCTGTTGACTTTGGGCTGGGCAGGTAGGGATGCACCCTGTAGTGGGAGATGTTCAACAGCTCTGGGGGCTCTCCCCAGAAACAACACAACTAACACCCCCTTCGAAGTCATTTGCATGCCAATCCTGCTAGCAACTCCAGCCTTTCCTTCAGATGAAGCAGCTACTGGGGGCTCAGCCTGGGAGCCCTAAGGGCTGCCATGGAATGGGGATGTGTCCCTGGAACCACCTCTGGGTGCATCTTTCACTCACCTGCGTGGATCATGAACATCCATTCATCACTCTCCAGATCAGGATCGACGGCAGCCTCTCCACCTCTGGGCTCCAGTTTGTTGGCTTCCCTGAGGTGTCACAAAGAATGTGAAGCAATGGAGTCCATTGCTTACTTCCCTGACCCCCGTATACCTGCTCCAAACTCACATTTCCTGATCTTGATCAAGGTCCTCCATGTCCTGTAGACTTTCAGGGTAGTTAACGTCAAGGGAACATGTGGACAGCTGGAAGGAGACAAGTATGTTTTCTGAACCAGGTGTTAAGGAAAAGCCCTGTCCTGGGGGACATAGAGGCCAGAGTCAGACTTTCCTGGAGTCCTCCCTCCATTGAGACTGGGACCCTGCCTGCCTGTCCCCGGCCAAGTTCCCTGTGTGGGCCAGTTGGGTTCCTCAGCACCATTTCATAGTGCAGTGTGGGGGTGAGGAGTGAGGGCAGGGCTGATGAAGGGAGAGGGGAAGGCTGCAGAGAGACTGGATCAGCATCCACAGTGCAAGCACATCCACTACCTGGATGCCACCAGGTCCTTCAGGATGCGAATCATCCACTGTGCTGAGATGGGAATGTGGGAGAAGCAGGACCAGGGGCTTGTGAGCAAGAAAGCAAGAGAATCAGAAAAAAATGAAAGGAATCACTAACCCCTAGATCGCCGCTGCCAAGATAACTTTCAGATTCTGCCAGGTTGCCTTCCGTGTGCACCAGAGCAGAGAGAAGGAAAGGGGAGAGTTAGACTTGAGGTGAGGACTCGGATCCCTGCTGCTGGTTGGATGGTGTAGGCCAACCTTGGACCCCATGTCTATATCCCTATCCCAGGGCCTAGATGGCTTCACCTCTGTAATAAGTGAGAGGATCTCTGAACTTTGCCTTCTTCTTCCTACCTCAGATTCCCATCACTGTGCCTAAGAAGTATCACCTTGTTCCTCCATAGGTAGCCACGGGGTTGATGTGTGCAACTCATTGTTTTCCATCCCTCCTGTTTCCCTTCCTCTATTTTGTCTCATAACTCTTGTCCATTTCCTTTTTCCTTGTCATCTACCAATCATATTATTGTCTGATATGGGAGCTCTGGAGGCCAAGATAAAGATATACTGCCACCTGTGGCTGGCATTGTGGTGCAGCAGGTTCAAGCGCCACCTGTGGGGACCCCTCCATGGGATCACTGGTTGGTGTCCCTGCTCCTCCACTTCTGATCCAGCTCCCTGCTAATGTGCCTCAGAAAGCAGTGTAAGATGGCTCGTGCTTGGGCCCTGCCAGCTGTTTGGGAGACTCTGATGGAGTTTTGGACTCCTGATTTGGCCTGGCCCAACCTGCTCATTGAGGTTCTATGGGGACTGAGCCAGAGGGTGGAAGATTTCACTCTGTTTTTCCCTCTCTGTCTATAACTCCGCCTTTCAAGTAAGTAAATAAATCTTTAAAAAACATATTGCCACACACAGCAATACATCTATAGATCACTTACATGGGGAACAAGTGTCATGGATGCTTGTTGGGCCTTGGGAAGGTAATGAGGACCAACCCCATATGTCTGGGGTAACCTCATGGAGTTTGGAAATATTGAATCATCACAAGAATCCCATGTTTCCTGATCCACTTGAAAAGATGACCCCAAGAGGAGAGGAAATTTAATTTGTTCAAATTCTGGTAGTCGGCCAAGGAGGCAACAGGGTGTCCACAGCAGGTGTATTCTTGGCCATATCAATAAATGGGACTTGCTAGGGTTTTCACTGAGCAGTGGGAGGACTGGGAAGTAGGACATTGGCAGGCCTGAGGACAGGGAACGTGCTAGACATGACTGGAGGGGGAACAGGCTGTGTTTGAAGCAGTGCATCTGAGGGGAACAGTGATGCCCAGTCCTGCTGCCCAAAGGCCCTCCACTGAGCCCAGTGCATTCCAGGAGATGAGGTCAGCAGGACCGCGTGTGTGTCCAGCCCAGGATCCCCTAACACACATCCTCTGGGCAGCCTGTACAGCTATGCAGTGTCTCCAGTAGCAGCTGGATAATGGCCTGTCACACAGTCTACTCCAAACACTAGACTTGGATGAGATGTGGAAGCCAAGATGAACCCAGAGTAATGCTTGGCCCTCACAACTCTAAGATGCTGGGGCCTCCCCAGTCAGCCCAGAGCAAGTATTCTTTAACTCAACTGACCCGGCGTATGTGTGTGTGTGTGTGTGTGGGGGTGCTCTTCTTCCTTCTGCCCTGAGCTGAGGATGAAGTCAGGAGCCCTTACTGAGACACAATGGCAGCACCTTGCTCTTTGACCTTCAACCTTGTAAGAAAGAAATTTCTGTTCCTGATTAGTTACAGAGTCTCAGGTATTACGTTGTGGCCAGAAATGGACGAAGACAATGGTCAGTGCAAAACCCAGACATCTCTTGTGTTCAATTCAAAGGTAGTGCTGTCCTGTCACAATGCAGTGGATTTGATCTTTGCAATGGCAAAGCCGGGGGCGGGCAGTATTAAAGAATATGTAAAGCTTTAAATAGTAAAGCAAGAAATGATAGTTAACAATTTCTATTGCTCCAATCCCATGGGTATAAAACCTCTTCCTACTCTATAATTAATATAAAAAAGAACAAATCAGACGTCTACATGCAATGTCTTTTTTCCTCCTGAGTTCCTATGTCCTCTCAGGGTCCAAAGTAGCGGATAACCCAAGCATTGCCCTAATTTGACCCTCTGGTCTTTGTGGGTGTGGCTCCTACCTGAAGAGGCTTCATCGTCACTGGCATAGTCTGAAACACTCTGTAAGACCCAATCTTGAGAGACACAAACACAGACAGTAAGTGTTCACAGAGAGTCTCACCCATTCCTCCCCTGGATTGCTCAGCATGACCCTGCCCCTTCTCTGTGCTCTCAGCCTCTTCCTGGGCTCTGTGGACCTGACCTTCAGGCAGACATTGACCACAGCTTCAAGCCTTCTAGGGAGGGAGAGGAGCTGACGGCACCACCTCTCAACGTCTCACTTTCCCTAGTGCCTCCAGCCTGCATCTGAAACCCCCCACTTTTTTATATACATATTCCTGTAACCATGCAGCAATACCTCTGTGATTGTTTTTTTATAGAGAACTGATAGTGGCTTCAGAGGAACATAATTAGGGTAATACACACAAACTGCCAAACTTGTAGACTCAGAACTGTAATACATGGAAACCCACATAGATAAAGCCCACGCCCATGCACAAGCCAGTATCTTCCAGGGACCCCAGAAAATGATCATTACCCTTTATCAGGAAGTTAATTCCCCACCGCCACACTCCTAGTCCTCTGTCATAGCAGGAATTGGGCATCAGGTGGTCTTCCACACTAAAACCCCCAAGATTGTCCCATCTGTGCTGTCATCTGGACTATTCATACTACAGGGAGTAAGTGATTCCCGAATACATACCACTTGCTGTTCGTATTGAAATCACCTGTAATTAGAAAATGGCACCATGAGGGTCTGAACACTCTGTGTCCCTTTGCACCTGTCTTTAATGCCCTTGGTGACACTGGGAAACCCCATGTGAAAGAGTGGTCCTATGGAGGGAACCCAAAGACGTGAGCAGAGCGATCACACTCAGGCCAGCAGGCATGAGCTCTTCATGGGGGACGTGTCTCTCCAGTCCAATGTGGTTGGAAGTCACAAAATTCCTTTCAAAAGAGGAGAAGTGCTGCAGAGAAAAGCTTGCTATGGTCCAGTCCTGACAGTCATTTTGTCCCTGTTTCCCGTTTCAGCTCTCTGTTGTTGTAAACTCTCCCTCTCAGTGGCACTCACCGTACACAGGGTGTATCATGGACCCTATCCATGTTCAGATTTTTCTTCTCTTCATCTGGTTGAGAATGGAAGAAGCCAAGGAAGGAACATTTCTGTTTTAGAGGAAGGCTGGTGCCCTTACCTCAGTATACTCTGGAGTTTCTTTATCCTCCGTGTCACCAAGAAGCTCCTCCCATGCATCCTCCAGGGGCACTAGATGGACATATGGTGACTGTCAGTACACTGGTGCATCAGGGAGCATTGGTGGACATGGGCATGGGGCAAGGGTTAAGGCCAAGGAGAAGAACGTGAAAGACCTGAGAAGCAGAGCCTTAAGCTTTCTAGTTCAAGGCAGCTTCATTCATGGGAACTATTTGGGGTCAATACCACCACGGTTGCTGTATTTCAGTAAGAGTCCTGGGACGACTCCTGCATGTTTAGAAGCCAAATAAACGGCTACTGTCGTCTTGATGTTTCCCAAGGTCACTACTACTCAGGGGTCAATATCTGTTTATTGTATTTGAATATGTCATCTCTCCTATGAGCTTCTGAACTTAATTAAAAGCACCCGTTATGGGGAGAAGGACTCAGTTGTAGGCAAAGCAACATGTTCATTTATTGCCAATCCCTAGGTACCACACAAGTAAATAAAGAAGATGTAAAAATGGTGAAATTCCACCATTTAAAAATGAGCACCAGGCATTATGGTAAAACTTTTCTCCTGATCTTATTGTTTTTATTACCATTAGAAATGGTATCTTTATGGATTATAGCATAAGAATTCATTGTATGCAGACAGTGTGTGATGATCAAATCATGTTGACCTTTCCAGCTCCCTAAATATATTTTAAACTGTTTTCATTAGTATTAAATACTTTTCACATATGTTGGGAGTATGTTTCATATCCAGCTAAGCCATGGAATTGTGACCTAACCATCAGACACATGTGGGGTGAGGGTTGAATGAGCTCACTTACATAAAGTTCAGACGGTGATCAGGTTCTTTTTTGTTTTTGTTTTTTGAGAATTGAACCTTGAGCTGTGCATTTGGGAACACTTTTTCTGTGGGAAATATGTACACATATACACATCCAAGCACTTTCAAAGACATACACGCTCACTCATAAAAACTCACCATACTGGGGCACAGAAACCCCCACCATCTAAATGACATAGCTATTTCCAGAGCCTGCCTTAGATGCCTGTAGCTATGTGCTAGTCTTTCTGGTTTTTGTTTTACCACACCCTCAATCTTTTTAATCCACCAGGAAGCTGGAATCAGGTTGGCTCTCCAGAAGAGAACCGGCAGGAAGGTCCCAGTGTCTCCTCCCTTCAGTTGTTCCTCAGCACCTGAGGCATTCTAGAATACGTACAGTGTCCACTGGATCCTGAGTCCACCTGCAGTCAGAGAAAGGAAGTCACTGTGAGGTCAGATACTGTTTGCACAGGTCTCTTCTCCTGGTGCTGACCTTGGGAAACTTGATGGGATACAGTGCATGAGGCAAATGCCCCAAATAAAGCACAGAGGATACTTGTGTGAAATACGTGAGCTTTTCACAGCCCATTTTACGTGTTCATTTTGGTTGGCAAATGCAACATTCATTTGTGAAAATGAAAACCTGGGGGTTGGCCTTGTGGCACACTGGGTTAGGCTGCCCCCTGTGAGGCAAGCATCCCATATCAGAGCACCAAATCAAGTCCAGGCTGCCCTGCTGCTGCCAGTTCCCTGCTCATGTACCTGGGAAGGCAGTGGAGGATGTCCCAAGTATTTGAGTCCCTTCCAACCAGTGGGAGACCCCCCCAGATGGAGTTCCTAGCTCCTGGCTTCCACATGGCCCAGCCCCAGCCATTATAGCCATTTGGGAAGGTAACCAGAGGATTTAAGATCTTTGTCTGTCTGTCTCTCTGTTATTCTGCCTTTCAAATAATGAATAAATCTTTTAAATCATAAAATATTTAAACTATGCAGAACTGCTCCTGTGGAAAACGCCCAGCACCACATCACTTGTAATTGATGCTGTGATTACAGGGAACCCTCTTGAGTCATGTCTCACTTTATAACAGACATGCCCTGGGCTTCCCCCACAAATAAATTGTGGAAGTCATCTGCAGTATAGGCGTTCAGATTTTCGTATCTGAGAAAAACGTTGCCTGGGCCTGATGTTGTGACACAGTGAACGGAACTGCTGCCTGCAGTGCCAGCAGTCCATCCTGCAGTGCCAGTTTGCATCCTGGTTGCTCAGCTTCCAATACAATGCCATGCTGTTGTGCCTGGGGAGGCATGGAGAATGTCCCATGTCACTCATGTGGGAGATCTGGATAGCGCACTGGACTCCTGGCTTTGGCCTGGACCAACTCTGGCCTTTGAAGGCATCTGGGGAGTAAACTACTAGATGGAAGATCTTTTGCCTTGTTCCCCTATCTCTGTAACTCTTCCTTTCAAATAAATAAGTAAATAAGACTAGTGATTGTATACCAGGAACATTTGTTTCTGTGACCAAAAACCCCAGTCATACCTTGCCAAGAGATGTGACCTCCTCCTCTGCTCTGCCTCTCGGAATCGCTTCCACCAGGTCCTCAGGAGCAGCTAGGTGAACCAGGGGTAACTGTCAAGTGTTGTGGATGAGTTCGGCAGGGAGACTTGCTTGCTGTGGACATGGGCCTAATCTGTGTGTGGGTGATTGGTGAGCAGTGAACAATGTCAAGAGTTCTGTGCTGCACTCAGTAACAGAGCAAGAAAAAGACAAGCCAGTCCTGCACCCACAAGTAGCAGGAAGGCCACCTGATGTGGGCTTGGAACTGCACACGTGCCACTGCTGGACCATCCTCCCTGGTGGATGACAAAGCCCAAAAGAGGAGCAGGAAAGAAATGAGAAGGAGAGTTTTGGCTTTCTTACTACCAGCAACCAAATGAAACAGTCAATTTAGAAATGAAACAGTCAATTTAGAAAAAGGCAACTGCTATAGTGCACTGATTCCTTGATGATGCCTCATCATTGCTCCTGCCCAAAATGGGCGTGGAAATGCCCAAATTGTAGACCATGGAAATCCCCACATTTTTCTTGTTGTGTCCCAAGATCATTTACCTCCATGAATCTACATAAGCAGCTATTACATTTGCCATCTTTCCTTTCAGGTATTTTTAAATTGCTGTGGGCAAGTAGACATTTATTATCTGAATCACTTGTAAGTGAAAATTTCAGTGGCATGAATTACTTGGCAGTGCTGTGTAAGCACCACCCCTGTGTGCCCCAACTATTGTCATCATACCCAATCTAAACTCTGCATCTATAACGGAAGAACATTACCGTCTCCTCCTTCAATCCCCAACTAATCTGTACTTCCAGTCCCTTTGAATTTGCCTAGTGTAGACATGCCATTGTATTAGAAACATACAGTGTTTGTCTTTCTGTGTCCACCTTAATACAGTGTCATGTGTTACCATGTCCATCCCTGGTGTGATATAAAACTTTAATTCAGTTTTACACATTTTAAACTCTTCCATTGTGTTCATATAGCACATTGTCATTACTCATCCATTTGTTGGTAGATACTGGGAAATAACCCAGTTTTTGTTGTTTCTACTTTCTGCTTGCTGTGAACACTTAGGTACAGAGAGATACCTGCTTCATCATCTGCTGTCCACTTTTTGGTGATACACAGAGTGTGACAGAAAGGGAGAGACTACCTCAAAAAAGCCAACATATGGGCCGGCACCATGGCACAGTATGTTAATCCTCTGCCTGCTGGGCCGGCATCCCATATGGGCACCGGTTCTAGTCCCAACTGCCCCTCTTCCAGTCCAGCTCTCTGCTGTGGCCCAGGAAGGCAGTGGAGAATGGGCCAAGTGCTTTGGCCCCTGCACCACGTGGGAGACCAGGAGGAGACACCTGGCTCCTGGCTTCAGATCAGTGCAGCTCCAGCCCTTGCAGCCATTTGGGGGGTGAACTAACAGAAGGAAGATCTCTCTCTCTGTCTCTCCCTCTTATTCTCTGTAACTCTCTCTCAAAAAAAACTTTTTTTAAAAAAAAAAGGCCAACTTAGATCTATCAAAAAAGTGAAGCAAGTGGGCAAGCTGCCGCCCTGAAATTCCTGCCTGCAGCTGACAGGTGCAGAGAGCACAGCTGCAGTCAGCGTAGCTGAAGCAGGGGTCCTGGAGCCTGTGGCTCACAGCGCACATGCATGGGAGTGTGGATGGGCTCAGAGGCTGAGTGTGCACCTACTGGAGAACAAACCCAGTGGGGTCCAGTCTCCAGGTCACCCCACTTCCATATGTTTGTGCTCCACAGGTCCACCAGATTCTCATGGTGAAGGTCAGAGGAGAACCCCTGTGGGCCCAGGAGAGGGGGAAATGCCTATTTGGAAATACTCAGGGGAAAGTGAGCACTGTGAAGTATTCCCAGGTGTTCTTCATAACAAAGTCACATCCTCCAAGGAAACCACCAGTACCTTATGTGACTGGATAGGGGGCATCCAGACAACTCTAGTCCCCACTAGTTTTAGTAAAATAAATAGGGAGAATAGGAGGCTAGGGAAAGCTCCTGGCTCCTGGCTTCAGATCAGACCAGCTCCAGCCATTGCAGCCAATTGCAGATGGAAGACCTCTCTCTCACTCTGCCTCTCCTTCTGTCTCTGTGCAACTCTGACTTTCAAATAGATAAATAAATCTTAAAATAATAAAGGTTTATTAAAGTCAGAGACCTTCAGCCATGTGGCATGGAGGGGCAAAAATTCACTATTGTTTTTTTTTTTTTTTTTTTTTTTTTGACAGGCAGAGTTAGAGACAGAGAGAAAGGTCTTCCTTCCGTTGGTTCACCCCCAAATGGCCGCTATAGCCGGCGCGCCAATCCGAAGCCAGGAGCCAGGTGTCTCCTCCTGGTCTCCCATGCAGGTGCAGGGCCCATACACTTGGGCCATCCTCCACTGTCCTCCCAGGCCACAGCAGAGAGCTGGCCTGGAAGAGGAGCAACCGGGACACAATCCAGAGCCCCAGCTGGGAGTAGAACCCAGGGTAATGGTGCCCCAGGCAGAGGATTAGCCAACTAAGTTGCGGTGCTGGCCTACAAATTCACTACTATCATTGAAAATTGACAGATTGAGCAGGAATGAAACAAGCCAGGTGGAGTTGAAATGAACAGCAGTATGAGGGCTTCAGCATGTTCCCTCCCCTTTCACTTGAAGGACCTGTGAAGGTGAGCTTATTTGGGCATGGAGTCACTGGAGGATTAACCAGTTAATATGAATTCATATTGGAGTAGCAAGGACTTGTTCCCATATGACTGGCATTTTTACAAGATGAGGAAACAGGTCCAAGATGGAAGGATGCCATGAAATGATGGGGACAGAAATTCAGGTGCTATGGTAGGCACACAGGAGGCCCAGGATTTCCAGGAAACCAGCAGAAGCTGGGAAGGGACAGGAAAGATTAGTCCTGATGGGTTTCTGTGGGAGGCTGACTATGCATAAACCTAGATTTCTGACACCCAATATCCAGACCTGTGGGAAAATAAAATATCATGTACTTCAAACTGACCAACCAACCAGGCACTTGATTATGGCAGGCCAAGAAAATTATTATCCCTCAACTAACTATTTTGATTGGCATGTAGAGACATTTCAGCCATGAGGGAAACACATTCTTCTCAGGTTCATATGAAGAAGTCTCCAAGGCAGATCAAAGTATGAGCTCTGTCGCACAACCACTCACTTAAAGAAATGTATGTCACACAGCTTGTGCCACTAGGCAACTATGGTAATACAATAGAGTTCAATCAATGCAATGAAGATTACTTGGTAAATTTTGCAAGAACTATGGAAGCTAAATAACATACTCTCCAAAACAAATGGGACAAAGAAGACTGTATAGACATTTTAAACTATTTTGAACAAAGCAAATAAAAACCCCTTTTGCAACTTTGGGTTGCAATGAAGCAGTGCTCAGAAGCAAAATGGAGCCCTTGAGTGAAATACTTTAGAAAACAATGATGATCTAAAATCAATAAGGGATTCTTACAACCTAGAAAAGTAGATGACCAAAAACAATCTGATGTACATTAGATAAAAAATGAAAAAATAGCAATTTTCTCAGAAATGGATGTAATAGGAAATGGGCAGGATAAAACAAAAAGTCAAAAAATATTTTTTTTGAAAAAAATCCATAAGATTATGAAACCTCTGCCTGTCTAAGCACAAGGCAAAAAGAGAAGAAACAATGTCTGCTACTGCAAATGAGAAGGGAATCCTCACCTTTCATGGCATGGACAGGAAAAGGAAAAGAAAAAAGTACTTTACATACTGTATGCCCACAAGTAGGTTCAACGAAGCCTGAAAGTCCTTCAGAGTCAGGAACTACCCAAACTAACCCATGGGCCCGAGCCTTTGAAGAGAGCTTTACAGCTACAAAAGGCAAAAGAAGGTGTCAGGGCCATGTGGATTCATTGGTGAACTCCAGTCAGTTTTACCAAGAAAAATGTCATCCCCATCCAAGCAAGGGGCCATAGTCCTAGGTGTTTACCCAATTAATTTAAAAAACTTTGTCCCCACAGAACCCTGCCACATGACTGTTTCTGGTGGCTTTCTTCCTGATTGCTTAAATTGGAAACCAGGACCAAGAACATTGGCCCATCTATCCAAGGGGGTATAACTCAGTGATGAAAATCATTGAGCAATCAAGCCACAAAAAGGAGCAGGAGAGTTCTTATGTATGTTACCAAATCTAATTCCAACTCTAGGAAACTGAAAAAGAATGACTAAAAAGATATTTAAAATGACCAGTTCTAGGGTCATGTTCTGGGGTCATTCAAGGGTTCTAGAAACATGGGTAAAGATGAATAACTCCCAGGACTGTACCACCAGAACCAACCTTAGTGCAGACTTGGGAGTTGAGTCAATGATAACATTTCTTTATTGGTTCAGTCTCCATAACAAATGTACCCTACTAATGGAAGTGTCATCAGAAAAAGGGAAGTGGGAGTCCAGTATGAGAACTTTAGGAGCTATCTGTTCAGTTTTCCTATTTTATCTCCAATTGTTAATATTAGCATGAAATCTGGTGGCACTCTCTCAGTAAGATGTCCATTTCAGCCCATGTTGCACAATCGGGCAAATGTCTGAACAGTACCTTGAGATGTTACTACTAACAGTGACCCCAAGTTTAAGTTGTTAACATGTCTTCCCTGTGTAGTGGTCACCTTGCTGATTGAGTTGACCAATTCTAATTTTGCAGTCATGGAATGAAAGGCACAGATAGCATAGCTTTTTAAGAGTTTTGTCTTAACTATGAGGCCCTGAATAAAGCAGAATCCTGATTGTTGAATGAGCTTCATGATTGAATTTGCAGAGTACCTTCAACTGATTCCTTTGTTGGGGGCATCCTGTTCTTTGGCAAGACACGGATTTTTCTGACCTGTGTGGAATGGACAGTCGATGTTCTTGACCTCCGACTTCCTTTTCGTCTAAAACTCTTTAGACATGATCCTGGAACAGTATGACAATACAGACAGCTGTTGACATCCCACTGACAGGAGACCACAGGGAAGTGTATGATCATTGCAGTTCCTCACTTTCTTCCCAGTTTTCCCATTCCATAGTGCAGAGCCATCCTCTAGGCGGATCTTGCAGTGTGGTTCTCAGTACTGAATTGGTTAATACGGGGGAGAGTCACTAGAACACAAGCCCAACCCCTCTCCCTGTCTCTCTTCTGTCACTCTGCTTGCTCTTCTACTTTTCCACAATGATGGGACACAACATGGGACCCTTGATATGGGCACCTGATCTTTGACTCCTAGACTTGAGTATCCTGAGCTTGGGGGTCTTCTTTCTTTGTAATTTACCCTGTCTAAGATGACATTTTAATGCCACAGAAAACTTAATATCTGTCCTTCAGAGAAAGTGGCTGAGTAGTCTCAAATCCCTGTCTGAAAAAGGCAATGTCTGTACCAACTCTGTGTTTGCACCTTCATGCCCATGACCTTTCTCGCCAAAACCCAGTCCCTAGGAACTCTTCACCTCTCTCTAGACCCTGCAGGGACAGCATACACAGTTCCCTCTCCCATTGGTGAGGTTCATCCTTCGCCAGGCTTGCCCCTTCCAACCCATGATTCTGCCTGAGGACCATCAGGCAGGCCCCTTCTCTCTGTCTTCAGATGTCTGCCCCACTGAACAATGGCGCTGTCCCTCCTCCCCATTTCCCTGTAACTCCCAAACAGCAGGGTTCATGTGTTTATCCACCCCACCCTGAAATCCCAGTTTCTTCCAATATGACAAAAAGATATCTGGGTTCAGACTGTTCTTACAGTCTTGGTCTCAGATGGCGACCTCTACAGACAGAAGAGGCTGGCTTGAAAGTGCCTTTTTGTGTGATGTCTGTGTTGTGTTTGGTCTTAATTTTTCCTGACTGATGAGAGTAGTGTGAGTTTCTTTCCAATCATCATTCTCTGGATAAGGTGCAAACAAACTTGACATTGGAAATAATGTGTTTCTCTAAATTTAGGAAAGATTTTGAAACAACAAACTTAACAGAAGCATCAAAAGTAGAAACTGAATAATACGGATGACCAACTATCTTTATAAATCTGTAGACAGCCTGGAATGGGGAAATAACAGTCCATGAGGAGAGTGATTAAGCAGAAGGTAAGTGGCCGGTGGAGAAGCAGCATTGTGGAGGTCAGTGTGGCCTACCTGCTGGACAGCAGTTGAGATTTCCCATCGCGGACCACTCTGGATAGGACGATACGCACGTTCCCACCGCACTCAAGTTTGAACCTTTCAGCTCAAGAGAGTGACAGTTGGAATGGCAGGATGATGTCACTCACCTTGTTACCCTGGTGACAGGACACCATGGAATTTTCAAAGTGAGCCATGCCACACTGTAGGTGATGCTGTACTGCTGTCTACACACATATTTTTCAGTGTCCAAGCGTGGTCATTTTAGAGTCCAAGTTTTGTTTCCAAAACTGACTGCAAGACCCACACATTCTCATTCCCTCCTTGTGAAGTAAGTTGAGTGACTTAAGAGGATCTGTTTCCAATATAGTTGAGGTAACAGTTTGAATGAGAGGCATGACCTAGCACTGTACAGCATCATGTCATCTGCAAACATGGATATTTGGTTTCCTCTTCTGTGACATTTGAAGCTCATTGTTTCTTCAATTCTGTAATTGCTCATGCTAATACTTTCTAATTTTTAAGATATATTTATTTATTTGAAAGGCAGAGTTACAGAGAGGCAGAGGCGGAGGCAGAAGCAGAAAGAGAGAGAGAGAGAGAGGTCTTCCATCTGCTGGATCACTCCCCAGATGGGTGCAACTGCTGGAGCTGTGCTGATCGAAGCCAAGAGCCAGGAGCCAGGAGCTTCTTCTGCATCTCCCACGTGGGTACAGGGGCCCAAGGACTTGGGCCATCTTCCACTGCTTTCCCAGGCCATAGCAGAGAGCTGGATCAGAAGAGAAGCATCCAGAACAGAAACTGGCACCCATAAGGGATACTGGCACTACAGGCAGTGGCTTTACTCACTACGCCACAGCACAGCGCCCCGCTGCCCATGCTCATACTTTCAACACTATATCAAATACAAGTGGTAAAAATTGGACATCCTTGTCTTGTTCTGGATCTGCTTTCAAGTGTTCTGAATTCAGGATGATCCTGATTGCCAGTTTGTCATATACATACATGTACACACATGTAGCTGTATCATTTTGAGATATGCTGCTTGTAGAACTAATTTGTTTGAGGGTTTTATAAAGATGGGATGCTGAGTCATAATTTCTCTGCATCTATCAAGATGATCATATGGTGTTCTTGAGTCTGCTACTGTGACTTATATTTATGGGTTTGTGAATGTTGAACCACACTTGCACCTCTGGGGTAAATGCTAGTTGATCATAGTATATGATCTTTTTGATGTAGTGTTGGATTCAGTTTGCTAATCTTTTGTTGAGAATTTCTACATCTGTGTGTATCAGGAATATTGATCTATAGTTTACTTTTTATGTTATGTCTTTGTTTGGTTTTGGTATCAGAGTAACACTGGCCTCATAAGAAGAATTCAGCAGAATTCTTTCCTTTTCAGCGTTTTGGTATAATTTGCAAAGTATTGGGGTTAGTTCCTGTCTAAATGTTCTGTAGAATTCAGTTGTAAAGACATCAGGTCCTGGACCTTTCTTTGACAGGAGACTTTTAGGTACTGCTTCAATCGCATTGTTATGGTTTTCTATATCTTCTTGAAGTAATATTGGCAGATAGCGTGCACCCAGGAATTCATCCATCTCTTCAAGGTTTTCTAAGTTGATAGCACAAAGTTATTCACAAGAGTCACTTTTTTTTTACTTTTATTTAATGAATATAAATTTCCAAAGTACGACTTATGGATTACAATGGCTTCCCCCCCATACTGTCCCTCCCACCCACAACCCTCCCCTTTCCCACTCCCTCTCCCCTTCCATTCACATCAAGATTCATTTTCGATTATCTTAATATACAGAAGATCAGCTTAGTATACATTAAGTAAGGATTTCAACAGTTTGCTCCCACACAGAAACATAAAGTGAAAAATAATAGATGATTTTTTAAATGATGATGAAATCAGATCAGACCTATTGTCATGTTTAATCCCAGTGAGAGTCAAGTTGGGAATTGATAATTTCTTATTTTTTTTTTTACAGAAGATCAGTTTAGTATACATTAAGTAAAGATTTCAACAGTTTGTACCCCCATAGAAACACAAAGTGAAATATACTGTTTGAGTACTCGTTATAGCATTAAATCTCAATGTACAGCACATTAAGGACAGAGATCCTACATGAGGAGTAAGTGCACAGTGACTCCTGTTGTTGACTTTACAAATGGACACTCCTGTCTATGGCATCAGTAATCTCCCTATGCTCCAGTCATGAGTTTCCAAGGCTATGGAAGCCCTCTGAGTTCTCCGACTCTTATCTTGTTTAGACAAGGTCATAGTCAAAGTGGAGGTTCTCTCCTCCCTTCAGAGAAAGGTACCTCCTTCTTTGAAGACCTGTTCTTTCCACTGGGATCTCACTCACAGAGATCTTTTTGCCAGAGTGTCTTGGCTTTCCATGCCTGAAATACTCTCATGGGCTTTTCAGCCAGATCTGAATGGCTTTAGGGCTGATTCTGAGGCCAGAGTGCTGTTTAGGACATCTGCCATTCTATTGGCTATCTGTTGAATTTGCCTGTTGTTATCTAGCTGCCTTTGTTTGAAGTTTTCTGATATTATTTCATTGGAAACACCTTCCAATCCATTCTCTCTTTCCACCCCCTCAGGGACTCCTATTATCCAAACATTACACCATTTTATTGAATCTTGTAGGTCTCCGACATATTTTTTAATTTTTTAATTTCTTCTTCCTGCGTTTGAACTGACTGTATTATTTCTGGAAGTTTGTCTTTGAATTCTGATATTTGTCTTCTGTTTCATCTGTTTGATTTCCGGGAGATTCCATGGTGTTTTTTATTTGGTCAATTGAGTTTTTCATTTCCAGTATTTCATTCTGGCTTCTCTTTAGGATCTCTAATCCTTGGGCTTGTTTTTCGTTCAGCTCTCGACACTGTTTCTCATTATTTCTAAGTATTCTGATTATTAATTTTCTGAATTCTTTTTCTGGCATAGTTTCAAATTCTTCCTCTTCAGCGTCTGTTATGGTTGGTTTAGCCTGCTCCATTGTAAAGTTTATATGTTCTTCTATATCCTTATTGTGGGTTTTTGTTTTCTTTTTTTTTTTTTTTTTTTTGGCATTCTTTCTGGGTGGTGTTTCAGGTTGATTTCCCTCTGCTATGGGCTGCTGTGAGTCTGTACCAATATCCAGTGTAAGCAGGCTGATCTGCCTTCTAGAGTTTATTTGTTTATTTTTTACTTACTTATTTATTTTTTGTAACTTGAGTGGGCTGGTGTCAGGGCTTTGAGGTGCCAATCTCCGCCCCTTGGGGGGCCATTTTCCTTGTTCCTATGTTCACCATTACGTGTCTGTGCCTGGGGTTCATTGGTCAGCCACTCTCTTTCACTGCACCTCCTGCGTGAAGAGTGTAAGTAGCTCCAGACCACCTTTGGACTCCGCCCCTGCTGCTTCCTCCTTTGGAGCAGAGGCCAGCCTCCTTTAAGCCCGAATGTAAACAAACAAGATGGCTGCACTCTGCCCACTGCAGCTCTGATTGTGGGTTGGGTGGTCCTAAGGATCCTGGCGTTATTGATCCCTCAGTTTGTCCCCCTGGATCCTGCCCTCTTCCCACGGGCGCTATTCAATTTTTTTTCTGGTAACTTGAGTAGACTGGTGTCAGGGCTTTGAGCTGCCCTCCCTCGATGCCCGCCCCTGTGCAAGGAGTGTCCTGTCGCTCCACTCCACCTTTGGGCTCCGCCTCCAAAGGTTAGTGCAGAGGCAGAGGCAGTTCTCCCCTAAGCCCGAATGTAAACAAACAAGATGGCTGCTTCCTGCCCGCTGCAGCTCCGACTTGGGGGAGGGATCCTCGCTTGTTTAGTCCCTCAATTCATCCCCCTGAATCGGGCACTCTTTCCGCAGGCACTACTCACTCTGTTCCATTTTCTATTTCCTCCCCTACTCAGTCGTGCGTGTCTCAGTGTCCGTCCCAGGGTGGGTTGGGGGAGGGGTGGTGGTGGCTGTTACAGCAGTACTGGGCGAGCGCCCTGTCTCACCTTGGCTTCCAGCGCTGGTGCGTACACACTCCTGCTGGTGTCCTGCTCCTCAGGCATCTGCGTCCTCCTCGCAGGTCCACCCCATCTCCCCCATTTTGGAAGAGCTTCCCTTTCCCCAAAACTACAAATTCTCACCCCTCTTTGAACCTTCCCTTCCTGGACCATTGGTGTGCTCCCTCCCTATTCCCCCAAGTTAAAATAAAAATTGATTTATTAGGAATTTCACTTTAAAATCTCCCTCACTCTTAATCAAATTCTTCATATCTTCATTGCTTTAACAAAATACCTGGGGTTGCATAAATTGTAAAAAAGAAAGAAAAAAAGGAAAAAGGCTTCATGAGAGCAGGCATTTGGGCAGCAGTTAAGGTGTCCCTTGGTTTGCCCACATTCCATATCAGGGCCTAAGTAAAGTCTGGGTCCAACCCTGAGACTACCTTGCTACTACTGTGCAGCCTGGGAGGCAGACAATGGCTGCATGAGTAGCTGGATTCCTGCCATCCACACGGGAGACCTGCATTTACTTCCCAACTCGTGACTTTGGTGTTGTATATTCATCTTCATTTGTTGGGATAATACTTTTAAATTCTGACAGGCCCTGGTTTTGAATTTTTAAATATAAATAAGTGTTGCTGGGATGGCTCTGTGTCACAGTGGGTAAAGCCACCACCTTGCAGTGCTGGCATCTGGTATGGGCACTGGTTCAAGTCCTGGCTTCTCCACTTCTGATCCAGCTCTCTGCTATGGCCTGGGAAAGCAGTGGAAAATGATCCAAGTCCTTGGGCCCATGCACCTGCATGGGAGACTCACAAGAGGCTCCTGGCTCCTGTTCAGATCAGCTCAGCCCTGGCCATTGTGGCCATTTTGCAAGTGAAACAGGATGGAAGACCTCTCAGTAACTTTGCTTTTCAAATAAATAAATCAGTAAATCTTTAAAAAAAAAAAAAACAAAGTGCTGCTTGGTATCAAGGTGTTTGTGAATACTCCATACACCCTTGTATTTTGAATTGCCAGTTGAATGTGCATTTTGATCTGGGAACATGCTCTGTAGGATTTATGATATTTAATATTTGCACAGATTGTTGCTTGGACACTGAATGTGTTAAGTGCACCAGTGTTTGGCATGGTGCTGTTGAGGAATGCACTATTCTAGACGTATTTCTTAGATGCAGGTGATTGATGATGCTCTTCAGTTCAACCCTGAACTCACAGGAGCCCTGGGTTGATTGGGCACGAGGCTGTAACCAGCTCCTGGCTTGTGCATTGTCAGTTGACATCCCCAGACCCTCCAGGAGTTGGACTATTCCTCTTTGCCCAACAGTGGAGGTTCTGGACTGGACCCAGTGCTTATGCACCCACCTGGCTATTAGGCCCACGCTCTGCCTTGGATCTAGTGAGGTGAGTCTCATGTGTTGTGTTGCCCAGAATGGTGGTACAACCACACTTGAATCCTGTCGCTATGCAGATAAAGGAACAATTTTCCCAGTTTTTTAGACAGTTTTTTGTCCAGTTATGTACTTGTCTTTATCTAATTGTTTGTAAGAGGACATGGCCAAGTATTTTCCAAGAGGGTTATTTTTGTTATAGACAACAGAAAGGTCTCAGCTTCTCAATGATGAACGAAGAGATACCTGGAAACCTTGCTGGGCTAAGATCAGAGGTGACCTGGGCTGATACAGGCACTTGTTCTTACCTAGGACTTTGGGGAGGCCTGTGGCATATGGCTTAGGAGTATAACTAAAAGAGGTAGTCAGTTGGTCTTTTAAGTAACCTGTTCTCTGCCTTTAGGACAAAATAATTTTGGCCTGCCTTGGCTGTCTTATAAGGCCTGTGGCCTTAGCCTGGCTATATGAATTCCCCATCATCCACACTGTTGTCCTACCTGGCATGGCTCTCCTGTAGCCTGGTTTCATGTTACCTCATGCTTTTGTGTACTGCCTGTCTCCAGAGGAACCTGACAGTGCATAGTAATGGAAAGTTCTCAGGGGATAGCCCCAGCTCCAGCCCCTCCCCCTGCTCTCAAGTTGGAGCCTTGGTGGTTTATTGAAGAGATTTATTGAAGAGATGGTTGCATACCCTTGGGAAGAGAGGCAGTATCACCACTTGGAGTGAGGTCCTTTTAGTCAGGAATGGTTCAGTGGCATGGGAATGTGTCTAGTGAGTGGTGTCTGCCTTGGGAATCTGGGGCTGGCAATGAAGGGACTCTCTGGGTGTTTATGCCCTATGCACTTGCCTGTAAGGGAGTAGAGGTCCCAATGGCCCTTGACCTGGGAAATGGGTTTTGTGTATTTTCGTGGATTATATGTGTATTGCAGGGCCTCCCTGGGTGTTTATGACCTCAAATTTGCCAGTAGGAGTACAGAGGGACCAGTGACCCCTGGAGAAATGGATTGTGTGTGTGTATGTGTGTGTGTGAGGATAATGTGTGTTTCTAAGTATTTGGCGGATATTTATTCATATATTTAATACTTTCTTGATAGCAACTAATGATTTTGGGAGCCATGTATTTATTTCTGTATTATTTGTTTTAATAACTTTTTGTTCCAGAACATTTTTTAATCTACAAAAGAAAATTTGTGAAGTAGTACAAAGAGTTTGTGTATACCCAATACCCAGATTTCTCTTTTATTAACATCTCATATTAGCATTGTATGTTTTTTGCAATTAATGAACCACGTCCAGCTTCCCCTATTTGTTATCCATATTCCTTCTATCCTCCCTTCCCCTCCCAGTCTCTAGTAATCAACATTCTGTGTTCACATTGAATTTTATTTTGCTTCCACAAATGAGGGAGAACATATGGACATACGGTATTTGCCTTTCTGGCTTATTGCACTCAATGTGATGTCCTCCATTTGCATCTATTTTGCTAAAAATGATAAGATCCCATTCTTTTAATGGCTGAATAGTGTTCCATTGTGTGTATATACCATATCTTTTTTATCCACTCACTTTGGGGTCCTATCCAAGAAATCATAGCCTATTTCAACATCTTGAAGTAATTACCCTTGGTTTTCTAATAGCTATTTTAGACTTTCATGTCTAACATTTAGATCTTTGATCCATCTTGAGTTGATTTGTGTATTTGGAGAGATATGATTCTAATGTTTTTAAAGATTAATTTATTTATTTGAAAGGTGGAGTTACAGAAATGCAGAGGCATAGAGACAGGTCTTCCATCCACGGGTTGATTCCCCAGATTGCTGCAATGGCCAGAGCTGTGTCGATCTGAAGCTAAGAGCCAGGAGCTTCCTCCAAGTCTTCCCACATGGGTGCAGGGGCCCAAGGACTTGAGCCATCTTCTACTGCTTTTCCAGGCCATAGCAGAGAGCTGGATCAGAAGTGGAGCATCCAGGACTTGAAGCAGTGCCCCTATGGAATGCCAGCACTGCGGGCGGCAGCTTTACCTGCTACGCCACAGCGCTGGCCCCAGGACTTTAATTTTATTCTTCTATGTATGTACCAAGTTTTGCCAGCACCATTATTGAAAAGGCTGTCCTTTCCCCATATTCTTGGTGCCTTTGTCAAAGATCAGTGGGCTGTTTTTACCTGTCTTAATTTCTGAGTTCTCTATTGCACTTTATTGATCTGTGTGTTGGCTATTGTGCCAGTTCTGTGGTGTTTTAGGTCCTGCACCTTTGCAGTTTGCTTTGAAATCAGCTATTGGGATACCATCAGCTTTTTGTTTGGTTTTGCTCAGAGTTGCTTGGCTCTTCTGGGTCTTTTGTGATTCCAAATGGATTTTTTGGTTGTTTCTTCTAATTGTGTAAAGAATGTCATTGGTGTTTTGATTTGCGTTGCATTGAATCTGTAGGATTATTTAGGTAGTACGGACATTTTAATTACATTAGTTATTACAATCCATGGGCATGCAGTTTGTTTCCACTTTTTTGTGTCCTTGGTGATCTCTTCTGTCATGGTTCTGTATTTTTATTGTAGAGATCTTTAACTTATTTGGTTAAATTTCTTTCTAAATATGAATGGAAAATTAGCAGGCAGTATACTAGCCAAGTTCAATGAAGAGAGTACACCTGACAGACCAGGTGCTGATCTAAAGAAAGAATTGAGAACCTAGTCTGCATTAAGAATGGATTTTTACAGGAATTCACTATGGCCAGGTGTCATATTGCTTGTAAGAAAGCCTTAAAATGCAGAGTGAGGGACTGGCATTGTGGCACAGCGTGTTACGCCACCAGTTGTTAAGCCACTGCCTGTGTGCCAGCATCCCATACGGGTGCCATTCAAGTCCTGTCTGCTCTGTTTCCAAATCAGCTGCCCACTAATATGCCTGGGAAAGGAGCAGAAGATAGCTCAAGCCCTTGATCCTCTGTTCCCACGTGGAAGACTCAGATGCACTTCCAGGCTCTTGGCTTTAGCCTGGCCGTTGCAGTGATTTGGGGAGTGAGCCACTAGTTGGAAGATCTCTTGCTCGTTCGCTTGGTCTCTTTCTCTCTCTCTCTTTCAATCTCTCTCTCTCTCTCTCTCTCTATCTCTCTATCTCCATCTCTCTCTCCCCATCTCTCTATGTAATTCTGCCCTTCAAATAATCTTTAAAAAAATCCTGACATGGATGCAAAGTTCATGAGAGAGGCCCAGCTTAATCCATTTTTAGTATTTGAAAAAGCTCTTACTGGTTTCCATTATGGCTGTACCAGTTTATGTTCCCATTAACCGTTCACCATAGTCATATTAAAAAGACATGGTGATATATAATACAAGTTTTTATTTACATTTCCTGGGAGGATTAGTGATGTTGAATGTATTTCCATGTATCTTTTGTACTTGTGTATGTACTCTGAGATATGCGTGTGGATGTATTTGCTCCACTTATAAAGGAAATTACATGGTGTCTTGTAATACAGCTGTTGGAGTTCCTTGAATATTTTGAGTGTTAACCCCTTATGAGATGAGTGATTTGCACTTGTTTGTCCTGTTCTGTAGGTCGTCTCTTCACTCTGTTGGTTGTTTCTTGTGCTGTCAAGAAGCTTTGTGGTTGGAGGCAATCACATTGGTGTATTTTCATTTTTGTTCTCTCTGGTTTTAGGGCCAAATCCAACAAACATCCCAGTGAACATCAACATCATGAATTCAAAAATACTTTTCCCTATTTTTTCTTGATGGAGGTGGTTTAGGTTTAGAGTTTGAAATCTTCCTTTTGGCCAGCGCCACGGCTCACTAGGCTAATCCTCCACCTGTGGCACCAGCACCCATGGTTCTAGTCCAGGTTGGGGTGCCAGATTCTGTCCTGGTTGCTCCTCTTCCAGTCCAGCTCTCTTCTGTGGCCTAGGAAGGCAGTGGATGATGGCCCAAGTGCTTGGGCCCTGCACCCACATGGGAGACCAGGAGAAGCATTCGGCTCCTGGCTTCGGATTGGCACAGCCCACTGGCTGTAGCGGCCATTTGGGGAGTGAAGCAACGGAAGGAAGACCTTTATCTCTGTCTCTCTGTCTGTCTCTCTCACTAACTCTGCCTGTCCAAAACAAACAAACAAACAAACAAACAAAAAAAAAAACCTTTCTCTTCAGTCTTAATCCATTTTGTCTTGAGTCTGTTGGGAAGCCACAAGCCCTTGATTCTGCAGCAGGAAAACCTAGAAACCATAGTCAACTTTATCAAAAGCACACTGCCCAACCTGGGCTTGGTACAGATGGAGAAGACCATCAACCAGGTGTTTGAGATGGACATCGCTAAGCAATTACAAGCTTATGAAGTCGAGTACCACGTGCTACAAGAAGAGCTCATCAATTCCTCCCCACTCAGTGACAACCAAGGAATGGATAAATTAGAGAAAACCAACAACAGCTTACACAAACAGAACCTTGACCTCCTTGAACAACTGCAGGTGGCAAACAGCAGGATCCAAAGCCTGGAGGCCACGGTGGAGAGCTGCTGAGCAGTGAGAGCAAGCTGAAGCGGGCCCTGTTGGCACTGGAGCTGGAGCGCACCGCCCTGCTGCAGGCTGCAGAGGGGCTGCGGGGGCAGTTGCGGGCCCGGCCTGTGCTCAGCCCCAGCCCACAGGTGACTGAAGGCCCGGAGGAGAGGGCGCGGCTCCATCCTGACGCTGTCCAGGCCCTAGCTGAAAGGGACCAGAGATGCTGGAGGAGACCAGGGAGCGTGGAGTGAGCTTCTCAGGGAGGAAACTGGCAGCCAGCATGCAGCCTCATGAGCTCAGACTCGCAGCCTGGGGGCACCTGTGCTGTTGTGGTGACGGTGTTTTGGGTTCTGAACCGTCCCTTCTCCGGTCCTGATTACTGTACTCAATAGCTTTAGATGTCATGGACACAAATAAATGTACCTTTATATTTCAAAAAGAAAAAAATACGGGTTGTTATTTTATTTTGTTGCAGGTGGATATTCAGTTTCCTCAACCTGCTTCATTGACAAGTTATGCTTTTATCATTGTATGTTCTTGGCACAATTGTCAAAGACCACTTGATTCTCAATCCATAGGTTTATTCTGTTTTCTGTTCTGTCACATCGCTCAGCATGTCTGTTTTTATGCCAGTACCATCTAATTGTGGTTACACTAACTTTTTTTTCCCCAAAGAAAGCTTTTATTTAAGGAATACAAATTTCATAAGTACAATTTTTTTTCCAAAGAAACCTTTTATTTAATGAGCACAAATTTCATAAGTACAACTTAATGAATATAGCATTCTTCCCACTAAACCTGTCCTCCCACCACCACTCCCACCCCACCTCCTTCTCCCTCTCCCATTCTCAATCCCATTCTTCATTAAAATGCATTTTCAATTAACTTTATACACAGAAGACCAACAATTTTACACATATACACAAAATATACAAACTGTTTGAGAACAAGTTTTATAGTTAATTTTCATAATACATCTCAACTGAGGACAGAGATCCTGCATAGGAAGTAAGTGCACAGTGACTCCTGTTGTTCATTTAACAATTGACACTCTTATATATGATGTCAGTGATCACCTGAGACTCTTAACATGAGCTACCTAGGATATGGAAGCGTTTTCAGTCCACAAACTCCATCAGTGTTTGGACAAGGCCATAGGCAAAGTAAAAGTTCTCTCCTCCATTTAGAGAAAAGTACATCCTTCTTTGATGGCTACTCTTTCTGCTAGGTCCTCACTCACAGAGATGTTTCACACAGAACATTTTTGCGACAGCGTCTTGGATTTCCATGCCTGAAATTCTCTCATGGGGTTTTCAGCCAGAGCAGGAAGCCTTAACAGCCTTCATGATTTTCTTATTTCTGTACAACTCACTTAGCTTCACTGAGGTGACTACTTTTTATTTCCCTTTTTAATTTAAGTTTATTGATACATTAGATCGTAGTGTGACAGCAAATGCACGGTACTTACTACAACAAAATTCTCACCAATTTTCATGCTAATGTGATATTAGCACAAAGAGAAGAGATTAGGTGACTTTTAAATTATGTATCAGGCTGTTTGCAGTTCTGCCCTTTTTCTAGGTGAATTACCTGCAGTTTTGTTTTCTTGGTTGATTGCATCAGTGCAGTTGACGTTGTGTTTCTGGAAGCCTTGCTTTCTTGTTTGTACATTGGAAATGGCAATGACTGCTCCCTGTCATGATGGCCTGGTGCTCCATCAGTCGGCAGTGCTCTGCTTGATGCAAGAGATGGACTGACCCCTGGGTGTGTTCTGTGTGACTTGGGAACTTCTTTGACCACTTCTTTTCCTTCTACATCACAAGAAAGAGCTTGGACCTGTACTTCAGTGAATTCTCCAAGTCCAGCCTTGTCTGTCAGAAGAGTTCCTGCCCTAACTGTTCTGTGAGTCAGGCAGTGATCAGGATGAGCATCTGGGAAAGGGCCCTGTGGGGGGTGACCTGCGTGGTCGGGAGGCCAGGAGTCCAGGTGCACACTCCAGTCTCAGTGTCCCTCCTGTAGGAGAAGTCAAAGTCAGCCACCTTCCCTGGGTTTTGCTCAGCTTGGTTCAGGGAGAAGGTAATGCGCAGAATGTGACATTGTTCTTACCCAGTATAAATTGACTGCTTCCTGATTGCTCGTGGGTGCCTCAGCTTCTCAGAGACTGAATTCAGAACATCTCTTCAGAGGCTCACTAGGCTAATCCTCTGCCTGCGGCACCGGCACACTGGGTTCTAGTCCCAGTTGGGGCGCCAGATTCTGTCCCGGTTGCCCCTCTTCCAGTCCAGCTCTCTGCTGTGGCCTGGGAAGGCAGTGGAGGATGGCCTAAGTGCTTGGGCCCTGCATCCGCACTGGAGACCAGGAGGAGACACCTGGCTCCTGGCTTTGGATCAGCGCGGTGCACTGGCCACAGCATGCCAGCCATAGCCGCCATTGGGGGTGAACCAATGGAAAAGGAAGACCTTTCTCTCTGTCTCTCTCTTTCTCTCTCTCTTACCTTCACTCTGCCTGTCAAAAAATTAAAAAAAAAAAAGAATATCTCTTCATGGTATTTTGCTACTGATGTCATTTAATTTAAATGTAAATGGGCACTTAGCCATTTGTTGCTTTCTGATGTTTTCTTTGATTATTGGTATCATAGTGATACTGAGATTTAGGCTCATTCTGTGTACACTTGTAATCCACAGTGTTCAGACACAAGGAATATGAATTTTAGAATTGTCTTCCTCATGAACTTGTGTTCCTAATGAAATTATTTGTGACTTTCCTTTTCTCCTGACTGCAATGATCTGCAAATTTAATTTATACTTTGTATGCTTTTAGGGTATGTCCCATATTACATCATTTCTCAAACCACAGGTTCTAAACTGTGAAACATTATTTTTTAAAAAAGATTGATTTTGCTTATTTGAAAGAGCTACAGAGAGAGGTACAGACAAAGAGAGAGAGAGAGAGAGAGAGAGGGAGAGAGAGAGAGAGAGGTCTTCTATCTGCTGGTTCCCTCCTCAAATGACTGCAACAGCCAGAGCTGAGCCATTCTGAAGCCAGGAGCCAGGAGCTTCTTCCAGGTCTCCCACCTGGGTGCAGGGTTCCAAGGACTTGGACCATCTACTGCTTTCCCAGGCCATGTCAAAGAGCTGGATCCGAAGTGCAGCATCCAGTACTTGAACCAGCAGCACTCATATGGGATGCCAGCACTGGAGGCCAGGTCTTTAACCTGCTATACCAGGCTCCAGCCCAAATCTAAAAACATTGTTGTCATCCACTCATAGATCTCACTGCAGTGACTATGCATCTATTTCCTTTTGGTTATAATTTTCCTGAGCAGTTCTGCTGCCTGAGAGCAGCACTTTGTTTCCAGTTGGGCTCTCTCACTGGATGCTTCCTAATTGTACGGGTGCCAGTGAAAGGCTGCCAGGACAGATAGATCAGTCGGGGTCCCAGCACTGGTTCTGAGGGTCCCCCATGAGGAGTTCCCCTGCCTCCTAAGGCCATTCTGCTTTTCCACACGCTGCTGTCTTCACTTCTGGACCTGCTGATCTGAACCATCCCTAGCATGCACGTACACACAGGAGACTAGACCAGCGCCTCCACCGCATGCCTCGGCAGCATTTCTGAGGTCACTGGTACACATTATGGAATCCGTGAATTCTTCCAGCCTGTGCTTGGAGTGCTCTGGGACAGGTCACCTGTATATGCTTGCAGGGCGTCAGAGGCTGGAAGGGCTTGTATGACATTGTCCTGCATTTGTTGTCAAGTCATGCATGTGTGTATGTGCAGGGGTGCTTAAGATGCAGCTGTGACCAGGCTCAGCCATTCCTTCAATGGGAGTCCATGGAGAGTGAGCACTAGAGCATCCCCAGGCTACAGGAAACCAGGAGTTCATTCACACAGTCCTGCTGTTAACTTTACATGTGTAAGGATCAGTGTTTTATTCCAGGAAACCCAGTCTGTAGTGTGCATGCATACATCTTTAATTCTCAGGAATTAGATTCATGACGTTATGTGAATGATAGAATTTTATTTATCCATTAATTTTTTTACATGGGCAAAAAAAAGTCAAGGAGTTCTTTCCCTTTGAGAATTTATTTCAAAACAGTGCATTTAAAGGCAACATGGGTGAATCAGTAAGAGGGTCCTTGGCCATCGTGTATCAAACACAAGGAAACGTAGCATGCCTGCTTTCTTTGCCTGAACTTGGCAAAATCACATTGTGCTAGCGTTGTGGGCCTAAGTATATATGACTTTATGTGTATCTGTCTTGTAATCTAAGGAATTCAAGAGGAATAATAATCACTAATTAATGAAAAAATTTCTGTAGTTTAACTAGATTTTTCTGAAGATTGATATAAAGCGAAAATTATTAACTAAATTCAAATGACACAAATATAAGTAGAAAAACCACTAATTTTTGATTTTGTGACTCAAATAAACCAGAAGAAATTCAGACCTAATGATCCTATGAATGAAATAGTGACCAACAGGGAAAGGTTAACCAGTAACTCAGGGAAGCATTTTGTAGACACACGATAGAAATAACTCCGTGAGCTCCGGGATTCTGACACTGCCTCTCTGTATAAAGGGACTGAATCTAGATTTGGGAACTTGGGGTCTGTTGTCCTCCATAACAGGACTTCTATTGAGTAAGAATAATCAGG
This sequence comes from Oryctolagus cuniculus, assembly GCF_051225735.1. Taxonomy (NCBI): domain Eukaryota; kingdom Metazoa; phylum Chordata; class Mammalia; order Lagomorpha; family Leporidae; genus Oryctolagus; species Oryctolagus cuniculus. Next base: position 60,723,018 of record NC_142883.1, read on the forward strand.
TCAGACTGATTGAGAGGGGAGGTTCATGAAACAATGAACTACAGAGGCAGGAGATTAGGTGTTGTATTATTTAGCATTGTGCAGAAACAACTGAGAAAGCAGGGTGAGGCGAGACAGGCATTTCTGAATGCTGTTGCTCATTCAGAATTTCCAAAACCTAATTTTCTGTAAAAAGGAAGAAAACAAAATATTGATGGATCATACAAGGGTACCAGAGGGAGAATCAGTAATCGAAACAAAGAAGGAACCACACCACACATGAACAGACTCCGATCTTGGTGTCCTTTGTGTGTGGAGCAGAGTCGTTTTCAGGATGAAGGAAAAATCTCCAAGAAAATTGTACCAAGCATGAAGGGACATCATTACTAAGAATCAGGGAAACTCAGAAATGGATGGGCAGGACTCAGGAAAGAAGAAGGAAAACAGGAGAAAATAACATCAGCCTTGAAATGCAAACCACAAGAAAAACAGGAACAGACTGTGCCTTAGAAGAAGCAGAAGGTGGCATAAAGGGAAATACTGTTAAGAATAGGAAGTTTACTGAAGATTTCAGAACACGAGAGGGAAATACCAAAGGTGAATCCATGCATGTGTATGAATGGGATTCCTGGAAGAGGGAACCAATGCAGTGATCCAGACTAATAATTAGAATTCAGACTTCTTCTGCTATGAAGTATACTCCCACACTACTTCATAGAATCCTGGGTCTGACTTTGAGTGACTGATGTCACTGATACTCTAGTAGTAGCATCTGTGAATTAAAAGAAAATGTGTTCATGCATCTAGAGTTCAAGGATGAGCGGCACAGAAGGAAATGAAAATGAGACTCTCACCAATCTTGTAGAGATAGCGAGACTGGGTCAGGGGAATAAAAATGTATTTAAGATACTCAAAAAGAGAAAGGATAAGTCAGGAATTTTGTGCCATCCAAGCTGACGTTAGGTGAAAAATGCTTTGGCGTCCAGGTGGTCATGAGAGGTCTTGGGTGAGATGGACCTCATGGTCCCTTTCAGAGGAGGAGCAGACACGAGACAACACAACCACTAGGAAGTCATTGCTGCAGCACAGATTGAAAAGACCACGCCTGGCAGTGACTTTCAGTGGAGACCACATCTTTCCGGTTCCTTTCCAGAGAGTGCTGGTGAGGGCACTCACTAGGTGACTGCTCCCGGACCCTTTGGACTTCTACCTTTGCTAAGCTTGTTTTCCTACACTGTGCTTTATTAGACAAAACCATATGAAAACCAACTGGTGCTCGGTGATGATTTAATATCAGAGCTCGCAGAGGACTGGTGAGGAGGGCCGTGGCTGCTGTTGTGTCTCCTCCTGTGTGGTTCAAGCTTCTGATGGTGTGGGAAGCTCCAGCTCCTCTGGGTCCAAGGACTCCACACTGCAGACTTCTGAGCAGCTGAAGATGTCTGCAAGAAAGACACAGGAGCAGGGGTCAGTGGGGGGATAGGGATGCAGCAGGGGTGTGGGCAGTGGGGTGGGAGTACAGCACTCACAGGGCTCCTGATCTCAGGATCTCCCGAACTCAGCAGCAGTCAGGGTCGTGGTCACTGAGGCCCATTTGCTAGGGCGAATTCCCCCAGGCATTCATGGGACAGCCTTCAGGGAGGGGACCCCTTAAAATGTGAACTTGATGCACAGGAAAGGGCAAGTCTCTCGGGCCCTAGGATTTCTCTCTCTCTCTCTCTCATTTACTAAATATAAATTTCCAAAGTACAACTTTTGGATTGTAGCGGCTTTTTTCCCCCATAAACTCCCTCCCACCACAACCATCCTATCTTCCACTCCCTCTCCCATCCCATTCACATCAAGATTCATTTTCAATTATCTTTATATACAGAAGATCAGTTTAGTTTACACTAAGTAAAGATTTCAACATTTTGCACCCACACAGAAACACAAAGTATAGAGCACTGTTTGAGTACCAGTTATACGTTAATTCACATAGTATAACACATTAAGGACAGAGATCCTACATGAGGAGTAAGTGCACAGTGACTCCTGTTGTTGGTCTAACAATTGACACTCTTATCTATGACTTCAGTAATCACCCGAGGCTCTTGTCATGAGCTGCCAAAGCTATGGAAGCCTCTTTTTTTTTTTTTTTTTTTTTTTGGACAAGTAGAGTTAAACAGTGAGAGAGGAGACAGAGAGAAAGGTCTTCCTTCCATTGGTTAACCCCCCAAATTGGTGCTATGGCCAACGTGCTGTGGCCAGCTTGTTGCGCCAATCCTAAGCCAGGAGCCAACTTCCTCCTGGTCTCCCATGCAGGTTCAGGGTCCAAGCACTTGGGCCATCCTCCACTGCCTTCCCAGGCCACAGCAGAGAGCTGGACTGAAAGAGGAGCAACTGGGACAGAATCCAGTGCCCCAACCGGGACTAGAACCTGGGGTTCCAGCGCCACAGGCAGAGGATTAGCCTAGTGAGCCACGGCGCTGGCCTGGGAGCCTCTTGAGTTCACCAACTCCCATCTTGTTTAGACAAGGCCATAGTCAAAGTGGAAGTTCTCTCCTCCCTTCAGAGAAAGGTAACTCTTTCTTTGATGGCCTGTTCTTTACACTGGGATCTCACTCACAGAGATCTTTCATTTAGGTCGTTTTTTTTTTTTTTTTTCCCGAGTGGCTTGGCTTTCCATGCCGGAAATACTCTCATGGGCTTTTCAGCCATATCCAAATGCCTTAAGGGCTGATTCTGAGGCCAAAGCGCTGTTTAAAACATCTGCCATTCTGTGAGTCTGCTGTGTATCCTGCTTCCCATGTTGGATTGTTCTCTCCATTTTAGTTCTATCAGTTAGTATTAGCAGACACTAGTCTTGTTTATGTGTCCCTTTGACTATTAATCCTATCATTATGATCAATTATGAACTGAAGCTGATCACTTTGACTAGTGAGATGGCATTGGTACATGTCACCTTGATTGGATTGAATTGGAATCGCCTGGTATGTTTCTAGCTCTACCATTAGGGGTAAGTCCGATTGTGCATGTGCCAAACTGTGCATCTCCTCCCTCTCTTATTCCCACTCTTATATTTAATGGGGATCACTTTTCAGTTAAATTTCAGCACTTCAGAATAATTGTGTGTTAAGTAAAGAGTTCAACCAATGGTACCAAATAGAACAAAAAAATACTAAAAGGAATAAAGTAGTAAGTTGTTCCTCAATAGTCAGGACAAGGGCTGATCAAGTCACTGTTTCTCATAGTGTCCATTTCTCTTCAACAAGTTTCCTTTTAGGTGCTTAGTTAGTTGTCACCAATCAGGGAGAACATATGATATTTATCCCTTTGGGACTGGCTTATTTCACTCAGCATGATGATTTTCAGATTCCTCCATTTTGTTGCAAATGACCGGATTTAATTTTTTTTTTACTGCTGTATAGTATTCTATAGAGTACATGTCCCATAATTTCTTTATCCAGTCTACTGTTGATGGGCATTTAGGTCGATTCCATGTCTTAGCTATTGTGAATTGAGCTGCAATAAACATTGAGGTGCAGACAGCTCTTTTATTTGCCAATTTAATGTCCTTTGGGTGAATTCCAAGGAGAGGATTGGCTGGGTTGTATGGTAGGGTTATATTCAGGTTTCTGAGGAATCTCCACACTGGCTTCCACAGAGGCTTTACCAGTTTGCATTCCCACCAACAGTGGGTTAGTGTCCCTTTTCCCCACTTATTCACCAGCATCTGTTTTTGGTAGATTTGTGTAAGTAAGCCGTTCTATCCTGGTCCTGGGATTAAAAAGCCAAGGCCTACTCCCCTGGGTCTGATGACACAGGGTGGGGCCGTGATCCTGCCCAGTCTGACCACACCCTCAGGATCCAGGATCCAGCCTGTGACCCACATCTTAACTACAGACAACTGCCCCAGCTCTTCGGTTTCCTTCCCTAATCCTGTAGAACTTCTTTCTATCCTCCCTGTAGATCTGATCTCAAGCATGTAATTGGAAACAGTTATTTTGTGGCACTAAAACCATATCGTGATTGCTTTAGTACCTGTCAGCATGGAACTGGGATGGAAGAAACTTCTTCTGAAAGGGTCGTAAAACTAGTGTGTGTGTGTAATTGAAGTGTAAAATCAAAGCACCGACAAGAAGAACAGAGGGACTTGTGGCCCTGCTCCTGTCACTCTCCAAAGTGAGCTTTGCCTTGAATTGATGTCAGTGTTTCTGTTAGAACTTGACAGCTATACAGGTGATTTTATATCCCCCCAATAAAACAGTTTAAACATATTTTAAAAAGCCTCGGTTGTCACCCTCTAAGAAAAGGGGCTGAGGGCCCCCTGAGGATTGGGGAAATCCCAGCAGCCCCTTGTTCTGCACTGGCCCCTAAGTGGTGTCAGGATGGGCCGGGTACCCACAGGGCTGCAAAGGTGGATCTGTGGCCTCTTCTGGTGTGAAAAGGAGCCCAGAGGTGCCTCCCTCTGTCCATCCTCACCTCATTGTCTCTAGGTGGAGGAGCTCAGAGAAAATACCAGTGTCCCACCACAGCTGGGGAGGTTCCCTGTTGGCATCCATGTCGGGCAGGCAGGAAAGTGCCCTCCAGAGGGAGGTGTTGAGCGGCTCTGGGGCTCTTCCAGAAACACCACCACCCGTGGCCACACTGAAGCCATTTACATGCCAGTTGTACCAGCACCCCCAGCCTTCCCTTCAGATGTAAACAGCTCCTGGGGGCTCAGCCTGGAAGCCCGAGGGGAGCCCTGGGACCACCTCAGGGTACATCCTTCACTCACCTGCGTGGATCCTGAATAGCCATTCCTCTCCACTCTCCAGGTCAGCCTCGACGGCAGCCTCTCCACCTCTGGGCTCCAGTTTGTTGGCTTCCCTGAGGTGTCACAAAGAATGTGAAGCAATGGAGTCCATGTGCCCTTACTTCCCTGACCCCGAGCTACCTGCTCTAAACTCACAATTCCTGATCTTCATCGAGGTCCTCCATGTCCTGAAGACTTTGGGGATAGTTCATGTCCAGGGAACATGTGGACAGCTGGAAGGAGACAAGTATATTTCCTGAACCAGGCATTAAGGAAAAGCGCTGTCCTGGGGGACATGGAGGCCAGAGTCAGACTTCCCAGGAGTCCTCCCTCCATTGACACTGGGACCCTGCCTGCCTGTCCCCAGCCCAGCTGCCTGTGTGGGCCAGTTGGGTTCCTCAGCACCATTTCATAGTGCAGTCCGGGGGTGAGGAGTGAGGGCAAGGCTGATGAAGGGAGAGGGGAGGGCTGCAGAGAGACTGGATCAGCATCCACAGTGCAAGGACATCCACTGCCTGGATGCCACCAGGTCCTTCAAGATGCGATTCATCCACTGTGGTGAGGTGGGAATGTGGGAGAAGCAGGATCAGGGGCTTGTGAGCAAGAAAGCAAGAGAATCAGAAGAGATGAAAGAAGAAATCACTTACTCCCAGATCGCTGCTCCCGAGGGAATGTTCCGATGCTGCCACATAGCCTTCCATGTGCACCAGAGCAGGGGTGTTGAGGTTGCCAGAGAGAAGGAAAGGGGAGAGTTAGACTTGAGGTGAGGACTCGGATCCCTGCTGCTGGTTAGATGATGTGGGTCAACCTTGGACCCCATGTCTATATCCCTATCCCAGGCCTAGATGGCTTCACCTCTGTTATAAGTGAGAGGATCTCTGAACTTTGCCTTCTTCTTCCTGCCTCAGATTCCCATCACTGTGCCTAAGAAGTATCACCTTGTTCCTCCATAGGTAGCCACTGGGTCGGTGTGTGCAACTCATTGTTTTCCATCCCTCGTGTTTCCCTTCCTCTATTTTGTCTCATAACTCTTGTCCATTTCCTTTGTCCTTGTCATCTTCTACCAGTCATATTATTGTCTGATATGGGAGCTCTGGAGGCCAAGATAAAGATATACTGCCACCTGGGGCTGGCATTGTGGTGCAGCAGGTTCAAGCACCACCTGTGGGGACCCCTCCATGGGATCACTGGTTGGTGTCCCTGCTCCTCCACTTCTGATCCAGCTCCCTGCTAAAGTGCCTCAGAAAGCAGTGTAAGATGGCTTGTGCTTGGGCCCTGCCAGCTATTTGGGAGAGTCTGATGGAGTTTTGGACTCCTGATTTGGCCTGGTCCAACCTGCTCCTTGAGGTTCTATGGGGACTGAGCCAGTGGATGGAAGATTTCCCTCTGATTTCCCTCTTTGTCTATAACTCTGCCTTTGAAGTAGTAAATAAATCTTTACAAAACGTATTGCCATGCACAGCAATACATCTATAGATCACTTACATGGGGAACAAGTGTCATGGACGCTTGTTGGGCCTTGGAAAGGTAATGAGGACCAACCCCACATGTCTGGGGTAACCTCATGGAGTTTGGAAATATTGAATCATCACAAGAATCCCATGTTTCCTGATCCACTTGAAAAGATGACCCAAAGAGGAGAGGAAATTTAATTTGTTCAAATTCTGGTAGTCGGCCAAGGAGGCAACAGGGTGTCCACAGCAGGTGTATTCTTGTCCATATCAATAAATGGGACTTGCTAGGGTTTTCACTGAGCAGTGGGAGGACTGGGAAGTAGGAAGTTGGCAGGCCTGAGGACAGGGAACGTGCTAGGCATGACTGGAGGGGGAACAGGCTGTGTTTGAAGCAGTGCATCTGAGGGGAATAGTGATGCCCAGTCCTGCTGCCCAGAGGCCCTCCACTGAGCCCAGTGCATTCCAGGAGATGAGGTCAGCAGGACCGCGTGTGTGTCCAGCCCAGGATCCCCTAACACACATCCTCTGGGCAGCCTGTACAGCTATGCAGTGTCTCCAGTAGCAGCTGGATAATGGCCTGTCACACAGTCTACTCCAAACACTGGACTTGGAGGAGATTAGGAAGCCAAGATGAACCCAGAGTAATGCTTGGCCCTCACAACTCTAAGACGCTGGGGCCTCCCCAGTCAGCCCAGAGCAAGTATTCTTTAACTCAACTGACCCTGGTGGTGTGTCGGGGAGGGGGGTGCTCTTCTTCCTTCTGCCCTGAGCTGAGGATGAAGCAAGGAGCCCTTACTGAGACACAATGGCAGCACCTTGCTCTTTGACCTTCAACCTTGTAAGAAAGAAATTTCTGTTCCTGATTAGTTACAGAGTCTCAGGTATTACGTTGTGGCCAGAAATGGACGAAGACAATGGTCAGTGCAAAACCCAGACATCTCTTGTGTTCAGTTGGAAGGTAGTGCTGTCCTGTCACAATGCAGTGGATTTGATCTTTGCAATGGAAAAGCTGGGGTGGCCAGTATTAAAGCAAATGTAAAGTTTTAAATAGTAAAGCAAGAAATGATAGTTAACAATTTCTATTGCTCCAATCCCATGGGCATAAAACCTCTTCCTACTCTATAATTAATATAAAAAAGAACTAATCAGACGTCTACATACAATGTCTTTTTTCCTCCTGAGTTCCTATGTCCTCTCAGGAGTCCACAGCAGCAGATAACCCAAGCATTGCCCTAATTTGACCCTCTGGTCTTTGTGGGTGTTGCTCCTACCTGAAGAGGCTTCATCGTCACTGGTATAGTCAGAAACGCTCTGTAAGACCCAATCTTGAGAGACACAAACACAGACAGTAAGTATTCACAGAGTGTCTTGCCCGTTCCTCCCCTGAATTGCTCAGCATGACCCTGCCCCTTGCTCTGTGCTCTCAGCCTCTTCCTGGGCTCTATGGACCTGACCTTCAGGCAGACATTGACCACAGCTTCAAGCCTTCCAGGGAGGGAGAGGAGCTGACAGCACCACCTCTCAATGTCTCACTTTCCCTAGTGCACTGAAATATGGTGCCTCCATCCTGCATCTGAAACCCCTCACTTTTTTATATACATATTCCTGTAACCATGCAGCAATACCTCTGTGATTGTTTTTTTACAGAGAACTGATAGTGGCTTCAAAGGAACATAATTAGGGTAATACACACAAACTGCCAAACTCAGACACTCAGAACTGTAACACATGGGTACCCACATAGATAAAGCCCACCCCCATGCACAAGCCAGTATCTTCCAGGGACCCCAGAAAATGATCATTACCCTTTATGAGGAAGTTAATTTCCCACCAGCGCACTCCTAGTCCTCTGTCATAGCAGGAATTGGGCGTCAGGTGGCCTTTCACACTAAAGCCCCCAAGATAGTCCCATTTGTGCTGTCATCTGGACTATTCATACTATAGGGAGTAAATGTTTCCCGAATACATACCACTTGCTGTTCGTATTGAAATCACCTGTAATTAGAAAATGGCACCATGAGGGTCTGAACACTCTGTGTCCCTTTGCACCCGTCTTTAATACCCTTGGTGACACTGGGAAACCCCATGTGAAAGAGTGGTCCTATGGAGGGAACCCAAAGATGTGAGCAGAGCGATCACACTCAGGCCAGCAGGCATGAGCTCTTCATGGGGGACGTGTCTCTCCAGTCCACTGTGGTGGGAAGTCACAAAATTCCTTTCAAAAGAGGAGAAGTGCTGCAGAGAAAAGCTTGCTGTGGTCCAGTCCTGACAGTCATTTTGTCCCTGTGTCCCGGGTCAGCTCTCTGTTGGTGTAAACTCTCCCTCTCAGTGGCCCTCACCATGCACAGCGTGTATCATGGACCCTATCCATGTTCAGATTTTTCTTCTCTTCATCTGGTTGAGAACGGAAGAAGCCGAGGAAGGAACATTTCTGTTTTAGAGGAAGGCGGGGGCCCTTACCTCAGTGTACTCTGGAGTTTCTTTATCCTCCGTGTCACCAGGAAGCTCCTCCCATGCATCCTCCAGGGGCACTAAAAGGACATATGAGAACTGTCAGTACACTGGTGCATCAGGGAGCATTGTTGGATATGGGCATGGGGCGAGGGTTAAGGCCGAGGAGAAGAACGTGAAAGACCTGAGAAGCAGAGCCTTAAACATTCTAGTCAAGGCAGCTTCATTCATGGGAACTATTTGGGGTCAATACCACCACGGTTGCTGTATTTCAGTAAGAGTCCTCGGACGACTCCTGCATGTTTAGAAGCCAAATAAACGGCTACTGTCGTCTTGATGTTTCCCAAGGTACTACTACTCAGGGATCAATATCTGTTTATTGTATTTGAATATGTCATCTCTCCTATGAGCTTCTGAACTTAATTAAAAGCAACCATTAGTGGGAGAAGGACTCAGTTGTAGGCAAAGCAACATGTTCATTTATTGCCAATCCCTAGGTACCACACAAGTAAATGAAGAAGAAGTAAAAATGGTGAAATTCCACCATTTAAAAATGAGCACCAGGCATTATGGTAAAACTTTTCTCCTGATCTTATTGTTTTTATTACCATTAGAAATGGTATCTTTATGGATTATAGCATAAGAATTCATTGTATGCAGACAGTGTGTGATGATCAAATCATGTTGACCTTTCCAGCTCCCTAAATATATTTTAAACTGTTTTCATTAGTATTAAATACTTTTCACATATGTTGGGAGTATGTTTCATATCCAGCTAAGCCATGGAATTGTGACCTAACCATCAGACACATGTGGGGTGAGGGTTGAATGAGCTCACTTACATAAAATGTGGAGGGTGATCAGGTTCTTTTTTGTTTTTGTTTTTTGAGAATTGAACCTTGAGCTGTGCATTTGGGAACACTTTTTCTGTGGGAAGTATGTACACATATACACATCCAAGCACTTTCAAAGACATACACGCTCACTCCTAAAAACTCACCATACTGGGGCACAGAAACCCCCACCATCTAAATGACATAGCTATTTCCAGAGACTGCCTTAGATGCCTGTAGCTATGTGCTAGTCTTTCTGGTTTTTGTTTTACCACACCCTCAATCTTTTTAATCCACCAGGAAGCTGGAATCAGGTTGGCTCTCCAGAAGAGAACCGGCAGGAAGGTCCCAGTGTCTCCTCCCTTCAGTTGTTCCTCAGCACCTGAGGCATTCTAGAATACGTACAGTGTCCACTGGATCCTGAGTCCACCTGCAGTCAGAGAAAGGAAGTCACTGTGAGATCAGATACTGTTTGCACAGGTCTCTTCTCCTGGTGCTGACCTTGGGAAACTTGATGGGACACAGTGCATGAGGCAAATGCCCCAAATAAAGCACAGAGGATACTTGTGTGAAATACGTGAGCTTTTCACAGCCCATTTTAGGTGTTCATTTTGGTTGGCAAATGCAACATTCATTTGTGAAAATGAAAACCTGGGGGTTGGCCTTGTGGCACACTGGGTTAGGCTGCCCCCTGTGAGGCAAGCATCCCATATCAGAGCACCAAATCAAGTCCAGGCTGCCCTGCTGCTGCCAGTTCCCTGCTCATGTACCTGGGAAGGCAGTGGAGGATGTCCCAAGTATTTGAGTCCCTTCCAACCAGTGGGAGACCCCCCCAGATGGAGTTCCTAGCTCCTGGCTTCCACATGGCCCAGCCCCAGCCTTTATAGCCATTTGGGAAGGTAACCAGAGGATTTAAGATCTTTGTCTGTCTGTCTCTCTGTTATTCTGCCTTTCAAATAATGAATAAATCTTTTAAATCATAAAATATTTAAACTATGCAGAACTGCTCCTATGGAAAACGCCCAGCACCACATCACTTGTAATTGATGCTGTGATTACAGGAGACCCTCTTGAGTCATGTCTCACTTTATAACAGACATGCCCTGGGCTTTCCCCACCAAATAAACTGTGGAAGTCATCTTCAGTATAGGCGTTCAGATTTTCGTATCTGAGAAAAACGTTGCCTGGGCCTGATGTTGTGACACAGTGAACGGAACTGCTGCCTGCAGTGCCAGCAGTCCATCCTGCAGTGCCAGTAGTCCATCCTGCAGTGCCAGTTTGCATCCTGGTTGCTCAGCTTCCAATACAATGCCATGCTGTTGTGCCTGCGGAGGCATGGAGAATGTCCCCTATCACTCATGTGGGAGATCTGGATAGTGCACTGGACTCCTGGCTTTGGCCTGGACCAACTCTGGCCTTTGCAGGCATCTGGGGAGTAAACTACTAGATGGAAGATCTTTTGTTCTCTTCCCCTGTCTCTGTGCAACTCTGCCTTTCAAATAAGTAAGTAAATAAGACTAGTGATTGTATACCAGGAACATTTCTTTCTGTGACCAAAAACCCCAGTCATACCTTGCCAAGAGATGTGACCTCCTCCTCTGCTCTGTCTCTTGGAATCGCTTCCACCAGGTCCTCAGGAGCAGCTAGGAGAACCACGGGGTAACTGTCAGGTGTTGTGGATGAGTTCCGCAGGGAGACTTGCTTGCTGTGGACATGGGCCTAGGCTAGGTGGGGATGGTTGGTGAGCAGTGAACAATGTCAAGAGTTCTGTGCTGCACTCAGTAACAGAGCAAGAAAAAGACAAGCCAGCCCTGCACCCACAAGTAGCAGGAAGGCCACCTGATGTGGGCTTGGAACTGCACACGTGCCACTGCTGGGCCATCCTCCCTGGTGGATGACAAAGCCCAAGAAGAGGAGCAGGAAAGAAATGAGAAGGAGAGTTTTGGCTTTCTTACTACCAGCAACCAAATCATTACAAAACAGTCAATTTAGAAATAGGCAAATGCCATAGTGCACTGATTCCTTGATGATGTCTCATCATTGCTCCTGTGCAAAATGGGCGTGGAAATGCCCAAAATGTAGCCCATGGAAATCCCCACATTTTTCTTGTTGTGTCCCAAGATCATTTACCTCCATGAATCTACATAAGCAGCTATTACATTTGCCATCTTTCCTTTCAGGTATTTTTAAATTGCTGTGGGCAAGTAGACATTTATTATCTGAATCACTTGTAAGTGAAAATTTCAGTGGCATGAATTACTTGGCAGTGCTGTGTAAGCACCACCCCTGTGTGCCCCAACAGTTTTCATCATACCCAGTCTAAACTCTGCATCTATAAAGGAAGAACTTTACCTTCTCCTCCTTCCATCCCCAACTAATCTGTACTTCCAGTCCTTTGAATTTGCCTGTTGTAGACATGCCATTGTATTAAAACCTACAGTGTTTGTCTTTCTGTGTCCACCTTATTACAGTGTCAGGTGTTACCATGTCCATCCCTGGTCTGGTATAAAACGTAAATTCACTTTTACATATTAAAACTCTTCCAGTGTGTTCATATACCACATTGTCATTACTCATCTGTTTGTTGTTGGATACTGGGAAATAATCCAGATTCTGTTGTTTCTGTTTTCTGCTTGCTGTGAACACTTAGGTACAGAGAGATACCTGCTTCATCATCTGCCGTCCACTTTTTGGTGATACACAGAGTGTGACAGAAAGGGAGAGACTACCTCAAAAAAGCCAACATAGGGGCTGGCACCATGGCACAGTAGGTTAATCCTCTGGCTGCAGCGCTGGCATCCCATATGGGCACTGGTTCTAGTCCCAACTGCCCCTCTTCCAGTCCAGCTCTCTGCTATGGCCTGGGAAAGCAGTGGAAGATGGCCCAAGTCCTTGGGTCCCTGCACCACGTGGGAGACCAGGAAGTTGTGCCTGGCTCCTGGCTTCGGATTAGCACAGCTCCAGCCATTAAAGCCATTAGCTCTAATTTATTCTTATAGTCAGATCTCAGAATAAGGTCAGTATTAGTGACAAATATGGACTTTCTGTAATAAAGCAAATGTTGTTGAACAGTCTAGATCAATATTTACTGTGCACTTGCCTAATAGTAGAGCCTCAGAATTCTTGAGGCAAAAATGGATGGAACTACAAGGGCAGATAGACAAATTCAGTATTTTTTTTTTTTGAGATTTATTAGAGGAGGCTGCACTGTGATGTAGCAGGTTAAGCAGCCACCTGCAGTGCTGGCATCCCATATGGGTGCAGGCTTGAGACTAGGCTGCTCCATTTCCAATCCAGCTCTCTGCTATGGCCTGGGAGAGCAGTAGAAGATGGTCCAAGTCCTTGGGCCCCTGCACCCATGTGGGAGACCTGGAAGAAGCTCCTGGCTTCAGATGAGCCCAGCTCCAGCCACTGCAGCCAATTGCAGATGGAAGATTCCTCTCTCTCTCTGCCTCTCCTTCTGTCTCTGTGTAACTCTGATTTTAAATAAATAAATAAATCTTAAAATATAAAAGGTTTATTAGAGTCAGAGACCTCCAGTAGAGTGGCATGGGGGGGCACAAATTCACTACTATTGAAAATTGACAGATTGAGCAGGAATGAAACAAGCCAGGTGGAGTTGAAATGAACAGCAGTATGAGGGCTTCAGCATGTTCCCACCCCTTTCACTTGAAGGACCTGTGAAGGTGACCTTATTTAGGCATGGAGTCATTGGAGGATTATCCAGTTAATATGAATTCATATTGGAGTAGCAAGGACTTGTTCCCATATGACTATGATTGGCATTTTTACAAGATGAGGAAACAGGTCCAAGATGGAAGGATGCCATGAAATGATGGGGGCAGAAATTCAGGTGCTATGGTAGGCACACAGGAGGCCCAGGATTTCCAGGAAACCAGCAGAAGCCGGGAAGGGACAGGAAAGATTAGTCCTGATGGGTTTCTGTGGGAGGGTGACTATGCATAAACCTAGATTTCTGACACCCAATCTCCAGACCTGTGGGAAAATAAAATGTCATGTACTTCAAACTGACCAACCAACCAGGCACTTGATTATGGCAGCCCAAGAAAATTATTAACCCTCAACTAACTATTTTGATTGGCGTGTAGAGACATTTCAGCCATGAGAGAAACACATTCTTCTCAGGTTCATATGAAGAAGTCTCCAAGGCAGATCAAAGTATGAGCTCTGCCGCACAACCACTTAAAGTAATGTATGTCACACAGCTTGTGCCACTGGGCAACTATGGTAATACAATAGAGTTCAATCAATGCAATGAAGATTACTTGGTAAATTTTGCAAGAACTATGGAAGCTAAATAACATACTCTCCAAAACAAATGGGACAAAGAAGACTGTATAGACATTTTAAACTATTTTGAACGAAGCAAATAAAAACTCCTTTTGCAACTTTGGGTTGCAATGAAGCAGTGCTCAGAAGGAAAATGGAGCCCTTGAGTGAAATACTTTAGAAAACAATGATGATCTAAAATCAATAAGGGATTCTTACAACCTAGAAAAGTAGGTTGTAAGTAGAAAAGCAATCTGATGTAAATTAGATAAAAAATGAAAAAATAGCAATTTTCTCAGAAATGAATGTAATAGGAAATAGGAAATGGGCAGAATAAAACAAAAAGTCAAAAAATATTTTTTTTGAAAAAAATGCATAAGATTGTGAAACCTCCGCCTGTCTAAGCACAAGGCAAAAAGAGAAGAAACAATGTCTGCTACTGCAAATGAGAAGGGAATCCTCACCTTTCATGGCATGGACAGGAAAAGGAAAGAAAAAAGTACTTTACATACTGTATGCCCACAAGTAGGTTCAACGAAGCCTGAAATTCCTTCAGAGTCAGAAACTACCCAAACTAACCCATGGGCCCGAGCCTTTGAAGAGAACTTTACAGGTACAAAAGGCGAAAGAAGGTGTCAGGGCCATGTGGCTTCATTGGTGAACTCCAGTCAGTTTTACCAAGAAAAATGTCATCCCCATCCAAGCAAGGGGCCATAGTCCTAGGTGTTTACCCAATTAATTTAAAAAACTTTGTCCCCACAGAACCCTGCCACATGACTGTTTCTGGTGGCTTTCTTCCTGATTGCTTAAATTGGAAACCAGGACCAAGAACATTGACCCATCTATCCAAGGGGGTATAACTCAGTGATGAAAATCATTGAGCAGTCAAGCCACAAAAAGGAGCAGAAGAATTCTTATGTAAGTTACCAAATCTAATTCCAACTCTATGAAATTGTGAAAAAGAATGACTAATCAGATATTTAAAATGGCCAGTTCTAGGGTCATGTTCTGGGGTCATTCAAAGGTTCTGGAAACATGAGTAAAGATGAATAACTCCTAGGACTGTACCACCAGAACCAACCTTAGTGCAGACTTGGGAGTTGAGTCAATGATAACATTTCTTTATTGGTTCAGTCTCCATAACAAATGTACCCTACTAATGGAAGTGTCATCAGAAAAAGGGAAGTGGGAGTCCAGTATGAGAACTTTAGGAGCTATCTGTTCAGTTTTCCTATTTTATCTCCAATTGTTAATATTAGCATGAAATCTGGTGGCACTCTCTCAGTAAGATGTCCATTTCAGCCCATGTTGCACAATCGGGCAAATGTCTGAACAATACCTTGAGATGTTACTACTAACAGTGACCCCAAGTTTAAGTTGTTAACATGTCTTCCCTGTGTAGTGGTCACCCTGCTGATTGAGTTGACCAATTCTAATTTTGCAGTCATGGAATGAAAGACACAGATAGCATAGCTTTTTAAGAGTTTTGTCTTAACTATGAGGCCCTGAATAAAGCAGAATCTGATTGTTGAATGAGCTTCATGATTGAATTTGCAGAGTACCTTCAACTGATTCCTTTGTTGTGGGCATCCTGTTCTTTGGCAAGACATGGATTTTTCCGGCCTTCTGTGTGGAATGGACAGTCGATGTACTTGACCTCCGACTTCCTTTTCGTCTAAAACTCTTTAGACAAGAACCTGGAACAGTATGACAATACAGACAGCTGTTGACATCCAGCTGGCAGGAGACCACAGAGAAGTGTATGATCATTGCAGTTCCTCACTTTCTTCCCAGTTTTCCCATTCAATAGTGGATCAGGTTGTTGAAAGGAGTTCGTGTGGTTCTCAGTACTGAATTGGTTAATATGGGGGAGAGTCATTAGAACACAAGCCCAACCCCTCTCCCTGTCTCTCTTCTGTCACTCTGCTTGCTCTTCTACTTTTCCACAATGATGGGACACAGCATGGGACCCTTGATATGGGCACCTGATCTTTGACTCCTAGACTTGAGTATCCTGAGCTTGGGGGTCTTCTTTCTTTGTAATTTACCCTGTCTAAGATGAATTTTTAATGCCATAGAAAACTTAATATCTGTCCTTCAGAGAAAGTGGCTGAGTAGTCTCAAATACCTGTCTGAAAAAGGCAATGTCTGTACCAACTCTGTGATTGCACCTTCATGCCCATGACTTTTCTCACCAAAACCCAGTCCCTAGGAACTCTTCACCTCTCTCTAGACCCTGCAGGGACAGCATACACAGTTCCCTCTCCCATTAGTGAGGTTCATCCATGGCCAGGCTTGCCCATCCAACCCATGATTCTGCCTGAAGACCATCAGGCAGGCCCCTTCTCTCTGTCTTCAGATGTCTGCCCCACTGACCAACGGCGCTGTCCCTCCTCCCCGTTTCCCTGTAACCCCCAAACAGCAGGGTTCATGTGTTTATCCACCCCACCCTGAAATCCCAGTTTCTTCCAATGTGACAAAAAGATATCTGGGTTCAGACTGTTCTTACAGTCTTGGTCTCAGATGGTGACCTCTACAGACAGAAGAGGCTGGCTTGAAAGTGCCTTTTTGTGTGATGTCTGTGTTGTGTTTGGTCTTAATTTTTCCTGACTGAAGAGAGTAGTGTGAGTTTCTTTCCTATCATCATTCTCTGGATAAGGTGCAAACAAACTTGACATTGGAAATAATGTGTTTCTCTAAATTTAGGAAAGATTTTGAAACAACAAACTTAACAGAAGCATCAAAAGTAGAAACTGAATAATGTGGATGACCAACTATCTTTATAAATCTGTAGACAGCCTGGAATGGGGAAATGACAGTCCATGAGGAGAGTGATTAAGCAGAAGGTAAGTGGCCGGTGGAGAAGCAGCATTGTGGAGGTCAGTGTGGCCTACCTGCTGGACAGCAGTTGAGATTTCCCATCGCGGACCACTCTGGATAGGGCGATACACACGTTCCCACCTCACTCAAGTTTGAACCTTTCAGTTCAAGAGAGTGACAGTTGGAATGGCAGGATGATGTCACTCACCTTGTTACCCTGGCGACAGGACACCATGGAATTTTCAAAGTGAGCCATGCCACACTGTAGGTGATGCTGTACTGCTGTCTACACACATATTTTTCAGTGTCCAAGCATGGTCATTTTAGAGTCCAAGTTTTGTTTCCAAAACTGACTCCAAGACCCACACATTATCATTCCCTCCTTGTGAAGTAAGTTGAGTGACTTAAGAGGATCTGTTTCCAATATAGTTGAGGTAACAGTTTGAATGAGAGGCATGACCTAGCACTGTACAGCATCATGTCATCTGCAAACATGGATATTTGGTTTCATCTTCTGTGACATTTGAAGCTCATTGTTTCTTCAATTCTGTAATTGCTCATGCTAATACTTTCTAATTTTTAAGATATATTTATTTATTTGAAAGGCAGAGTTACAGAGAGGCAGAGGCGGAGGCAGAAGCAGAAAGAGAGAGAGCGAGAGAGAGGTCTTCCATCCACTGGTTCACTCCCCAGATGGGTGCAACTGCCAGAGCTGTGCCGATCGAAGCCAGGAGCCAGGCGCTTCTTCTGGGTCTTCTACGTGGGTACAGGGGCCCAAGGACTTGGGTCATCTTCCACTGCTTTCCCAGGCCATAGCAGAGAGTTGAATCAGAAGAGAAGCATCCAGGACAGAAATTGGCACCCATAAGGGATACTGGCACTACAGGCAGTGTCTTTACTCACTACGCCACAGCACAGCGCCCCGCTGCCCATGCTCATACTTTCAACACTATATCAAGTACGAGTGGTAAAAATTGGACATCCTTGTCTTGTTCTGGATCTGCTTTCAAGTGTTCTGAATTCAGGATGATACTGATTGCCAGTTTGTCATATACATACATGCACACACATGTAGCTGTATCATTTTGAGATATGCTGCTTGTAGAACTAATTTGTTGAGGGTTTTTATAGAGATGGGATGCTGAGTCATGATTTCTCTGCATCTATCAAGATGATCATATGGTGTTCTTCAGTCTGCTACTGTGACTTATATTTATGGGTTTGTGAATGTTGAACCACACTTGCACCTCTGGGGTAAATGCTAGTTGATCATGGTATATGATCTTTTTGATGTAGTGTTGGATTCAGTTTGCTAATCTTTTGTTGAGCATTTCTACATCTGTGTGTATCAGGAATATTGGTCTATAGTTTACTTTTTATGTTATGTCTTTGTTTGGTGTTGGTATCAGAGTAACACTGGCCTCATAAAAAGAATTCAGCAGAATTCTTTCATTTTCAGTGTTTTGGAATAATTTGCAAAGTATTGGAGTTAGTTCCTATCTAAATGTTCTGTAGAATTCAGTTGTAAAGACATCAGGTCCTGGACCTTTCTTTGACAGGAGACTTTAGGTACTTCTTCAATCGCATTGTTATGGTTTTCTATATCTTCTTGAAGTAATATTGGCAGATAGCGTGCACCCAGGAATTCATCCATCTCTTCAAGGTTTTCTAAGTTGATAGCACAAAGTCATTCACAGGAGTCACTTGTAATTCTTTGTGTTTCTGTGGTATCATTTTTCATCTCTAATTTTATTTATTTTAGGTTTTTTCTCTATTTTCTTTGTTAGTTGGCTAAAGATTTACCTGTTTTGCTTATTTTTCAAAATCCATCTTTTCCTTTTTTTTTTTGATTTTAAGAGTTGTTAGTTTTGTTTGAGTTTCATTAATTTCTGCTCTGATTCTCTTGATTTCTCACCTCCTACTAATTTTTGATATGGTTTTTCTTGCTTTTCCAAGTCTTTAACATGAATATTAGATAATTTATTTGAGATCTTTCCATTTTAAGGGAAGCTTGTTGTTGTAAACCTTCCTCGGAATACTGCATTGGCTGTCCTCAGATTTTGATATGTGTTGTTGATATTCTCATTTGTTTCAAGAATTTTTATTTCTACTTTAATTTCTTCCATGATCCATTAGTCATTCAGTAGCATGTTGTTTAATTTCCATGTATTTGCAGATTTTCTGTTGTTACAATTAATATTTTTAAAGATTTATTTATTTATTTGAAAGTCAGAATTACACAGAGGAGAAGCAGCGGAGGGTGGGGGGCGTCCATTCGCTGGTTCACTCACCAGTTAGCCACAATAGCTGGAGCTATGCTGATTCGAAGGCAGGATCCAGGAGTTTCCTCCAGGTTTCCCACATGGGTGCAGAGGCCCAAGGAGTTGGGCCATCTTCTACTGCTTTCCCAGGCCATAGCAGAGAGCTGGATCGGAAGTGGAGCAGCCAGGACTCGAACCAGCTCCCATATGGGATGCTGGCACTGCAGGAGGCAGCTTCACCCGCTACACCACAGCTCTGGCCTGCATAATTGATTTCTAAATGTTTTCCTTTGTGGCTTGAAAATATACATGATGTTCATTTATTTTTTGTTTACTGAGTCTTGATTTGTGTCCTCATCTGGGGTCTATCCTAGAAAATGTTCCATGTGCTGATGAGTAGAATGTGTACTCTATAATTGTTGGGGAAATGATGTTTAAAGTCTCCTAGGTCCATTTGCTCTATGATATGGTACAACTCTGATTTTTCTTTGATGCCTGTCAGTGGTTGAAGCCTCCTGGTGTTACTGTAGTAGAATCTATCTCTCCCTTTAGCCCTAATAATATTTACTGTATTTGTACGGTCTTGTGTGCCTATATTTTCATATATGTTATATTATCTTGATGAATTGATCCTTTTATGAATATATGATATCCTTTTCCCTTTTTGCAGCTCTTAATTTAAAGTCTATTTTATCTGACACCAATATGGTTCCTGCAGCTTGTTGCTGGTTTCCATTTACATGATATATCTTTTTCTAACCCTTCATTTTTGCTCTTTTTTTTTTAAAAAAAAAAGAGGTACAGAGAGACAGAGACAGGGAGAAAAGTCTTCCATCTGCTGGTTCACTCCCTGAAAGGCTGCAATGGCATGACCTGAGCCAGTCTGAAGCCAGGATCCAGGAGCTTCTTCTGGGTCTCCCATGCTGGTGCAGGGGCCCAAGGACTTGAGCCATCTTCTACTGCTTTCACAGGCCATAGCAGAGAGCTTCTTTAAGATTTTGTAATTCTCATCGTAGAGATCTTTAACATCCTTGGTTAAGTTTATTCCAAGGTATTTATTGTTTTGTGGCTGTTGTGAATAGGATTGATCTTAGAAGTTCTTCCTCAGCCGTGGCATTGTCTGTGTATACAAACGCTGTTGATTTTTGTGCATTGATTTTATATCCTGCTACTTTGCCAAACTCTTCTATGAGTTCCAATAGTCTCTTAGTAGAGTTCTTTGGGTCCCCTAAATAATGAATCATATCATCTGCAAAGAGGGATAGTTTGAGTTCTTCCTTCCCAATTTGTATCCTTTTAATTTCTTTTTCTTGCCTGATGGCTCTGGCTAAAACTTCCAGAACTATATTGAATAGCAGTGGTGAGAGTGGGCATCCCTGTCTGGTACCAGATCTCAGTGGAAATGCTTCCAACTTTTCCCCATTCAATAGGATGTTGGCCGTTGGTTTTTCTTTTTTTTTTAATTTTTTGACAGGCAGAGTGGACAGTGAGACAGAGAGACAGAGAGAAAGCTCTTCCTTTTGCCATTGGTTCACCCTCCAATGGCCACCACGGTCGGCGCACTGCACTGATCCAATGGCAGGAGCCAGGTACTTATCTTGGTCTCCCATGGGATGCAGGGCCCAAGTACTTGGGCCGTCCTCCACTGCACTACCTGCCCACAGCAGAGAGCTGGCCTGGAAGAGGGGCAAATGGGACAGAATCTGGCGCCCCGACCAGGACTAGAACCCAGTGTGCTGGCGCTGCAAGGTGGAGGATTAGCCTAGTGAGCTGCAGTGCCAGCTGGCCGTTGGTTTTTCATAAATTGCTTTGATTGTATTGAGGAATGTTCCTTCCATACCCAGTTTGCTTAGTTTTCATCATGAAAGGGTGTTGTATTTTATCAAATGCCTTCTCAGCATCTATTGAGATAATCATATGGTTTTTCTTCTGCAGTCTGCTAATGTGGTATATCACATTGATTGATTGGCGCACACTGAACCATCCCTGCATACCAGGGATAAATCCCACTTGGTCTGGGTGGATGATCTTTCTGATGTGTTGTTGTATTCTATTGGCCAGTATTTTGTTGAGGATTTTCGCATCTATGTTCATCAGGGATATTGGTCTGTAATTCTCTTTCAATGCTGCATCTTTTTCCAGCTTAGGAATTAAGGTGATGTTGGCTCCATAGAAAGAATTTGGGAGAATTCCCTCTTTTTCGATTGTTCTGAATAGTTTGAGAAGAACTGGAGTTAGTTCTTCTTTAAATGTCTGATAGAATTCAGCAGTGAATCCATCTGGTGCTGGGCTTTTCTTTGTTGGGAGGGCATTTATTACTGTTTCAATTTCTGTCTCAGTTATGGGTCTGTTTAGGTTTTCTATGTCTTCCTGGTTCAATTTAGGTAGGTTGCATGTGTCCAGGAATCTATCCATTTCTGATAGGTTTCTCTGTTTGCTGGCATACAGGTCCTTGTAGTAATTTCTGATGATTCTTTTTATTTCTGTGGGATCTGTTGTTATGTTTCCTTTTTCATCTCTGATTTTATTGATTTGGGTCTTTTCTCTTCTTTTTTTAGTTAGTTGGGCCGATGGCGTGTCAATTTTGTTTATTTTTTCAAAAAACCAGCTCCTCGTTTGGCTGATTTTTTGTAATTTTTTTTTATTCAATCCTGTTTATTTCTTCTCTGATTTTAATTATTTCTCTTCTCCTACTAGATTTGGGTCTGGTTTGCTGCAGATTTTCTAGATCCTTGAGATGCATTGAAAGCTCATTTATTTGGTGCCTTTCCAATTTCTTGATGTAGGCACCTATTGATATAAATTTGCCTCTCAATACTGCTTTTGCTGTATCCCATAAGTTTTGGTATGTTGTGCTGTTATCCTCATTTACTTCCAGAAAATTTTTGATTTCTCTTTTGATTTCTTCTATGACCCAGTGTTCATTCAGTAGCATGTTGTTCAATCTCCATGTGTTTGCATATGCTCTAGGGATTCCTGAGTTGCTAATTTCCACCTTCATTCCACTATGGTCTGAGAAGCTGCATGGTATTATTCTAATTCTTTTGAATTTGTTGAGACTTGCTTTATGGCCTAGTATGTGGTCAATCCTAGAGAAGGTTCCATGTACTGCTGAGAAGAATGTAAATGCTTTATGTGTAGGATGAAAAGTTCTGTAGATATCTGTTAGATCCATTTGGGCTATAGTGTTGTTTAAATCTACTGTCTCCTTGTTGATCATCTGTCCTGTTGATCTGTCTATTTCTGAGAGTGGAGTATTTAAGTCCCCCTGTACTATTGTATTGGGGTCTAAGTCTCCCTTTAAGTCCCTTAACAAATCTTTTAAATAAACCGGTGCCCTGTAATTAGGTGCATATACATTGATAATCATTATATCTTCCTGTTGAATTGATCCCTTAATCATTATATAGTGCCCCTCTTTGTCTCTCCTAACAGATTTTGTGGTAAATTTTATGTTGTCAGATATTAAAATGGCTATAGCTGCTCTTTTTTTCATTTCTGTTGGCATGGTATATCTTTTTCCAGCCTTTCACTTTCAGTCTGCATGCATCTTTGTTGGAAAGATGTGTTTCTTGTAAGCAGCAAATAGATGGGTTTTGTTCCTTAACCCAGTCAGCCAATCTGTGTCTTTTAACTGGACAGTTCAGGCCATTAACGTTCAATGTGACTATTGATAAGTAGTAACTTTGCCCTGCCATTTCCCAAAGATATCTTCTAATATATGCTTTGAACTTCCTGTGATCTTGCTGTGAGGTTTCCTTCATTTACCTTCTTTCACATTGATGACCGTGTTTCTGTGTTTCTGTGTGTAGCACATCTTTAAGCATCTTTTGCAGGGCTGGACGAGTGGCGACAAATTCTTTCAATTTCTGTTTGCTGTGAAAGGTCTTTATTTCACCTTCATTCACAAATGAGAGCTTAGCAGGATATAATATTCTGGGCTGGCACTTTTTCTCTCTTAGTATCTGGGCTCTATCTCGCCATTCACTCCTAGCTTGTAGGATTTCTGATGAGAAGTTAGCTGTGAGTCTGTTTGGAGATCCTCTGAGAGTAATCTGATGTTTCTCTCTTGCACATTTTAGGATCTTTTCTTTATGTTTCACTGTGGTGAGTTTGATTACAATGTGTCATCATGAGGATCTCTTTTGGTCACGTTTACTAGGGGTTCTATGAGCTTCCTGTACTAGGATGTCTCTGTCCTTCTCCAAACCTGGGAAGTTCTCTGCTAGTAGCTCACTAAAAAGGCCTTCTAATCCTTTCTCTCTCTCCATGCCTTCAGGAACTCCTAGAATCTGAATGTTGGGTTTTTTAATAGTATCTTGAAGATTCTCGACAATATGTTTTAGATTTCTAATTTCCTCTTCTTTTCTTTGGTTTGACTGTATATTTTCCTGTTCTCTGTCTTCTAAGTCCGATATTCTCTCTTCTGCTTCACTCATTCTGTTTTTAAGGCTCTCTAATGTGTTTGTCATTTGATCTATTGAATTCTTCATTTCATTATTTCTCGTCACTATCACAGTTTCATGTTCTACTAGTTGTTTCATTTCATTTTGATTCCTCCTTAATATTTCATTTTCACAAGAGAGATTTTCTATCTTGTCCATTAAGGATTTCTGTAGTTCGAGAATTTGTTTTTGAGAACTTCTTAATGTTCTTATCAATTTTTTTGTGATCTGTATCTTGCATTTCTTCTATCTCATCATCTTCATAATCTTGAATTGGGGTGTCTATTTCATTTGGGGGCATCATAGTGTCTTCCTTGTTCTAGTTACCTCAGTTTCTGTGTTTGTTGTTTGTCATATTGGAGATATTCTTTGGATTCTTTGCTGTGGTGCTTTTTCTCATTGTACTGTGACTCTAGATTCAGTGGACTGTCTGCTTTTGATGGATCCTTAGAGGCTGTAATGGGTGTGGCCAGAGAGCTCTGTTTGGTTCTTCAGGGTTAAGGGTGTGCCAAAGGTGATCCACCCAGATTGTTCTCTCACTCACTTGCTCTCTCTCTCTCTCTCTTTTTTTTTCTGACTCAGTTGGGAAGTAATTCCACACAGCTGAGTGTGATTGAGGGTAGTTGATGTATGAAATCTGGCCCCTGTGGGTATTTGTCTGCTTACCCCTGGGAGTACACACAGAGTTTATGGAGCCCTCAGTGTGGTCTCAAGTTTCTCTGCAGTCTCTTACCAGTTTGCACAAGTTATCGAGTTTGTGTACTCGGTGAGTTCTCTCTCCCCCTGTCAGATTTTCACAGTCTCAGTTCATTAGCTCCACACTTTCACTAACTAGGTCTTAACCTCCTGTTATTTCTCCCAACCAGAGTCAGGTTTTTCTGCTTGGCTAATGGCAGGCACCTCTCTACATATGTAAAATGGCGCCTGCTCTTTGTCTTGCTCAGCTTTCTAAGGTGAGTGGAGAGAGAGGTTAATGTCCATGCCGGTTCCCCTTATTTGTTCATTTTTTCTCTCCTCCAGTCAGCCTGGTGAACTTTCCCCAGTGGGGCTTCAGGCCTCATTCCCTGTCTTTCTGCCTTTCCCCGCCAATGTCTCTGGTTACTGAGGTTTTTTGTCTCACCTCCCCTTCCCGCACTGGCATGCACACTCTGCGACTCATGTGGCTCGGCTCCCGCGGCGGCTCGGCTTCCACGTGGTGGGCGACCTTGCTCTCCCCGTAGGTCCTCCGTGTCACTTCCACTAGATCCAGAAGAGTTTCCTCTGCAATTTTTTCCTGAGGCTACAGTAATTCAACTTTTATTAAATATCTTTTCCTGGACTATCGGTGTGTGCCCTCACTATTCTGCCATCTTGTCTCCGCCCTTTATTATTATTTTTTAAAGATGTATTTATTTGAAAGGCAGAGGTACAGAGAGAGGGAAGGAGGGAGGGAGGGAGAAAGGGAGAGAAGGAGAGAGAGACAGAGAAAGACAGAGAAAAAAGAGAGAGAGAGAGAGATCTTCTGTCCTCTGGTTCACTCCCCAGATGGCTGCAAATTGTTGGAGCTGGGCCAGGAGGCAGGAGATTCCTCCGGGTCTCCCACATGGGTGCAGGGGCCCAAGCACTTGGGCCATTTTCTGCTGCTTTCCCAGATGCATTAGCAGGGAGCTGGATTGGAAGCAGAGCAGCCAGGGCTCGAACCGGTGTCCATATGGGATGCTAGCATCCTGATCTAGCACCTGTGTTCAAGGTGCTATAGCCAAGAGGTGGAGGCAACCTTCTTTGCAGGGCCTCTACACATGGACTGAAGACTCTGACTTGGGTGCAGTTTCACAGCACATACTGGGACCCTTGCTGGTTCTGGGGACCCCAAGCAACTGCCCTCATTTCATCCAGACCACTATGTCTAGCCTCAGCCCCAGGGCACTGAAGAGAGAGACTTTGCCTGGGATGATAGAAACAGACATCTTAAACGGATGTCTCCCAGTCGATTCCCAAAGGAATCGACCTCATTGGTAATGGAGAATGAAGGCACACATGCTTTTAGGTGCTCTGGAGAACCATGGGGATTGTGGGGAAAGGCAATTAGGGACAGAGTCATGATCAGGCCAAACTGTAGGGCCAGCCAGTCTGCAAGAGAGAATTGTGAATAATACAGATAAGAGTGATGTAGGTAATGAGGTATTAATTTTTTTTGACTCTGGTCATGTACAAAGATACACATTCTAAGTACTGACATAAATAAAAAGCACAATCAGATAAAGTTTATTTAGAAGATGAGAAAGTGGACACACACACACATGTGAGCATGGGTTGCTCCATGTAGAGAAATCAGTCGCAGTCATGAGTAGACAGTGGGCCAGATTTGCCTGCGAAGAGAATGGGTGGGAGAAGGAAGACAGACAGGGCTCCAGGCAGTCCCTCCAGCCATAGTCTGTGGTGGAAGAGAGACCCCCTCCCTTCTTATGGTCTCTTACGAGCTTGGGGTGGTGCCTTTCCAGGCATGGAGCTACCTGGGAATGAATTATACGGCACCTCTGCGAGTTCCACGTGGAGCTCATTATAAATATTGATAGGTCCCGGATGAAGCAGCAACATCCCAGGAAAGGGGGTGTCTTGATAGACAAGTGAGAGGATAGAATTACACACAGGGGCTTGTGACCTGCATCTCAGCAATCCTAAACAAACTTCCTGCCTATTTCTATCACATCAAAAGAAGCTGAAATGTCAAAAAAGAGACAGCACGCGCGGTGGGTGTCACGCAATGTCCCTTCAAGAGAGCCGTTATTGACTGGATTAGTTTTGTGGGGCACAAAATTTATAACTCAGGACATTGTGGGAAATGATAACGCAACCAGCCAGTGGTTCATGGAGTTCAAGAGCTGGGTGGTTTAGGGGAAGAGAGGAAGAGAGCCCTCCCCATGCACTGCTGTCCTGAATGTCTGCACACATGGAAAAAGCTGAGCCTCTCTGAAGAGCAAAATCAAGAGTTGCAGGGAGGAAACAGACTTTATTAAAATATTAAGCTGATCACTAAGCAAATAAATGAGAAGATAAAAACCAACCAGCCTTTGAGAGGAGAATCACACCCAGCATTGCTATGATCTACAATGTCTTTTCAAAAAAAAAAAAAAAAAGTAAGCAAAAAATTCAGGAAGGCATGACCCACACATTGGGAGGAAAAAGCAGGCCAGGAAACTGCCTGTGAGAGGGCTCAGATGTTGGACTTAGCAGAAAGAGACGTGCATTGGGCCTTTTAGAATGAAAAAATAAAAGTAGCAACCACAAGAAAGCTGGAGTGGCTGCTGTGCTATCAGGCAAGATAAACAACACGAAAATGTTACTGGAGAGAAACAGGGACACTTAATACTGTCAAAAATATATAACATTCCCAGATAAATATCCAGCCAATGGCAAAGGACCAAGATACATGGAACAGCACTGACAAAATGAAGGGAGAAATAGACAAGTCGACCAAAATGGCTGGAGATTTCCACAACCTGCTTTCAGAAACGTACAGAAAAATTCGACCAAAGGTCAACAAGGAAGTGGAAGGTCAGAGCAACACTATAAACCGATTATATCTAACAGACATCTCTGGAACACTTCATCCAACAACGGCAGAATATACCTTCTTATCAAGTGCAAATACAACATCCTGTAGACCATAGACTCAATTAAGCCTAGAGAGAATTATTAAAAGCTGTAACAAATGTAAAAGATAGACACGTATAAAGTTCATTTCCAACACAGAGTAAAATGGAAAACCAGTAGCAGTAAAAAATCGAGGAAATTAAAAAGTATGTGAAACTTAAGCAACACATTTTTTTTAAATTACCTATTTGAGAGGCAGAGTGAGAGAGAGAGAGAGAGAGGGAGGGAGAGAGAGAATGAGAAACAGTAAGAAATCCTCCATCCTGTGGTTCACTCCCCAAATGGCCACAGCAGCCAGGGCTTGTCCAGGCTGAAGGCAGGAGCCTGGAACTCCAGCGTGGGTCTCCCCTGTGGGTGGAACTCAACTACTTGAGAGCATCACCCAGTGCAGCAATAGCAGGGAGCTGGATCGGAAGTGGAGCCTCTGGGACTCAACTGGGCGCTCCTGATGTGGGGTGTGGGCATCCCAAGCAAAGGCTTAAACTGCCGTGCCACCACACGCTCCTCACAATTACTTACAAAAATGCAGCTGTAACAAAGCACCATGAATCCTGCGGCGTAATGCAACAGGAATTCCCTACGTTAGAGCTGTGCAGGGTAGGAGTGGAGGTGGTCCTGGCCGGGTGGCCTTGCATAGGGTCCCGTAAGCCTGCTCAGGTGTGGGCAGGGCTGCATCCCTGTACTACAGACTCTGGGGAGGAGGCGGCTGCTGAGTTCATCCAGATTTTGGGCTGAACTCTGTTCCTCAAGGGTGTAATACTGAGGACCCCCTTTCCTTGCTGTCTATCACCTGCGGGCTGGTGCCATGTTTCCATGTGGCTCCTGTCTACAGTCATGGGCTCCGTCTCTCTCTTGCCCCCTCAGCTCTCTCTGACCTGCCCTTCTGTGTCCCCTCTCTCACTCAGCCCAGATTAAGTTCTCTGACTCCTGCCATCAGACTGGGCCCACTGGTGTGGGGGTGCCTCTGGGAAGGCCCATGGCTGTGACATCAGTGACACCTGCTAAGGCTCTCCTGCCCAGCGACACGGTCACAGGACATAGGGTGAGGACTGGAGGTTCTTTTGGGAGGCCACTCCATCTACTACAGTCCTCTAAACAGGCGTTTCTTGCTGCCATCCCACCACACTTATCCTTTCTGGGTCACCAAGGACCTACACATTACCAGATCCAGCGGTCAGTCCTCAGTGTGGCTGGCGTTGGCCCTCTGTAACACTGGATCTGCCTGACGCCTTTCTTTGCATGATGGTTTCAGCCCCTGCCTTTACGGTCCTTTGTCCCTGACAGCTCTTGGTCTGCTTTGCTGCTTCCTGCTTTAACCCACCGCCTGGAGCTGCCTGGCTCCAAGGCTCTGGTCTTGAATCTGTTCTCCCTCCAACTAAGTGGTTGCACTTCTTCAATAGCTTGAACAGCTATAACTCTATGATTCCTGAATGACCTGCTGGAGTGATTGAGACTACTGGCATTGTGGCATCCCTGAAATTAAGAACTGGCTTCAGTAGAATGCCGCCCTGCATTTGACGACTGACTCAGCAATCCATGGTGCTGGATGTAGACCAGGAGAGCTCTTTTCTCCCGAAGTGGACGCCCAAGATGAGAAAATCGCATCACTGGAAGTTGTCAATCACACCCTGCTGATCCATGATCCTGTGGAGCTCAAGAGAGGCTGGGGGAGGCAGAAGCAGTGCCTCTGCCTCTCTTCTCACTCGGCAATTGATTATTGGGGTCTAATACCAAGTGTATAGCCACCACTTCCTCTCCTGAGTATCATAAAGTGTATTTTCACTATCCCTTACTATAAAAGGTGACTTTTTTTAAAGGTTATATTTATTTATTTGAAAGGCAGAGTTAGAGAGTGAGTGAGAGAGAGAGAGAGATCTTCCATCTGCTGGTTCACTCCCCCCATGGCTGCAATGGCTGGAGCTGGGCTAGTTCAAAGCCAGGAGACAGGAGCTTCTTCTGGGTCTCCCACATAGGTGCAGGGGCCCAAGGATTTGGGCCATCTTCCACTGCTTTCCCAGGCCATAGCAGAGAGCTGGTTTGGAAGTGGAACATCCAGGACAAACTGGCACCCATATGGGATGTCGGCACTACCTGCTAAGGCACAGTGCCGGCCCTTTTCTTTTTGTTTTGCAACTGTTTTGACTCTTTATTGATCCAAAAGGTGTTCATGGGGGGCCAATTCTTCACTGTGCCCCCACAGAGAATACAATCAAGAACAGGACAGGTAGGGAGCTTACAGACAGGTGACGAATAAGAGAGAGGGAAGTGCAGGTTGTGATTAGGGTTTGAGAAGAAGAGAGACAGGGCACCTCATGGAGAAGAAGCCAGGACAGTGTGGAGAGGCATCATAAGAGAGGACCTGAGATGACAGCATTTCAACTCAACCTCATGGATGAGAAGCAGCTGCCATCGCCACACTGGCATCCCCAGAATTCTTGGCTGAGTGATCAGCAAGCCTCAGGAGGATACAGCTGAGCCCTCTGGAGTGATGGGGGCTTCATGCAGGGCTGATGCGACTGGAGCCCAGTGCATGGGGACACTGTATTGCTTGCAAGTCTGAAGGCGTGCTCAGGGCACAATGTCAGACCTCCAGGCCAAGGTGCACTCAGGGCCCTCCTCACACAGGTCACTGTAGGCCCTGGTGCGGGGCCACAATGTTACTCTGCAGGGTTTTGCAGCATGGGACTGAACATGTCACATCAGTGTTTGCCATGCCTGGTTCTGACTGCCAGTAGATGATGGTTGGAAGGCAAGGCCATTGTGAAGCAGGGACCCAGTCAGCCAAGGGCGTAGCCATGATCTGCAATACCTGGGGCTCCGTCCTGGGAGTGGCAGTGACCTTGGAAGAAGCAGTGGACAGAACTGCAGTATAGGCTGGAGACCCGGCCTGCTGCGTGCACTCTCCTCGCAGCCCGGAGCACAGATGCAGTGACTACTCTGCCTTGAAAGCAGCAATTTTGGGGCCGGTGTTGTGTCCCAGCTGCTCCTCTTCCAAGCCAGCTCTCTGCTGTGGCCTGGAAAAGCAGTGGAAGATGGCTCAAGTGCTCTGGCCCCTGTACCCAAGTGGGAGACCCTGAGGAAGCTCCAGGTTCCTGGCTTCAGATTGGCGCAGCTCTGGCCTTTGTGACCATTTGGGGGGTGGACCAGCAGATGGAAGACCTCTCTCTCTGTCTTTCCCTCTCTCTGTCTGTAACTCTAACTCTCAAATAAATCATCTCTTTTTATTTTTTTGACAGGCAGAATGGACAGTGAGAGAGAGAGACAGAGAGAAAGGTCTTCCTTTCCCGTTGGTTCACCCTCTAATGGCCGCTGTGGCTGGTGTGGCCGGCGCACTGCGCTGATCCGATGGCTGGAGCTAGGTGCTTCTCCTGATCTCCCATGGGGTGCAGGGCCCAAGCACTTGGGCCATCCTCCACCGCACTCCTGGGCCACAGCAGAGAGCTGGACAGGAAGAGGAGCAACCGGGACAGAATCTGGCGCTCCGACCGGGACTAGAACCTGGTGTGCCGGCGCCGCAGGTGGAGGATTTATTTGGCACCGGCCAAACAAATCTTTAAAAACCCCAGAAAAACCAAAAAACCTGAGTCTGAAAAGTAATCCCTTTGATACAAGGTCATATATTTTGTATCTCTTAATAAGAAAATTTTATAAATATATATTTAAATATTTATTTATTTGAAAAGCACAGCTATGAACAGAGCGGGAGAGACAGAGAGCGAGTGAGAGAGAGAGAGAGGGAGAGAGAGAGAGGTCTTCTGTCCACTGGTCCACTGATGGCCAGGAAATCCAGGGCTGAACCAGGCTGAAGACAGGAGCTAGGAGCTTAATCCTGGTCTCCTATGTGAGTGCAGGACCCAAATACTTGGGCCATCTTCTGCTTTCCCAGGCCATTAGCAGGGAACTGGATTGGAACTTGAGCAGCTGGGACACGAACTGGCATGATGGCATTGCAGGCAGCAGCTTAGCCCAGCCCCCTGTAAATATTTTTAGAAGTCATAGTAAGTCAGGCACTTTAAAAAATTATTTGTGTGTGTGTGTGTGTGTGTGTGTGTGTGAGAGAGAGAGAGAGAGAGAGAGAGCAAGCTCATCTTCTGGTTCACTCCCCAGATGCCTATAACTAAGGCTGAAGCCAAGAGCCAAGGACCCAGTCCAGGTCTCCCTTGTAGGCTGCAGGGACTGAAATACTTGAACCATCCACACTGTCTCCTGAAGTCTGCTTTAGCAGGAAGCTGAAGTCAGGAGCCAGGGCTGGGTATTGAACCCGGGTCTCCAGTGTTGAATATGGGTGTCTTAAGTGCTGGGCCAAACACTCATCCCCATCATGCACTTTTTTTTTGACAGGCAGAGTGGACAATGAGAGAGAGACAGACAGACAGAAAGGTCTTCCTTTGCTGTTGGTTCACCTTCCAATGGCCACTGTGGCCAGCGTGCTGCGGCCGGCACACCACGCTGATCCGAAGCCAGGAGCCAGGTGCTTATCCTGGTCTCCCATGGGATGCAGGGCCCAAGCACTTTGGCCATCCTCCACTGCACTCCCTGGCCACAGCAGAGAGCTGGTCTGGAAGAGGGGCAACCGGGACAGAATCCGGCACCCCGACTGGGACTAGAACCCAGGGTGCCAGCGCCGCAAGGCGGAGGATTAGCCTATTGAGCCACGGCGCCAGCCCTCTTTTTTTTTTTTTTTTTGATTTATATACAGTGAGAGAGAGAGATAGAGAGAAAGGTCTTCCTTGCATTGGTTCACCCCCCAAACAGCTGCTATGGCCGGCGCTGCGCCAATCTGAAGCTGCCTCCTCCAGGTCTCCCATGTGGGTGCAGGGCCCAAGCACTTGGGCCATCCTCCACTGCCTTCCTGGGCCACAGCAGAGAGCTGGACTGGAAGAGGAGCAACCGGGACTAGAACCCGGTGCCCACCCCGTCATGCACTTTAAAACCTTTCTTCAGTCTCTCAAATAC
Organism: Oryctolagus cuniculus; assembly: GCF_051225735.1. NCBI lineage: Eukaryota > Metazoa > Chordata > Mammalia > Lagomorpha > Leporidae > Oryctolagus > Oryctolagus cuniculus. The sequence goes on from NC_142883.1 coordinate 60,754,914, forward strand.
TTTGAACAAAACAAGACACAGATAATAAAGGAATGAACGGTTTTCCAAAAAAGCAGTGTCTTTAAAATACAGAGTACAGCACACCCTCCACATTCCACAGTCATGGCTGCTTGCTGCCATTGTCTAGGGTGTTCTGGGCCTTCCTGGGCCAGGCTGTGCTTAGCACACACTTGGTCGAGCCCCCCTCGCCATTCCCAGTGCTGTGCGCTGAGTGGAAGGAGATGGAAGAGGCAGATTCTGCCCTGGTGCAGGGAGAACTGGTTCTGTTAGCCTGAGAACCTCTGCTCCCATCATAGTTAAGAAACAAATGAATAGAGATCTTGCTTGATTCCCTTTCTAGACATAAACACATCTTGAAGATCAAAAATAAAACACCACTGAGCATACGCAGTGGATGGCCACTGCATAGTGGACAAAGTGAGGGAAGGTGACATCTGTCCCAGGAGGTCCCTTCTCTGGGCTGGCCTGTGGTTGACCTTTGTGGCCACTTTCTGGTAAGACGCACAGCTTGGTCGCATGTTTACATGGTTTAGCTATGGAAGGACACAGACAGCCTTGTATTGTTGGGAACAGATGGAAAAGTCATCACAATTTCCCCTGACCTTTTTTAGTAAAGGAAAACATTTTCATCAGATTGCATAAACCACTGGCTCGGGGCCAGTGTTGTGACACAGTGGGTTAAGCCGGCACTTGCAACGCTGGCATCGATACCAGAGCACAGATTGAGTCCCACTTCTTCTCCTCCTTCTCCTTCTCCTCCTCCTCCTCCTCCTCCTCCTCCTCCTCCTCCTCCTCCTCCTCCTCCTCCTCCTCCTCCTCCTCCTTCTTAAAATTTTATTTATTCGAAAGAGTTAGAGAGGTAGAGCCAGAGAGAAAGAGAAAGAGGTCTTCATCCGCAGGTTCGCTCCCCAAATTACTGCAGAGCTGAGCTGATCTGAAGCCAGGAGCCAGGAACTTCTTCCAGGTCTCCAACACGGATACAGGGGCCCAAGAACTTGGGCCATCTTCTACTGCTTTCCCAGGCCATAGCAGAGAGCTGGATCAGAAGTGGAGCAGCCGGGACTTGACTGACACCCATATGGGATGCTGGCACTGCAGGCTAGGGCTTTAACCCGCTGCGCCACAGCACAGACCCCCCTATTCCACTTATGATCCAGCTCTCTGCTAATGTGTTTAGGAAGCAATGGAAGATTGTCCAAGTACTTGGGCTCCTGTCAACTTAATTCCCTTAAAAAAACTATTTAATTATGCAAATAAGATTAATCACATCATCAAAAAGCGAGTTACCTGAGTTGGCTATTTAGCAGATTGTGTTATTTCAGTGTCTACAGAGATGTGACTATCTCTAAGATAAAAGCTCAACTTGTGGAGTGCAGGTTAGTTTTCCAGAATGTGGCCCCCGCCCCCAGTCCTGGACATCCCAGGAGCCCCGCGTGCATTCACAGGGCTCACACTACACACACCTGCTGCTCTGAACAAGTGCACACCAAGCCGCACGAGTGTTTTGCACTGAGGGCTCCTCACATGCACTCAACACTCTTCTTTCCTGTCCTCCTCACTCAGATCTGCCAAAGCCTCACAGATCACACATCTGAGTCAACTAAAATAGTTCCAAGTTCTACGGCACTAAGGTCTATAAGGCACTTGTCCACTTAAGGCAACGACTTCCAGTGCCTACCGGGAGAAAGGACATTTTTATGCTGTTCTCTGCGTGTCTTCTTTTCCGTGATAGATTTCTTATCAGTCTCCATTTTGTGGGTGAAAAGAAGCAGTTTCATTTGGGTGATGTGTGAAGTCTTTGATGAGAGTGTTTACAATAAAGCTTTTTTAAAAAATATGTATTTGAAAGGCAGAGTGACAGAGAGGGTAGAGTAACAGAGAGGGAGACAGAAAGAGAGAGAGAAAGAGAGAGACTCTTTCATCCACTGGTTCATTCCCACGTGAGTAGCAGGGGCCCAAGGGCTTTGGCCATTCTCTACTGCATTCTCAGGCACATTAGCAGGAAGCGGGATAGGAAGCAGAGCAGCCAGGACTTGAACCGGTGCTCCAATATGGGGTATAGTTTTTGCAAGCATTAGCTTAACCCACTGTGCCAAACACTGGCCCCAGTACTTTCAGATTTAGATAGACTCATTTTTTTTTTACTCCTTAAAAGCAACGTGTAAGAATTTGGGGAATTGAGGGATATGTTAGTACAAAAGTTACCTGTTTAGAAAGTATCAGTATTTTCCTACAATTTGTTCCATGCTAGCCAAGACAGCCAGTAGTGGATGGCGACCGTTTTCTATTTTCCTTTTATGTTTCAATTGTCTTTAATATAATTGATACTAGAGGGGCCAGTGTTGTGGCACAATCGGTTAAAGCTGCATCCTGCAGTGTTGGCATGCTATATGGGTGCCGCTTTGAGTCCCAGCTGCTCCACTTTTGATCTAGCTCTCTGCTAATGTGCCTGGAAAAGCAGTGGTGAATGGCCCTAGTCCTTGGGCCCCTGCACCCACATGGGAGACCCGGAAAAACTTCTTGGCTCCTGGCTTCAGATCAGCTCAGCTCCGGCCACTGCGGCTACCTGGGAGTGAACCAACAGATGGAAGATCTCTCTTTCTCTCTCTCTCTCTCTCTCCCCCTCTGTCTCTCTCTCTCTCCCTTTCTCTCTCTCTCTCTCTCTTTATCTAACTCTGCCTTTTAAATAAATAAAATAAATCTTTAAAAAATAGTTGGTACTAGGAGAAACTCATTCCTTTTTGGCCTTGAGCCTCAATGGCAACATTCATTTAGTTGGCTTAATACTTTCCAAAGAATGTTCCCTTGGACAAATAAAAGAAGTTGCTAGAAAACAAAATTATCAAGGCAGAGTTTTAATTTCCCAAGACGGAAAAATAGAAATTATTTTGTGGATGTTTTTTCCCAAAGTGTAAAGGTATAAAGTTAATTGGGAGGGTCCAGCGCTGTGGTGTAGCAGGTAAGCATTTGCTTGCAGTGCCAGCATCCCATATGGGTGCTGGTTCGAGTCCTGGCTGCTCTACTTCTTATCTTGCTCTCTGCTATGGCCTGGGAAAACAGAAGATGGGTCCAAGCCTTTGGGCCCCTGCATCCTTGTGGGAGACCTGGAGGAAGCTCTTGGCTCCTGGCTTTGGATCGGTGCAGCTCCAGCTGTTGCAGCCAATTGGGGAGTGAACCAGTGGATCGAAGACCTCTCTCTCTCTCTGTAACTCTGACTTTGAAATAAATAATAAATAAATCTTTCTTTTTTAAAAAAATTTTAGACAATCTAGTGAGATTTTTTTTAAAGATTTATTGATTTATTTGAAAGTCATAGTTACATAGAGAGAGGAGAGGCAGAGACAGAGGGGAAGGGAGAGATAGAGATAGAGATAGAGATAGAGATAGAGATAGAGATAGAGATAGAGAGAGAGAGAGAGAAAGAGAAAGAGAGGTCTTCCATCTGATGGTTCATTCCCTAATTGGCCGCAATGGCCAGAGCTGCGCCGATCTGAAGCCAGGAGCCAAAAGCTTCTTCTGGGTCTCCCATGTGGGTGCAAGGTCCCAAGGACTTGGGCCATCTTCTACTGCTTTCCCAGGCCATAGCAGAGAGCTGGATCAGAAGTGGAGAAGCTGGGTCTCGAACCGGCGCCCATATGGGATGCCAGCACTTCAGGGCAGGGCGTTAACCCACTGTCCCACAGCACCAGCCCCATAAGTAAATCTTTCAAAAAAAAAAAAAGAACCCCACCCTGGTTAAAATGCCTGCTCCCATATTGTACTGCTTGAGTTCCATACTCAGCTCCGGCTCCTGACTCCAGATTCCTGCTGATACAGGCTCTGGGAGGCAGCAGTGTTGACTCAAGTCATTGGGTTCCTGGCATCCACACGGGCGACGCAGCTTCAGCACAGCTCAGTACTTGCTCTTGCAGGCATCTGAGGATTGATCCAGCAGATGGGAGCTTAGCTGCCTGCCCTTCCTCCCCTGTGTCATCAGTGCCCCCTCACACGGGGTCAGTCCTGGTCTCCAGTATCCTACACCTTATCTACAACCCCACCCCTCAGAGCAACCCCAGAGCCCTTGAGGCTGACACCTGTGCCTGCTTCCCTCTAGTGAGGGGTAGCGGAGGGGCAGAGGTACAAGTGAGCTGCTTTGCATTGCTTGAAAGCCCCCACGGCCCCCTGTGGTCCCCTGCACCAATATCTGGGTGGCTGACGAGGAAGAGAAACCCACTCACCCCCAGGTGCACCCTCCACTCTGCATGCTCCTTCCCAGCGCTGCGTCTGATTGGTGGTCGGTTCTCAGCACCTCCTCCACTCCACCCACCGGCCCCGCCAGGGGAGTCCCCATCACCTCTGACCTTGCGTCGGGTGCCAGCGGCCTCTGTGTGGGCACACCCCACCGTCTCCTAGGTCAGTCAGCCGCCTCACCTCCACCACCTCCTTCCTGTCTGACCACGCCCTCCTGCCCGAACTGGCTTCTCTGGGTTCCTGGGCCAGACATGCTCCAGTTCTCCCTCTTTAGAGTCTGTTCCCAAATGAACATCTCAGCCTTGACCCTGATCTGCTGTATCACTGACCCAGCAACTTGAATTTCAAGAAATTTTTTAGTTAAAGAATTTATTATATATATTTAGTTGAGAGGCAGAGAGAGAGTGAGAGAGAGAGTGAGAGAGTGAGAAAGATAGCAGTCATATACTGGTTCACTCCACAAATACCCACGACAGCTGGGGCCTGGGCTGATGCCAAGAGCTAGGAACCCAATCCGGGTCTCCTTCATGAATGATAGGAACACAATTCTTTCAGCCATCGTCTGATGCCTCCCTGCACCGGCATGAATCTAGAACAAGAGCCAGAGGCAGGACCTGAACCCACGCACTGCAATGTGGGATGCAGGTGTCATTTTTTTTTTAAATACCAATTGCTCCCTTATCTTTGAATGTATTTCACTAACTTTTTTTTAAAGATTTATTTATTTATTTATTTGAAAGGCAGTTACAGGGAGGCAGAAGCAGGCAGTGGATATCTTTCCATTCGCTGGTTCACGCCTCAGATGACCACAATGACCGGAGCGTCACCAATCTGAAGCCAGGAGCCAGGAGCCAGGAGCTTCCTCTGGGTCTCCTACGTGGGTGCAGGGGCCCAAGCACTTGAGCCATCTTCTGCTGCTTTCCCAGGCCGTAGCAGAGAGCTGGATCGGAAGTGCAGCAGCCGGGACCTGAACCAGCGCCTATATGGGATGCAGGCACCGCAAGCAGCAGCTTTACCCACTTTGCTACAGCGGCGGCCTCCAGACGTCATTTTAACCACTAGGCCAAATGCTCACCATGAGAAGATTCTTTTTAAATTTTTTCAATTGTTTTTAAAATTTATTTTTTATTTGAAGGCGCAGGAGGGGTGGGGGAGAGGGGAAGAGAGAGAGAGCTTCCATACGCGGGTTCACTCCCCAAATGGCTGCCATGGCCTAGGGCTGGACCAGGCGCCAGGAGCTTCATCTGGGTCTCCCACTTGCAGGGACACAAGTGGTTCCGTAAGGGATGCTGGCATCGCAGGCGACGGCCTAACCTGCTAAACCTCGCCGCCGGCCCTGTCTTCGCTTTTTGATTGGTTGGTGCCCTTCCGCATCATCCAATCAGAATGAGCTCCGGGACCCGCCACCTTAACACCGAGGCTATAAATAGGCCGCTGAGCTTCCCCCTCGCCATTTTCTCCGCGAGGCCCGGCTTTTCTGTCCTTCGGCCAGGGGTTGCGCGGTCACCTAACGGCCGTGCGGGGCTCCAGCGCCGATCCCTGGATCCCTGGACAGGACGGCAGCGGCGGACGCCGGCGGGAAGGGCGGGCCCGCGGCCGTGCGCCAGGTGAGGGCGCGGGTTCGGCCGGGCCGAGAGCTTTCCCGCGTCCGCGCGGCGCCGGCTCCTCAGGCCTGGCGAGTCCCGGTGTCCGCGGCCGGAGCGGCGCCGTCGGCCCTGACCCCGTCCCGGAGCGGGAGCCGGGAAGGGAGAGCGAGGACCCGGCGTCCGCGTGGCTCCTCTCGGTCAGCCCCGGCCGGGCAGGGCTCCTGCGGAGACGCCGCCCGGCGGCCTCGGCCTCTGAGGAGGGAGCGGCGCGGCCGCGCGGCCCCTCGTGGCCCGGGTCCCGGCGGTGCCCGCGGGGAGTGGACACTGAGGGGTCGGGTGGAGGCGCCTCCGGGGCGGATGGTGGGGGACCCCCGCTGGGCGGGGTGGGGTGGGGGTCACGATGCCCGCCCCGTGCTGGGAATCCTCTCCTTCGGGTGTGTCTGGTGTAGTGTCCGGGGTTCACGGCTCTACTTCGGACTCGTTTTCACTTCAGGGTAACAAATCCCAGCCGCCCTCCCCTCTCTGCGGAGGGCACGTTCCAGGACCCCCAAGCGACCCCTGAGGACGCAGATCGTATGGAACCCTGTGTATACCATGAGTTTTTAAATGTACATCACGCAAGGTGCATTCGTAGGTTACCCGCAGTGCAGGTCAGGTGTTTAGACGAGAGGTTCCGATGCTGGTTCCGAGGTCCATGTCTCATATTGCAGTACCCGAGTTTGCGACCCGGCTCTGGCTTCCGACTCTGCCCACTAATGCGTAGCTAGGGAAACAGCAGTGACGGATGGAGCGTGTCATTGAGCGGCTGCTGCCCACGTGGTAGACCCTGATGGCATTTTTGGCTGCACACACGTGGGTAGTGAGCCAGCAGATGCGAAGTGTGGCTCTGTTTCTCAAGTAAAATTAAATAAATAAGGGGCATTAGAGGTTTAAAGCACCAATCTCCTTATAAATATGGGACAGTTGTTATAACTGGTGAAGTGAAAGTAGTGACATTGTTGTAGAGGGAGAAAATAGATTACTTTTATTTGGAGCTGCAATAGTTTGTTGGTTCCTAAAACCAATGGGTTATTTCTAACTTTATAGCTTAAGAAAACCATATTACTGTGTGTCTGAGCATGTTAGCCGTTTTTGCATACTTCCTCAGTGAATAAGGAGACTGAAGTTTCTGTTTTTACATTCATGAGCTAATGTTGTCTCTTTACAATGCGTGTTTCGTGAAATGATCTTAGAACTGAGTGATACAGTTATTCTTAAGTGTTGAAATTTAACTGAAATGTGATCCCTGTTAAACATAAGAGTAGGAATAAGAGAGGGAAGAGATGTACAATTTGGGACATGCTCAAGCTGACTTGCCCCAAATGGTAGAGTTAGAAACATACCAGGGGACTCCAATTCAATCCCATCAAGGTGGCATGTACCAATGCCATCTCACTAGTCCAAGTGATCAATTTCTGTTCACAATTGATCATAATGAAAGGACTAAGAGTCAAAGGGAGCACATAAACAAGTCTAGTACCTGCTAATACTACCCGATAGAATAAATAAAGGGGAGAGTGATCCAACATGGGAAGCGAGATACACAGCAGACTCATAGAATGGCACATGTCCTAAACAGCACTCTGGCCTCAGAATCAGCCCTAAAGGCATTCGGATCTGGCTGAAAAGCCCCTTAGAGTATTTCAGGCATGGAAAGCCAAGACACTCTGGCAAAAAACAAAAACAAAAACAAACACAAACACAAACCTAAATGAAAGATCTCTGTGAGTGAGATCCCAGTGGACAGAACAGGTCTTCAAAGAAGGAGGTACCTTTCTCTGAAGGGAGGAGAGAACCTCCACTTTGACTATGACCTTGTCTGAACAAGATAAGAGCCGGTGAACTCAAAAGGCTTCCATAGCCTTGGAAACTCATGACTGGAGCATAGGGAGATTACTGATGCCATAAACAGGAGTGTCAATTTGTAAAGTCAACACCAGGAGTCACTGTGCACTTACTCCTCATGTAGGATCTCTGTCCTTAATGTGCTGTACATTGAGGCTTAATGCTATAACGAGTACTCAAACAGTATTTTTCACTTTGTGTTTCTATGGGGGTGCAAACTGTTGAAATCTTTACTTAATGTATACTAAACTGATCTTCTGTAAAAAAAAAAAATTATCAATTCCCAACTTGACTCTCACTGGGATTAAACATGACAATAGGTCTGATCTGATTTCACCATCATTTAAAAAATCATCTATTATTTTTCACTTTATGTTTCTGTGTGGGAGCAAACTGTTGAATTCTTTACTTAATGTATGCTAAACTGATCTTCTGTAGATAAAGAGAATCGAAAATGAATCTTGATGTGAATGGAAGGGGAGAGGGAGTGGGAAAGGGGAGGGTTGCGGGTGGGAGGGACATTATGGGGGGGAAGGCATTGTAATCCATAAGCTGTACTTTGGAAATTTATGTTCATTAAATAAAAGTTAAAAAAAAAAAGAACTGAGTGATAGGGAAGAAGGTAATGGATATGAGTGATTTCCTCGTGTGAATGAAAGAGGGATGTTATTGATATGATATGGAAGTTTTCCTTGTTGTGTTGTGATTAGTAAGCAGATGCAGTGTATTGTGTTAATTCACAGGTTAGACTCTGTTAGGATGGTAGTAGGTTTGGACCGTGAGAATGATGTCTTTTTTGTGAACAGCCACCTGAAATTAATGATTGGCGCTAAGGCCGAGTTAGTTAGGTTTGCCAGGGTTCATCATGCTGCTGCTAGAGGTGAAACTGTTTTGTAGTCCTTGGGCAAATCGTGACGTTTGCCTGTGAATAGAGTTTGCAAGACAAAATAATATTGCTGATGTTAGGCCATGGGCCAGTGTTAGAGCTGTAGCTCCTGTAAATCTTCGTGATGTTTGAATAAGGACAGTCACAATCACCAGTGTTAATGTGGCTCACTAATGAAAAAGTGGTTAGTGATGCTAGATGTGTTTGACAGAGCGAGATGGCGCTGGTTAGGGGTTTCCTCACAGGGCTCCTCTGGGCAGTGAGAAGGCTCTCTGCTCTGTTTAAGGGATTTCAGATTGTAGGGACTCATGTTATGCTGTAGCCTCCTAGTTTTAACAGTGTGACTGCAAGGCATATTGATCTAGCAATAGTGGCCTCTACATGGGCTTCTGGTAATCACAGGTGAAGACCATACAGGGACATTTTTGCTTTTTACTATCAAAGTTATTATGCATGGTTTCCATTTAAATGCTATGTAGTTTCCTCATTGGGTAATAGTTACTTGGGTTGAAATTACTGTTGATGAAAAGTATCTAGAACAAAATTACTTCTGTGCCTGTGAATGTCATAATTAAGAATGCCTATAGATTAATATTTAAATATAGCTTTCTTTCATGGAAGTGGTCCTTTAGAAAGGGGATACTCACTAGGATTGTTAAGGGAAGCTGTGAGGTGGTATCAAGAGGAGGGTCAGAGAAGAAGCTGGTGAGAGACTGCTTATTTTATAATAGGTTTATTCATAATAAATAGGATTATGAGGTAGTGTATAAGCTCTGTGTTTATTTTGATTCAGAGTATGATGTTTTTGAGTACATTGTTATGGAAATAAGTGTAATTGTAAGTTACATAATTCATAGGAGAAGGGTTAAGTTTGTACATTATCTGACTGTAAGTGTTGGATGCTATTAACTGTGTTTGGCCCACAGTGGCTTCATAGGCTAAAAATACTAGTAGGCAATGAATATTATACATGATATGATAAAATGAGCATTCAGGATTACAAGGATTCCTAAAGTGAATGCATATAATATTGTGCCTTATAAAACACAGAACTGACCATATATCAGTATACTGATAATATTCCTAGTAAGGATGCAGTATATGCTAAAATATTTATACAGATTTAAAGGAATATTGGTGATAATAGAATACCTTAACCTAATGGATTGAAATAATTTATTTCAATGATTATACTCATTATAGTCCTTTTTGAATTCATTCATAGGCTAGACCTAGGGCTAAAATGGAAATTATAATTAGTGCTATGGTAAGTGTAAGTGTTGGGTTTTTTATTTGGGTACTCATGACAGGAGAAGTAAGATAGTAATATCTAAGCTGAATACAAAGGCTGTAATGGCTAAAAGAGAATTTATGGAGGGTAGTAGTTGGGCCGATGCTATAGGATCAAATCTACATATTGTATGGACTTTATTTTTCTATGTAGATATTTAATTACAGCAACCAGATTGTGGTGGTTCCAAGAAGTAGCACTAAAGATATATTGATTGCCAGGGAGAGAGTAAGGTTGATTATTCTTTTTCAGTTTAAAACTGAAGATAATACATTGGAAGCCAATAGCAGTAGTTAACATTAAAAGAATATGATCCTCGGGCCGGTGCCGCAGCTCACTAGGCTAATCCTCCACCTAGCGGCGCCGGCACACCAGGTTCTAGTCCCGGTCGGGGCGCCGGATTCTGTCCCGGTTGCCCCTCTTCCAGGCCAGCCCTCTGCTGTGGCCAGGGAGTGCAGTGGAGGATGGCCCAGGTGCTTGGGCCCTGCACCCCATGGGAGACCAGCAGAAGCACCTGGCTCCTGGCTCCTGCCATCGGATCAGCGCAGTGCGCTGGCCGCAGTGCGCTGGCCGCGGCGGCCATTGGAGGGTGAACCAACGGCAAAGGAAGACCTTTCTCTCTGTCTCTCTCTCTCACTGTCCACTCTGCTTGTCAAAAAAAAAAAAAAAAAAAGAATATGATCCTCATAAGTGAAGGGAGATGTGTCAGGGCCAGCGCTGTGGCATAGCGGGTAAAGCCACTGCCTGCAGTGCCAGATTCCCACATGGGCGCCGGTTCAAGTTCTGGCTGCTCCAGTTCTGATTCAGCCTCTCTGCTGTGGCCTGGGAAGGCAGTGGAAGACAGCACAAGTTGTTAGGCCCATGCACCCACATGGGAGACCTGGAAGAAGGTTCTGGCTCTAGCCATTGCGGCCAACTGGGGAGTGAACCAGTGGATGGAAGACCTCTCTCTCTCTCTCTCTAACTCTGACTTTCAATTAAATACATAAATCTTTTTTTTAAAAGAGATGCATAAGAATAATTAGACTATGTCCACAAATTATGTCAGGCATCAGTTTCAATGCCAAAATGATGGTTTGATATCAAGTGAAATTTTAATTGTTATAAGGTGAGAAAGTAAGATTTATGATTACAAATAGGCTGTGCAATCCTGTGGCTGTGAAGAGTGTTGAACTATCCACAGCCTCAGAGATGGTGAAGGATATATTGAAATATTCTGAAGTTTGTAGACTTGTAAAATCAGCTCCAAGTTTGATTGATTAGTGGAATTTGTATGATATTTTTGGTTTCTTCTATGAAATTATGGTGAGCTTGGGTAATTGATACTCCTGAGACTAATAATTCTGATTATTAGACACAATTCTAGTAGCTTTAGGGCTCAGATGCCTGTTGGTAGGTAGCAGCCCCTTTGCTTTAGGACTAGCCATGAGGGATAGAATGGATAGAAGAATCCAGCAGAGGAAAAAAACTCCTGATAGAATGAAAAAGATCATTTCATATCATGATCCTGGCCCTTAGTTGTACCCTCTCAGACTATATCATCATCCTTGGTATATTGTTAGTGTATTAGTTCCTAGGCCAGGAATGATAGAGTAAAAGAATTAAACTGGAAACCTATCATTAGCTGTATGTTAGAAACAGAGCTGACAAGGGGTTTTGTGGTGTAGCAGGCTAAGCCTCCACCTGCAGTGCTGGCATCACATATGGGTACTAGTTCATGTCCTGGCTGCTCCACTTCCAATCCAGCTCTTTGCTTCTGGCCTGGGAAAACAGTGGAAGATGGTCTAAGCACTTGGGCCCTTGCACCCATGTGGAAGACCCAGAAGAAGCTCTTGGCTTCAAATTGGCTGAGTTCTGGCTATTGCCATTTAGGAGTGAACCAGCCGAGGGAAGACCTTTCTCTCTGTCCCTCCCTCTCTCCATTGGTAACTCTACCTCTCAAATAAGTAAGTAAGTAAATAAATAAGTAAAATCTTAAAGCAATAGCTCTGACAATGCCTTTGTTTATGGTCAGGGCTGGGGTTAACTGTATGATAGCCTGATTTTGGTGGGTCATTAACCATGAGAGTGGAAATATGGGCACTTGGATTGGGTTACAGTGAATTAAAGAACAGCTAGAATTAGAATAAATCTGATTATAGCTGTTGCAGAACTGATGCATGTCAAGACTAAGGAGGCTCTGCCAATAAAATGTATGAGTATGTGAAGAGCTATAAATAGGCTGATAGTTTCTTTTTTTTTTTTTATCTTTTATTTAATGAATATAAATTTCCAAAGTACGACTCATGGGTTACAATGGCTTCCCCCCCCATACCGTCCCTCCCACCAACAACCCTCCCCTTTCCCACTCCCTCTCCCCTTCCATTCACATCAAGATTCATTTTCGATTATCTTAATATAATAATAATATCTTAATATAATAATTACTATCAAAGGAATAAATGAGGCAGGTGCACCTTGAGGGAGGAAGTGGCTAATGATGCTTTTGTTTTATGGCAGAGGCCAGTAATGACTGCTTCTGCTCAAGGCATGACAGCTAGTCCTAACAACTGATAATTGGGCTGTGTGAGCCATACAAGGTAACTGTCCTAGCTGATTTGTTGAATCACAGAATATGAGTGAGATTAGTATTAGAGACCAGGTTCTTCTTTCAGTGATGTGAATGGTTATTTGTTTAAGAATGAGTTGCACCCATCACTGTTGAAGGTAGATGAATTGATTATTGACCAGGCAGTTGGGAGATGGGATTAAAATATTAGGGGAGATGATAATTACAGTGCGTAATCCTGCTATTGTAGGGGTAATGAAAAAAGGTGAGCACACCTTCATTCTGTTTCTCATGGCATTTCGTCTTGGTGATTCAGTGTATTTTGGTGTGGGTTTGGGGGTTAAGTGTAGTTAGTGAGTTTTAGCTGGAGAAATAAAGTGCTAATTTTATTGAGATCATGCTAATTAATTATATTGGTGAGTCTAATTGTGGCATTTTATTACAGAAATATTTTTGCTTTCAGTATTAAACTGATGCTAGTTAGATTCATAATGACATAACAGATATTTGTCATTTTTCAAAGTGTTTTAGTGTTGCTAGTTCAAAGACATGGAGATGTGGTTGGACCCACACACATCAGAGCATTGTCATAATATAAACCAAGTGGAGTAGATGTGAAGGTTGCTTCACGCAAGCACCTTGGGATGGGATTTGTTTTTAGATCAAATGGTGTGTCAACTTCTGAGTGTAAGCCATCTTCAGATGAAAGTAATGTATGGATTGGCATTTCTATAGGTATGACGACTCTGTTATCCACTGTATCCTGGTTTCAAATCTTCTATGGGATTATATAAGAGTCAGAGTTTAAGTCATCATATCTGTATATTCACAGCTTCAATATTGTTGGTGTCCTGTATCTTTTATGGTTAAGAGCTGTTAATTTCATCTATCCTATGTATAGAATTTGTAATTATGACTGGGCAATTAAAATTTGAGTAATAATAATAAAAGACAACACTGTTTCTTCTTGGGCATCTTTGGTTGTCAACATAGGTGAAACAATGTGAAGAACTCAAGAGCTAGCTAAGAATAAGATTAGTAGGGTGGGCCGGCGCGGCGCTGGCACACCAGGTTCTAATCCCGGTCGGGGCGCCGGATTCTGTCCCGGTTGCCCCTCTTCCAGACCAGCTCTCTGCTGTGGCCAGGGAGTACAGTGGAGGATGGCCCAAGTGCTTGGGCCTTGCACCCCATGGGAGACCAGCAGAAGCACCTGGCTCCTGCCATTGGATCAGCGCGGTGCGCTGGCCGCAGTGCGCCGGCCGTGGCGGCCATTGGAGGGTGAACCAACGGCAAAGGAAGACCATTCTCTCTGTCTCTCTCTCTCACTGTCCACTCTGCCTGTAAAAAAAAAAAGATTAGTAGGGTGGAGTCATGAGGGTGTAGTTCTTCTGTAATGGATGATGTAACATCTTGGAATGCTAGTTGAAGTGGATATGCCATAAGGATCTGAAAGATTTCAATCTATAAATTAACCTTGACAAAGTTATGTAATATTTTTACTTATATTTTTATCAAGGAAGGGTTGTAAGGTGTTCGATTCCTTCCTTTGTTGTTTTTTAAATTATTTTTTCTAAAGATTTTATTTATTTATTTGAGAGGCAGAGTTATAGACAGAGGCAGAGACAGAGAAATGCCTTCCATCCATTGGTTCAGTCCCCAAATGGCTGCAACAACTGGAGCTGGGCTGGCCAGAAGCCAGGAGCCAGGAGCTTTCTTGGGGTCTCCCATGAGGGTGCAGGGCTGAAGCATCTTCTACTGCTTTCCCAGACCAGAAGCAGAGAGCTGGATCAAAAGAAGAGCAGCCAGGACATGAACTGACACCCATATGGGATGCCAGTGTAGCAGGCAGAGGCTTAGCCTACTGTGCCACAACGCCTGCAGGATTCCTTCTGTTGTTAATTTAGGATTTTACATAAGCTGGCTCTTCAAGTGTGTGATGTGATGTGGGCACTGTGTAGTCATTTGAGGTTTCTGACAGTTAAATTACTGAGACTTCTTGTTCTGGGGCAAAAACTTCTCAAATAACACAAATTATTACTATAATAGCTCTTAATGAAATAAATGACCCTGGGGCTGGCGCCATGGCTCACTTGGTTAATCCTCCGCCTGTGGTGCCGGCATCCCATGTGGGCACCGGATTCTGGTCCCTGTTGCTTGTCTTCCAGTCCAGCTCTCTGCTGTGGCCTGGGAGGGCAGTGGAGGATGGCCCAAGTGCTTGGGCACCTGCACCCGCATGGGAGACCAGGAAAAGCACCTGGCTTCTGGCTTCAGATCGGCACAACATGCTGGCTATAGCGGCCATTTGGGGGGTGAACCAATGGAAGGAAGACCTTTCTCTCTGTCTCTCTCTCTCACTGTCTAACTCTGCCCAATAGTTAAAAAAAAAAAGAAAGAAATGACCCCGTTGATGATGTAGTATTTCTTGTTGAAATTTCATCAGGAAAGTTGGAGTATTGTCATGGTATGCCCAATTATGCAAGAAAAATATTGATTTATGCTACAAATATAATTAAGTAAATTGTAACTCAGGTAGACTCAAGTGTATATCCTGAAAGTAGTAAAAGTCAGTATGTGACTCCTCCTGCGATTGTGAATGCAGACCTACAGACAAGACACAGTGGAAATGTGGTGTGGCACAGTATGCATCGTGAAGAATGGTGTCTAGGAATGAGTTGGCTAGAGCAAAGCCTTGGGCATCTAACAATAAATAGAAAGATAAAACCCAAGGCTCACAGTATGGGTGGGATCATTTGATATTACCTCCATATGAGGGTTCTAGTAAATGAAACATTTTACTGCTAAAATAGCAACACTTATGTGGGAAAAGCAATAATCATGAAGCTAATATGAAATATGCTCATGTGTCACTGTACATGGTGAGCTCAGATAATGAACTCTAAAAACCAGTGGATATATAGCTCAAACTATTCCTCCATGCCCCATTGCTTCCTTTTTTCTCAGAATATTAGGTTACAATGTGTGGAATTATTCCAAAGTCTGGTAGAATACTGCAGGTCCTTTGGGATGATCAAAGAATCAAAGAATAGATTTTGGTATAAAACTGGGATCTTCCTCCTGTTTGGTAAAAGAAGTAGTGTATAGGTTTCAGTCTGTTAATAGTATTGTAATTCTTGCTTCTAGTACTGGAAGAGATAATAGGATGATTCTTTCTTTTTTAAAGTTTTATTTATTTATTTGAGAGAGAGAGAGAGAGAGAGAGAGTCCCCTATCCACTGGTTCACTCCCCAGATGGCTGCAGTGGCCAGAGCTGTGCTGATCCAAAGCCAGGAGCCAGGAGCTTCTTCCAGGTCTCCAGTGCAGGTGCACAGTTCCAAGACCTGGACCATCTTCCACTGCCTTCAGGCTCTAGCAAAGAGCTGGATTGGAAGTGGAGCAGCTGAGACTTGAACCGGTGCCCATATGGGATGCTGGTGCTGCAGGCTGGGGCTTTAAGCTGCTGTACCACAATGCTGGTCCCAGGAGGATTATATTTGTAAATAATAGTGATCCTACAAATGGTTGGGATATAGTAAGTGATTTAATATTAACTATCATGATGAAATTGGTGGCTCCAAAAATTGATGAGACACCTGCCAGGTAAAGTGCAAAGATAGTAAATCTACTAAAGCTCCTGCGTGTGCTAGATTATTGGCTGCAGGTAGCTAAACTGTCTATCCTGTTCCCACTCCAGCTTCTATAGAAAAAACAGCAGTAATGAAAATGAAGGGAGTAATAATACAAAGCAGATTATCTACTTGAGGAAATGTTGTATCTGGGGCTCTGGGCATTGTAAATGTGGACAGTGTGGGTGTAATTGAGTCAAGTGTGAAGATTTGACTTAGATAGCATTTAGTGTTTATATTTTCATATGCTTTCTAGTGGAATAAGATGGGTTTTACCATATGTCCAAGTTCTTTTGAAAGTGGGTCTTGGATTGTGGTGGGCTTGCACATCCTTTGTGACTTTGGAGATATGCCATTCTCAGTATGGGCTTGTGATTATGTGTGCAGATTATAGGTGGAAATGTGTGGTCGTACTTGGTTGAGTGTCTGTTCTGCATTGACCAATGTGTCTCTCCTTCTGACAATACTACATGGGTTTTATTAGTTAATAGAAAAGTGTTGACATGGAAGGCACTTAATTCCAATTTTTTGAAATTGCTTCAGTTACTTTAGTGTCTCTCTCCACATATGATTTTTTAAAAAGATTTATTTTATTTATTTGAAGGAGTTAGAGGGAGAGGGAGAGGGAGAGAGAGAGAGAGAGAGAGAGAGGTCTTCCATCCGCTGGTTCACTCCCCTGATGACCTCAGTGGTTGGAGCTGAGCC